>NW_006400109.1:251988-286643 GCF_000299155.1 Elephantulus edwardii | reverse complement strand
TTTCTTTGGTATACAATCCCCCTGCACCTCTCCTCCCGCCCCAGGTACACTCCACTATGCATCCATCATCTTTTAAATGAAACATATTATTAAAAGTAATAATTGATTTTCTTAAATATTGTGCTTGTGTAAGTAGTTCCCAACAGAGTTCTATCCTGAGGACTTTATCCTAAGTTAGTTCTCAGATAAGGATACCTCATTTATTATTTTAAAGTTTTCAATATTTTGCCTTTTATTATGAGTATCTGTATAACGCCAATATTTGTCTTTGGAAAGATGTTGGCATGAGAACTCCAACCTCAGCAAGTGACACATTGCAACACTGTATATAGTGCATAATAATTAAAAAACCCCTCAACTCATTGCTGTTATGTGAGAACTCACAGCTGACCCTCCAATGGGTTTTCAGAGGCTGTAAATCAAATCAGTGGAGATTGTCTATATTTCTCTCATAAGAATCCCTGGTGGATTTGAACTGACAAGGAATGTCAATTTTAGGTTAATGGCATAATTCCAAACTACATTACACCCCCAGAGCTCTCTGATTTCTACAATAGAGACCATGAAATGGAATGATAACCATACAAAATTTTATGTACTTGCCTACAATGAAATACTTAGGAAACCAGCTACAATCACATGGAACACACCAACAGTTAAAGTAGGTCAGCAGTGTTTGGGAACATTTATCCCTAACCATTTAGTAATCTCAAAATGAGACTGAAAAACAACAGCTGGGTAAGGGTAATTAAAAAGAACAAAAACAACAAAGCAGTTGCTGTGGAGTTGATTCCCACTCGGGCTTAGTTCATTTGTATCAGAGAATTAGACAAAGTCCAGCTTCTGGAGTAATTTGCTCAGATACAGATTGAATAAGCATGAAGAAAGGATACAATCTTGATGTACAACCTTTTCTAATTTTAAATTATGTGGTGTTCCTTTGTCATGTTCAGACAACAGCTTCTTGGTCTTGATATAGGCTTCATATGAGCATGATTAAATGTTCTGAGATGCCCATTCTTCTCAATGTTAACCATACTTTATTATGATCTACACAGTCAAATGCCTTTGCATAGTCAATAAAACACACATTGTTATAGTTATTTTTTCACTTTCAGTCAAAAAATTTCAGATTCCACCTGACATCATCAATGATATCCCTGGTGTCATAGCCTCTTCTAAACTCGGCTTGAACTTTTCTGCCAGTTCTCTGTCGGTGTACTGTTCTAGACATTTCTGGATGCTCTTCAGCAATATTTTTCTTGTATGTGATACAAACGACACTGTTCAAGAATTTCCACATTGTGTTGGATCACCCTTCTTGAACGTAAGAACAGATGCGGATCTCTCCATTGAGCTGATGAAGTAGCTATCATCCAAATTTCTTGGTGTAGATTAGTGAGCACATCCAGGGCAGATGTGTTAATTGAAAACTGTTAACTGGCATTCTGTCAACTCTTGGGGCCTTATTTTTTGCCAATATCTTCACAGTAGCTTGACCTTCTACCTTGATTACCAATGGTTCTTGATCATATGCTACTTCCGAAATACTTCTGTGTCAACCATTTCTTTTTGGTTCACTGACTCGATGCATTCTCTCCACCTTTGTTTGATTCTTCTTACCATCAAGATTTTGCACATAGCATCTCTTAGTATTGCAACACGAGGCTTGAATTAGTTTTTCACTTCTTTCAGCTTGAGAAATGCGGAGTGAGGTCTTCTCTCTTTAGTCTCTAACTCCCGCTCCTTGCCCTTTCCATTATAAAACTGTGTTTTCTTGACCTGCCCTTTGAAATCATGTTCATCTCTTTCACTTCTGCATCTTCCCTTTGTTTTCGCTTCTCAAAGCTCTAGTGCAATCTTTAGTGTCTCTTCTGATATCCATTTGAACTTTTCTTGCTCCTGTATGTAATGTAATGTAATGTAATGTAATGTAATGTAATGTAATGTAATGTAATGATTTTTCGCTCTCTTCATGAATGTCACGCTGCAGTTCATCTGGTCTTTAATGGTTAAGTGTTCAGAACTTCAAACCAATTCTTGAGAAGATTTTTAAAGTCAGATTGGATAAACTTAATGTGTTTTGGTTCTCATGAACTTGTTTTGTCTTAATCTTCTACATCTTTAGTATGAACCTGCACATGAATAACTGATGCTTGGTTCCACAGTCAGCACCTGGCCTGGTTTTGATGAATAACATTGACCTTCTTCAATGATTCTGCCCATAGATGTAGTGAATCTGATGCCTGTTCAGTCCAGATCGGGTCCATATGTATAGTTGCCATTTGTATCGTTAAAAAGGTATTTGCCATGAACATTGGTGTACAAATCTCAGTTTGTGCCTCAGTTCTTGTTTTCTCAGGGTATACTCCAAGTAGTGGAATAGCTGGGTCATATGGAATTTCTATGTTCAGCTTTTGAAGGAAGTACCAAACACCAGTGTTCACAGCAGTATTATTCACCATTGCAAGAACATGGATACAGCCCAAATGTCCAACCACAAATGAATGGATTGAGAAATTATGGTGCATTCATGCAATGGAATACTATGCAGCATGCAGGAGCAATGATTTTGTAAATTATTACCTAACTTGGGAGGGACTGGAGAGCATCATGCTGAGTGAACTAACTCAGTCACACAAGGATAGATATTGTATAAAACCATTACTGTAAAATGAGTATAAGGATCCAAGAGGGGGTAGGAGAGGTCGGAAGCAGAGGGATGAGGATATGCAGGAGGAGGGGAGGATTAATTATGGGGTTGTACAATTTGATGCGGGGAGGTGAGGGAAAGTCAAAGAATTTGTTCTTGAAAACAATGTATTAGAATTTTGTAAATAAACTAGTAGAAAAAAAATTTTTTTAAAGGTATTTGTCATGACCTGGACTCTATAAAGAAAAATGTGGTATCAGGATAGGAGGAAAACTCATCAACAACCTGTATTGTGCAGATAACACAATCTTGCTTGCTGAAAGTGAGGAGGATTTGAAACACTTGCTGCAGAAGATCAACGACTATAGCCTGCAATGTGGACACGTTTCAATATCTTCAAAAATCTTCACCACTGGGCTGGTAAATTACACCAGGACAGATGGAGAAAAGGCTGAAATTGTTAATGACTTCATCTTACTTGGATCCACAAAACATTCCTGGCACCAGGAGTGATGAAATAAAAAGACATATTGCATTGGCAAAGTCTGCTGCCAGGGATCGCTCCAAAATACTGAGAGCAACGGTGTCACTTTGAAGACTAAGGTGAGCATGATTCAGGCTATGACCTTTTTAATCATTCTAAGAGCTAGTAAGAATAACAGAAGAAAAATAGAAGTCTTTGAGTTGTGATGTTGATCAACACTGAACATCCCAAGGATTGCCAAAAGAACACACAGATGTGTCTTGGAGAAAGTGTAGCCAGAATGTGCCTTAGCGGCAAGGAGGGCAAAGCTTTGTCTCACATACTTTGGCCATGTTGCTAGAAGGGGCTAAGCCTTGACAAGGGACATCATGCTCAGAAAGGTAGAAGGTCAGAGAAAGAGGGGAAGACTCTCAACAAGATAGACTGACACAGTGACTGCATCAATGGGCTCAAGTGGGTCAGAGATAGTGAGGATGGCACAAGATAGAACAAGCTTCAAATCTGTTGTTCACAGATGGCTATGAGTCATACTCGACTTGACAGCATACAAGGAGAAGGAGAGCTATATGCTTTCCACAAGGGTTTTCAATTGTTGACTTTTTGGAAGTAGAACGCCAGGACTTCTATCTATGGCCTCCCTAGATGCCCTGTTGCCTTCAACCTTTCAGGAAGCAGTAGAGTGGACTTTATTCACCATTTTATCCAGTATGTATTGTCCAGCAACTTCAGAATGCATGTATATATAAATTTAGACTCTAAAAATCACAATATTAGGGAATACCTCTCAGTTTCTCCAAAGAACATTGACACAAAAGAAAACCACATTATCATTAGGTAAACCGATAATAAATTAGATGAGGCTCTTTTTTCTCTTTGTTTTCAGCTCAACATATAATCTCCTAAAGATAAATACTGCGGGGAAGGAGGCAGAGAAAATAAAAAGAAAGAAAAATATCTAGGTTTGGGGATTGTCCAGTGACAGATTTCTGAGCTAGAAAGAAGATGGAAGACAGGAGGCAGAATTTTCCTACCTCTTCAGTCTCAGACCAAAACATGTGCAATGACTACTCTGGAGGTTCTTCATGATTTTAAGCAAATCTACTGGTTGTTTTTATTAAAACATAAAAGAATTTCAGGATTCTCCATGGTGATATTTGTTCCCCTGGAATTCTCTCACATACTTTCCAGTACAGCAATGGACCTGGCCAGATAACACTGCCACAGACACTGTTTAATCCAGTATATGCCATTTCAATTTCTTTGGGGCGAATATTGTCAACAAGCACCATCTATCTATCCGTCTGCTGTGCAGGGGTGGTACCAAGGTGTTGATAGTTTATTCAAGCAAGATGAAATCACTGGAAAAAAAAGGAGAAAAAACCCTGATCATCTAAATGGTACAAAATTGCTGCTTTCCTGGGCTACGTGATGGATCAAAGATAGGGTTCCTTTTATTATCTATACAAGCGTAGACAGAATCCAAGCTCATAGCTGCAAATCCAGAAGTGGCCAGAAAGATCGTTCTCTAAGGCCTGCTGACCTGGAGGTGCTTCCACTTCTGCAGGATGTGTCTAGAGCCTAACAGAGACCCAACTCAGTCAAGTGTAGACTCCATCTCTGCCCAGAACCCTATTTCATCTGAATTCTCTGCATGAACAACCTAGGTTAGCTACTCCCTATCCCTGCCTTCTAGATCACTGGTTCAGTACAGCAGCATCAGAATCTCTGGCATTTTTTAAAACACAAATTCTTAGGTCGCACTCAGATTTTTCTATAAAGAATGAGGAAGGAGCCTAGTACTCCTTTTAACAAACCCTCCAGTGGATTCTGATGCATGGAACAATATTCTAGACCCTTATATATCCTTGATGACTACTCACAGTAGTCTCTAAACAATTCAGGACATCCTTTGGAGACCACAATACAGAGGAAGAAAAGGTATCTGATAAAATATTACCACAATGGAAGGTGACAAGTCACCAGACTATATTACAATTCTGCAAATCACACGCAAAAAAAAAATCACCATTTTATCACAATTGTATGAAAGCAATGCCTTTATAGTTGCAAGAATCTGAAATTCTGACTTTCTTGGAGAAGAAAAAAACATATTATCAAGATGTAAACATGGTTGAAACCATATATAATGTCTTGCTGAGCATTTTAAATCAATCACACGTAAAAGTAATCCTTAGATAATTAATAATAACAAAGGTAGTGATGAGAATCCAGAAAAAAACAACTTGCTAGATCAAAGTAAAGATTTACAAAAAGCAACACAGTAGTAAAATCATGCAGTAGCTGTCATTGATACTAATGGGACCAATTCTACTCTATTTAGGCCGGAAGAAACACTATGATGGCTACACTTTGTGATTTCAGTGCTCAATGAGTAAATCAGTTATGTGGGTTTGCCTTCAGTGTTTAGCTGAAAATGAATTAAAACTGCTTAAGCAAGCCTGAAGAAGGACAACTGATTTTCAGGATTTAAATGGCGAATCAAGGAACTTGCCTAGCATGCCCTTAATTTCCTTGATTCAGTTCCAACTACCACATAGCCAGATGGCAAGGACCCCAGAATGAAAATCTGCAGTTGTATACGCATTCCAATCATGGTCTTTTGCCCACTTCTGTTGTCCCACTGCAAGGGGATAGATTATAACTGCCATCAATTATGATCTGGAGATGATTTTTGTCTCCAAATCATATAAAAGGAGTCCATGACTACGACTCAGTGAACTTCCTCGGCACCATGCTAATAGGAAGTAGCAACCAGTACTAATGTCATTTTGTATTCCTCATAGTAATTATGTTGTCCAGTATTAGCCCTATGTTAATTATTGTAAACTTATCAAGTACAATGTTTTTAAGTAATGTTTGGGATTTAAAGAACAAGCTCAAGAAAAGGCAGAAGAACATTTAATGACCTTGATTAAGATGTAAATAACTGGATTGACAAAAAAGAGAAAATAAAATTTCCAAGCTGATGAAGTGATAACCAACACAGGACAAGTCATTTAATAAAATTTTTAATTACGAGTCATCTGCAAGCCTAATGATTACTGACATGCAGCCTTTGTTTCTCTTTCCTATAAATATTGAACATAATGGAAGGAGGGAATTTGGGAAAGTATGAATGGCAGCCTGCATTGCTGCTGGTCGTCCCCACTGATTGTTATTGTTGTTAATATGCCATCAAGTCGCCTGTGACTCATAGCAACCCTATGTACAACAGCCCTAAACCCTGCTCTATCCTGTGTCAATCTTATTGTCTCTGACACATCTACCCCCATTATCCCAGTTACTAAATCAATCCATCTCATGAGGGCCTTCCTTTTCTGCACTGTCCCTCCACCCACCCAAGCATGACATCACTCCCAAGGGACTGGTCCCTCCTTGAAACATGTCCAAAGTATTTCAGACAAAGCTTCAGAATCCTTGCCTCCAAGGAGCAGCCTGTTCTCACCCTCTCAACATCAAGAAAACAAAGATTCCCACCACTGGGCCGATTGGCAGAATCATGATAGATGGTGAAGAGATTGAGATTGTTGACAGCTATAGTTTGCTTGGGTCCACAATCAACAGTCTTGGCACCAGCAGCCAGGAAATCAAATGATGAATTGCATTGGGAAAGTCTGCTGTCAGGGACTTCTCCAGAGTATTGAATAACAACAATGTCAGTCTGTAGACTAAAGTGCGCCTGATACAGGTCATAGTCTTTGCAATTACTAGCTATGCATCAGAAAGCTGGACAATGACTAAGGATGAATTAGACGAAGGAGAATTGATGCCTTTGAGCTGTGGTGCTGGAAAACAGTACTGAATATACCACGGGCGGCTAGGAGAATAAACCTGTGAGACCCACTGGTTAGCATTCTAATACATTATTTCTATTTGTCCTCAAAAGAACTTAGTGAGGGAGACTTTAATTCTAATTGGCTGATCCAAGGGTTTGGTCTTGAGTTTTGGGGTAACACTGGGATGGTCTTTCTCATTCTAGAGTTATCTTTGTCCTGATTATGTCATAATAAAAGGGTTTCTACAGAATACAGTTTAATATGGGTGTCTTTTCTCTCTCAGAACAATATGGCATTGAGGAAGATGGAATCCAAAAAGTCTTTCCTGATGGGACTGCTGGAGGTTTGAGAATTGCAAGAGGCACAAAAGAAAGACTATCTCTGCCCTGCCATTTCCCTGAACCTTGGGGACCCCATAAGGTAAGCACACTTGGATTTATGAGAACCATGCTTCACTGTAGGCCTGTGAAATGCCATTAAGGCTTGGTAAGTGTTTTCTCTGCCTGAAACCACTTTTCTGTTTGCTGGCTTTTGTTCCCGGCAGGTGTATGCAAGACTATTTAATAATCACTTAAAGGATCTAGGGAAAATTAGCAGTCAAATTTATAAGAAACTGGGATTAAATTCTGAAATACAGCTTTTACATATATTCAAAGATTGTGTTTTAGCACCATTAGGGTCGCTATGAGTCGCAAACGACTCAACAGCACATAAAACAACAACAACAGGAGTATGTGGCTTTTCTACAGATTTTTTTCCCCGGTTTTGAACTCTCTCCCTCTTTTTGCCTACCTTTTGCGAGTGTTGTGAATTTCATCCCCACTGGTGACAATAGGGTAGTTTTGGTTCTATTTTGTAAGAGGGTCTACTCAGGATAATTTTAACTCCTCCCATTCTCTCTCTCTACTCGAATCATATCTTCTCTTTTAGCCCCAACTAGTGGCTAGAGATAAAGGGTTTTGACTCTGTTTCTTACAAGTTTTGTGTGTTCTCTGCTGGTGGCAGCAGTGAGGTTTTTCCTTGTGGGTAGAGTTTTGTTCCTGTTATTTTCTGTTTGTCCTATTTGCAAACACTTCGGTCTGCTCTCCAGTAGGTTCATCAGGGTTTCCGGAATTAAGATTTCTCTTTAAACAAAAGTGTTTTTTCCAGACACATCAGTGAGGCTAACTATAAGGAATCTCAGTGTTTTGATCAAAACTCTGAGAAAAAGAAAACAATATTTCACTGTTGGTCAAAGCGACTCTCTGATCTTCTTAGTAGATTTTGGGTGGGATCACCAAATTCTTGCAAGACATTTGCAGCAGGGAGTAACAATGACTCTTGACCTTTTTGGGAAATTCTCAGAGGGGAATCAGCAGCTCCCAAGCTGTTTTCTGGAAACTGATAAACGTGTTACAGCTTGGTAAAATGATGCATGATCAAGATGTACTCTACTAAGTCTATGACTACTGCTGAGTCATGGGTTCTCAGACTAGATTCAAACATGATCTCCAGTATTTCTGAAATCATTGGACTTGACATAGATAGCTTAAAGGTATATAACTTCTTTGTGCATTTCATTTTTGTGCTGCTTTATGCTTTGAGAATGCTATGCTACTGTTTTGTTAAAATGAAAAGTCATAATGAAAAACACAAGAAGCAACTCTGTAGGAATATTATTCAGGCTGACTTCAGAGATCCAGTGAGTATGTAATTCTCATTCAAGATGATGTCCTCCTGGATGAATTTCTAAATTTCAGCTAAGGATTAAAGCTGTTTCTTGTGACTATCTCACAAGTTAGGCTTTTAATAGCTATTCTAAGAGGCTCTAATACATATTAGTATGTTTGAAAAGATAATCTGGGGAGTGGGAATGATTTTGATCAGTACAACAACTGGTATTTTGACTTCTACATATGGAAAGTGAATTGAGGAGGGAAAACTTGGTGTTTTGATTAGTACTCCAAGGCCTGAAAAAGAAATTATTCTAAATTGCCTTCTCTATAAAATATTATGAAGCTTGCTAAAAGTAAAGATAATGAAAATATAATTTTTACCTCCAGAGGGTATTATTACATTGTTGTTATTGTTGATTGCCATGGAGTTGAGCACGACTCATAGTGACCCTTTGGACAAAAGACCTGAAGCCTTTCTGTTTACAGAGTTCCCAAAGTCATGGTGTTTAGGGAATGGATGCCACTTCTGCATTAAATGGTAATAATTCCTTAAAGAATTCACTCAAATTTGGTTTAATCAGTTCATTTTAACAAAAATTCGTGTTTTTATAATTGATATTAAAATGATGACTAGCTGAATTCATTTGGAAAAAGTTGTGTTTGTGAATCTGCATCGCTAATTATGGACGGCAGGGTAGGACCAGTCTTTACTCTGTCCCAATCTCTGAGGCCTTACAGCTCCAGAAAAACTTTCGAGGGACATCTCCCAACAAGGTCTTTGTATGAACACAAAGGAAGAATACTATCTTAATGTAGTTATAAGAAATCTGGATGGATCTCGAACTTGAAAGAACAAGTTCTTTTCATTAGCAGGAAAATATTCTTTGAAGTCAAGACTAAATTCGGAATGGGGCCCACCTAGAATGGCCTGGGAATGCATTTTTGCTCCAAACTGAAAACTTGAAGATAACCAGAATAATAGTTTGTTCTCTGAACAGACAAATACATAAGATTTGCCCAAATTTGGTTGGCAAATCTTAAAGGTGTGAATTTAAAATTGGGAAAATAGCAAAAGTTTCAATGAAAATTTGTAACAAATTTTATTTCAACAGTAATTTTGTGTTGTAATATACAGATAAGAAGTAATTTTGTGTTGTGATATATTGATAAGAAGTCCTGCTGTCATAGTACATTACCTGCTGGAAAGTTAACTGAAAAGTCATTGGTTCGAATCTATCCTTTGGTCTGTGGGAGACTAAGGAAGCCGTTTCCTCCCATTAAAATTTATAACTTCAGAAACATGATGGAGAGTCACCATGTATCAGAATCAACTCAAGGGCAACTCTAGAATTTTTTTTTGTTGTTGTTATTTAAATATTTCCCAAAATCTGGAGTAATTTGTTGTTATTGTTGTTGTACTGTGCCATCAAGTAGCCTGCGACTCATAGCGACCCTATGTACAATAGCCCTAAACCCTGCTCCATCCTGTGTCAATTTCACTGTCTCTGACACACCTATTGATTACTATTAATTTGATATAGTAAGTATTCATTATTCAAAAGTTCTGATTTTTACACTAAGGAGATATGTATATTCAAATTTGCAAATAAGGATGTCTATTCCTCCCCCCCCCCCCCACACACACACTTAAATGGCTATCCTGTAAAGTGCAATTAAGTGCCTCTGAAAACCTGCCAGAGAGTCAGCTCTGGGCTGGTTCTGACTTTATGGTAACAACAACATACAATGAATAAGGATGACACAGGAAGCACAGAGCTTTTGAACTGTGGTGATGATTAAGAGTATTGAACAGGAATACTGGCTGGCCGTGGTAGCTTAGTGGTAAGGAGCTGTACTACCTACCATAAACCAAAGGCATGCAGTTTGAATACACCAGCTAAGACGCAGGAGCATGACTGGGAATTTCCTCCTGTGCTATTTAGTACCTCTGAAACCCACTAGAGGGTCAGCTATGAGTCACTTCCAACTCCATGGTACATAACAGCAAAAACAACAGGGACTGCCAAAAGAACCAAAAATCTATCTCCAAGGAAATGTAATCAGAGCGCTCCTCAAGAGGCAAGGACAGGGAAACTTTGTCTCCCTTACTTTAGGCATATTTTCAGGAGGAAGCAGTCCTGGGAGAGAGACATGATGCTAGAAAAGGCAGTGTCAGCAAAATAGAGGAAGAGCCTCAGCGAGATGTATTAACGCAGAGACTACCACTTGGAATTGAGGGTATAAGAGACCATGAGGATGGTACCGAACAGGACAAGGCCCAGATTTGTTACTCATGGTGTCGTTATGGGTCGTACTGGACTTGACAGTACCTAACAACAAAAGTACCTGATTCAGGTCACAGTCTTTTCAATCACTTGCTCTGCATCTGAGAGGCAGACAATGAATTAGGATGGCAGAAGAACTGATGTTTTTAAGCTGTGTGGTTAGAGAAGAGTACTGAAGGTCCCATGAACTGTCAAAAGAACAAACATGTATGTCTTGGAGAAAGTGCAGCCAGAGTGCTCCTTTAGAGGCAAAGATGGCAAAGCTTCATCTCACACATTCTGGACATATCATGAAGAGAGGCCATTTCTTAGAAAGGGACTTCATGTTTGGAAAGGTGGAGGGTTGGCAAAGCACAGGAAGACCCTCAATTGGATGGACTGGTGCGGTGACAGCAGCAATGGGCTCAAGTGTGTCCAAAAGGGTGCAGATGGCCCAGGATAGCACAGGGTTTAGATCTGTTACTCACAGGGTGGCTATGAGTTGTACTCAGCTGGAAGGCATTTAACAACAACCGCATACAAGATAAGCAATAGAGATGATATTCATATGTGAAAGTTTTATCTGTGGCTAAACTTTAACAGTTTAAGTTGAGGTTTTTAGGATCTTTTCTGTTGGGTGGTCTTTAGAACAAAGAATTTGGTTTCTTGCTGTTAAAATAACATTTTTGTTAAATACTATTTTGAAAAGAAAATTCATTCTTCGCAATTTGGCTAAAGGACAGATTTTTGTCTCAATAGTATAAGACCGCTGAACCAATTAAAATACGGCTTTTAAAGAAGCTAAGATTTTTTTTTTTTTTTTTACAAAGAGCAAGAGTGACACTTTGAAGAGAAAGATGAGCTTGACTCAAACTATGTCAACTATGTCTTTTCAGTCACTACATAGGCATGAGAAAGGTGGACAAGGAAGAAGGAAAACTGATGAAAAATGTACGTTTTCTGAAGGGTGGTGTTAGCAGAGAATGGTGAGTGCACCATCCACTGCCGTAAGAACAAACAGGTCTAGCCTGGACCAAGGGCAACTAGAACGTTCCTAGAAGCAGGGGTGGTGGGAATTCATCACCCGTCCCCTGGGCTTGTTGTCAGTAGGACACCGAACCTATAGAAAGCCAAGATGTTTGAGAAAGAGTGTTGGTAAAAACAAGACAACTCTTCCAGGGCTAGACAGACACAGAGGCTCCAGTGACAGGATCAAGCATAGAGGGACTGAGGATGGTCCAGAAATTGAGTTCTGTATTTCACTTAACTGTGATACACTTCTTACAAATTTGGAAATGATGAAAGCTCTTTGGGTTTTCTTTTCTGCTTTAAAGGAGAAAAAAAAAAGGTTATATGAAACTGTTGTCACATTAAGAACAATCCATAATTTGGCTTTGGATTGAAATTGTCTTGTGTTTTCGCCTAATATAATTGACACAGGATATTCATGGTTTTAATTCTTTCAATTGTTAACTTGGCCACAACTTCATTTCTTGTGAATCAAGAAACATAACGCCAATAGGTAAACAGAATGACTTGGCTTATCTATGTAATTCAATTCAGATGTTTAGAGAAGCGGCATCACCTTAGTATATTTGCACTATATTTAGACTATATACCAATCTGTCTAAAGGTTATATGTTATATGTAAAAATTTTCATTAGAATTAGGGTTTTTTTTTCCCTAGAGATAGTGTCTTAAAATTATTTGGATTTGCACTGCTTTTACCATTCTAATTAGATCTTTTCTTTAAAGAATCATTTAATATTAAGGCTGCTATGTACAGACAATATGCCTCCATAAAATTTATGAACTTTGATAAATGTTGATAGTTATAGAAAGGCTTCAGGCCTTTTGTTCATAGGGTCGCTATGAGCTGTGCTTGATTTGAAGGCAGTCAACAACATCTACAGACAAGCTTTTGTTTTGTTGACTTGCTAAAGTATTGTGACCTGAATATTCCAATTAGACCCAGTACAAGAACTGTGATGTTCTGAACATAAAGCCCCTTGCATTCAATCAAGATTTCCAGAACCTCACAGTACAAGGAGATGAGTCACACATAGATGCTGGTTCACAATTACAAGGAACAGAAACTACTTAAAAGACTGAATAGAATGTTACTGGTGTTTTAAGGCTCTACTTTCTAGATGTGGGAAAGTATTTTCCCCCTTCCTTCTATGTTATCTAAGTTATCTAATCATTAAGGTTTATTGCCTTTGCCTGTATATTTAGACTGGTTTCTATTAGGGTATTGTCACTATAATGATCAGCTTTTACATTAAAGAAATTACTTTGGCTTTAAAAGGGTGAATACTGTGTATCTACAAGAAAGCTAGAGATGACTAGGGATGATAGAAGGAGAATTGATGCCTTTAAACTGTGGTGCTGGAGAAGAGTATTGAATGTACCATCGACTGCTAAGAGAACAGGTTCATCCTAGAGAAGGTGAGACCAGGCTGCTCCTTGGAGACAAGGATTCTGAAGCTTCATCTGACATACTTTGTTGCAAAGAGGAACCAGTCCTTGGAGAGAGATGCCATGCTTGACAGGGTGGAGGGTCAGTGCAAGAAAGGAAGACCCTCGATGAGATGGATTCAATTACTGGGGAAATGGAGGTAGATGTGTCAGAGACAGTTAAGATTGGCACATGATAGAGCAGGGCTGTTCTACACAGGGTTGCTATGAGTCTCTACTGAGGCGACTTGCTATGAGGCGACTTGAAGGCACATAACAACAGTAGCAACACCACATGGCCATGATTCTCCATACGATGGAATTGTCCTGTGTGTTTTAATTTCTAAACTCTATGATGTCAGTGGGGCAGGATTAGAGGCTGAGATGCAATGATTTATGTAAGCTAGCTGTAATAAAATTTCTTAAAAAGATAGTATATTGCCCATTACGTGAATATATAACATAATATATTCTATAATTGAGCTCAAATTTCCATCATGAGGCATAGTCTTCTAATGAGGACTTATCTAAATCATGTTTATTCTCCTAAGACAACCACCACTCTTTCAGACTGCATTATGTTATAGTAAAACACAATGAACAAATCAGATCATGTCCAAGTACCAAGGGAATAGCGTCTGAGGTTTAAAAGCTTGTCTTAGGGAGCTCTGGTGGCCTAGAGGTAAGAAGCTGCACTGTAATCCAAAGGCAGGTGATTTGAATCCACCAGATACACCACAAGAGCAGGATGATCAATCTCCTCCTGTGAGATTTACTGCCTCTGAAAACCGGCTGGAGGGTCAGTAATGGATTGGTTCCAAATAGAAGGTACACAACCACCATCATGCAGCCATTTAAGGAGCCCCCTACCAGCCTATGCAAAAGCATGTCAACCAATGTGTTTAAAATAAAATCCATGATCAGAGAAGGGATGTGTAAGAGCTTAAATTCGGAAGCACTTGGCCCACGGAAGGCAGAGGTCTGTAACAGAGCATTCACTCCATCTGGATTCTTTATTTTTTAAATTAATTTTTTAAACAAAGTAATAGTAATAATAATATATCATTTATTATTAATAAGATAGAAAAATAAAGTAATACTAATATAAAATTTTTAATGACATTTTGCAGAGACTTTGGATTTCTAGTCATTCATTGCTGCACTTTTCTCCCTGCCGACCCTTCCCTCCAATTAGCTCTTTCTCTTTGAAAAGCAAAAGAAAAATTCTTTCATTATTATACAATCCCTTCCCCTAAGTCCACTATGCAGCCTTCATTCTGGACTCCTGTCATGACAATATGTAATCATATATCTCTTTTAAACAGTTCTCTCCCTCATCTGTTTCAATGCAGTATACATTATCCTCTCTTTCTCAGTCTCCCCCCAACCCCGACGTCAGTTCCGTTTTACAATAGTGGCACTATGCGGTATTTGTCCTTTTGTGACTGAGATATTTTACCCAACATAATGTCCTCTAAGGTTACCCATTTTGTATAAAATTTCATGAGTTCCTTGTTTTTCAACGAAGCATAGTACTCCATTGTATAAATATACCACAGCTTCTCTATCCATTCGTTTGTTGATGGACACTTGGGTTATTTCTGACTCTGCTACTGTGAACAAAGCTGCAATAAACATGGGTGTGCATATATTGGCTTGGGTGGCAGTTATGGTTTCTTTAGGGTATATTCCCAGTAATGGAACTGCTAGGTCAAATGGTATTTCTATTTGCAATTTTTTGAGAAAGCACCATACCGCCTTCCACAGTGGTTGCACTATTTTACACTCCCACCAACAGTGAATAACGGTTCCAGTTTCTCCACAACCTCGCCAGCATATGATGTTTGCTATTCTGTTAAATTGATATCTCATAGTTGTTTTGGTTTGCATCTCTCTTAGAGCTAGGGATTTTGAACATTTCTTCATGTCTTTGTTTGCAATCTGAATGTCTTCTTTGGTGAAGTATCTGTTCATATCCTGTGCCAATTTTGCAAATGGGTTGTCTACCTTTATCTTATTATGGTGCTGGAATATTTTATAAATTCTAGATATAAGTCCCTTATCTGACATGTCATTACCAAATATTTTTCCCCAGTCTATGGCTTCCCTTTTTACTCTGTAGAACCTAGAACTAAAACCAAGGACTATAAACTTCATTAAAGAAAAGCTTGTAAGAACTCTAGAAGTCCTAATCCACACATGAACAGTTTTCCAAGCATCCTGAAAAATCTACAACCAGGAGAGGATAAAACAGATGAATGAGACCTTCTAAGAATCAAATCCCTATGCACATCCATCTGGATTCTTAACATGGGTTGAGAGGCCATTTGAGTCCTCTCTGACCAGTAAACTAGTTCTTTCTGACCATATGACTTTGCCCTCAGGGAAAGTGCAGTTAAAAGTGACTTACAACTGTCAGGTGAGCTCAGGGAGGGGCAATTTGTCCTCAGGGTTTGCACAAAGAAGCCATAAACTTGCTTGGTTGGGTGTGTCCTTACTGATTTCCACAAGTCAGTTCCCACCACCATGACTGTTGTCTCATGTACCATCTCCACAGGGTAAAGATGAGCTATCTCCTAACCTCCATTGGATGGTCCCTTCCAACTTGAGAGTAAACAACAACAAATCACAGCAAAGGGGACTAGCCATCTATCTCCATGGAACAGCTGGAAGATTAGAACTGTGGGCCTTTTGGCTGGCAATGGAACTCTTTACCACTAGGCACCAGAGATGGCAGGAGCCCTAGGACTTAATAAACCCTTTAGACTTATAATTGTATATGAATCACAATCATGGTCTTTTCCCTCCTTCTGTAGTTCCACTGCATTGCTACAAGGTGGTTGTAACTGTCACCAGTTACAACCCGGTGATGACACTGTCTCCAACTGAAGGCCAAGTTTTGACTGTTTGTCCTGTTTATGTCTTTAAAAAGTGTCTGTTGTTGTTGTTGTAAGTGCCACTGAGTCATAGGCAACTCATAGTGACCTTATGAACAAAAGACCTGAACACTTGTATGACCTTCTTCATTTCTCCAAGTTCATATGGTTTGCAGAGGCAAGCTATTTCAGGAGTGGATGCCACTTCCTGTTTCCAAGCTTGTTTTATTCAGGGAGCTCCACCAAACACTGTCCGCCATGGGTGACCAATATCGCATTTGGCACATATGGGTCACAGTGTTCAACATCACAGCAACCACGAGTTACCTCTGTACAGCAAGTGGACAGACCAGTGCTATATCACTTAGAAGAATGTTTAATGAAAAACAATTAAAAGCAGGCCTGAGGGACACAGATTAAAATCACCCCCCTTTGTTTTGGTAGCATCACTTTCTGTCCATTAGGCCAACTGAGCTCTCTCTATGTTCTTGTTGTCTCTAGAAAACAGTGTCAAAAACAAAAGTGTCTCTAGAGAATATATTTGAATCTGAGCTGGTTTTCTCTCCCTAGAACTGTATAGCTATACTTATGAGCTAGTGAGTTGGAACCGACTCATAGCTGACCCTCCAGTGGGATTTGGAGGTCTAACAGAGTGCTCTCAAATCAGAGCCTGCATTCCATCTTTAGTCTTGACATTCATCTAGAATCCACGTTGGATTTTTTCAAAGGTGTTTTTCTTAACAAGGCAGCTCTGGTGGTATAGTCTGTAGAGAGTTGTGCTGCTAGGTGAAAGGTTGCACATCTCTGCTGGTTCGAATCCACTAGTTACTTCACTGGAGAAAGATGGACAATCTTTTCTCCATCTGATTTACAGCTTTGAAGAACTTGCTGGAGTCGATTCCAACTCAACAGCAATGTCTTGACTTTCCTAACAGCACGGAGTCCTGGTGGTGTTATGGTTCAAGCATACCTCTGCGAAGCAGACGTGACAGTTTGAACTGATCACAGAAGAAAGATGACACAGTGCACTTTCTTAAAGACGGAAACTCAGGGTGGCTCTACCCCATCCAACAGGGTTGCTCTGAGTCAGGATTGATAAAATAGCAGAGGTAGGGCTTGGGTTCCATCAGCAGTTTCTCCAACCTTGATGTGAACCTGACCATATACTTTAGGGATGGCAACGCAGCTTCTTGCCACTGACCATATACCTTAAAGATGGCATTCCTTTCCTCTGGAGCATCGCACATGTAGGATATCACGTTCCATTCCCAAATGATCTTTCTCATTACAGGCATGTGGATGCACACTGTCACCGCTTGTGCCTGAAGGCTCCTGAGATGCACAGGATAATCAGCAGATCCTTATAATGGATCGCCAGTAACAGACATGGCTGAGGGAGCAATTTTATTAACAGGTTACAATCAAAACCAGTCCTGTCACTGTCCTGGGACCAGCCCATAATAAACCGAACGGCATATACTTTAGTCAGTCACATAATTTGACTTACAAGTTAGTCATTTCTCCCTGACAAAGTCTCAGTTCTAGGTATTTTGCCTTTAAATCCCCTGTGGTCTTTCAGCTAACTATGAATTTTCTCACTCACACAAAGAGTACAAGAACAGTGCTTTCTCATTGCCTGCGACTATGGCCATTTTCACTGTGTGACAATGGATGTTTCCTGATCTCAATTCTGCAATAAATCTCTCTTGCTTTCATTTAAGCAGGATGTATTGGGTTGCTCTATGATATTCCAGTGACTGAAACAAACAAACAAATGCTTGCCTGACTCAGAATTGCTGCTTGGATTAGGTCTAAGGAGAAAAACTGGCAAGGTTAACAAGTAGTGGTATTGTGTGGTGCTGAGAAGGAACGGACCCATGGCTGACCCTCCAGTGAGTTTAGTTTTCAGAAGCAATAAATCACGCAGGAGCTGAGTGCCCATCTTTCTCTTGAGCAGCGGGTGGACTCAAACTGTGCACCTTTGCACAATTCCTTACTATTGAGTCACCAGTGGTGGCGGTGGGGTCAGGTGCCATTGAGTCGAGATTACAACTCATTGTGCCCTGATGAATAATCGATCTGAATGCTGTCCAATCCTGTGCCACTCTCAGGTAACTATAAATTAGGAATAGTTAACAAACAGTGGAAACCCATAGAGGCATCATTCTCTGATCCAATCTCTCACTTAACCAGGTCCTAGTTTCAGATTTCTCACCCAAAAAAAACAAAGATAACAAAAGTATCTGTGCTATCTAGTACTTAGCCAGGGAGCTCTGGTGACCTAGTGTTACGAAGCTGAGCTGCAACCCCAAAGACATGCAGTTCGAGGCCACCAGCTCCTCTGTGGGAGTTGGATAGGCAATCTCCTCTGGTGCAATGAACTGCCTCTGAAAACCTTCTGAAGGGTCAGCTTTGGATTGGTTTCAACTCTACAGTACACAATAACAACAACAACAATACTTAGCCAGGCACCAAGTGTGGCATCAAGCATCTAAAATGTGCCTAGCACAACTGATCTTATTCTATTAGGAGAGGGGAAGGTGAGACTTCACCTTACTTACCTTGACATTGTTAGCAGGAGGTGAAAAAGACATTATGCTTAGAAGAGAGCGAAAAGGAATAAGAAAGATTCTCAGCGAGACAGACATAGTGGTTTCAACAAGGGACTCAATCAGGCAGCAGCTGCATACAGGGGCACTGTCAGATGAAACCCATCCAGTGGCACTTAACGCCACCACAGTACCAATTCATTAAAAGCTACAGGAACAGTACTGGACCACACAGTTCATACCCGAAAGTGACTTCTGTCTCAGAAACCCTGGCTCGGTTATTTTAGTGAGAGACTAAAACCACATGAGCAAACAACGCTGGGAACCTCATAATAGGAAGTGCTGGTGATGCAAGGGGATTCCCATCAGCAAGGGAGTTCCTAAGGCCCCGCAGGGCCGCATGTGAGAGGGATCACAGGGACTAACCTGGGAAATTTCTATGGACTTTACCAGGGAAGGCGCTGACCCAATAAAACAGCCTTCCTTAGAGGTGTTTTCCTTATAAACAGAAAATGAAGCAATAAAAACTATTACCATCACTTTCACCCTGCCCCTGCTCTACACAATTAGAAAACAAAATTCAAGGAAAATTACGAAAGTTATTGCAGCCACTTCAATGCTCCTCAATCTCTTGGCTTTCCCGAGGACAGACCCTAAAGTGAGAGGTTGGATTCTGCATCCTGCTAGTTGAGGCTCTGCGGAGCTCAGGAAACAACCTTGGAACTACTTTCATCAGTGAGAAAGTTTCTACCAAAAAATGACAGGTTCAAAAAAAAAAAAATGACAGGAGTTCAAAGGGAATTTTCACCCGCTTCATGCCTAAGGCAGGAAATGGAAACCACCAAATGGGACGAAAAGGTCTGTTACACAAACACGGCCGAGATCTGAGGGTGAGAGCCTGGGTTTTTCTTCCTCTGACCCATTTTCAGAGAACTACAAAGAGGGATCCAAGGAGGTAGTTAATTGGTCACAGAACTTGTTTAGAGCACCTCGACGTTCCTTTTCTAATTGACTGCTGGGAATACCACCCCCTTCAAGGAATGCTCAAAGGGGAAACGTGCTGGGACAAGAGACAACTGATGAAATGGCTTCAGAAGTGAAGATCATTAATTAAGAATATTGAGCGTGATGTTGAAAGCTTAGCTGAAACAAGGGGGAGGGCCAATTTAGTATCAGCTGCTGCCTTCACATCAGCAATTAGGCCCTATAAAGGCCCTCAGTGGAAAGTTACATCTCCCAGGCATTCCAGCGTGCGGATAAGTGAAGAGTCTCCGGAGGCAGGTGAACTCCGAGACCATATTGTTAACCTGAGAGCGCTAATTCCAGCATTCACTCTTCTCTCTCTTGCTTCTCAGGACTCCAGGTCTTCTAAGCACTACTGTTCACTGCACACAACAGTGGTTTTCAAACTTGAAGGCATATACCACATGCATCAGGAAGACATGCTAAAAGATCAGGTGGCTGTGAATCACCCCCACTTACCTACTGTATTGACTTGGGTGGGGTGTTAATTTCTATTTCTAACAAGTTTGCTGGAGATAATGATGGCTGTTGGGCCAAAGACAATGTTTTGGGAAGCTCTGGACTAAAATAATGATGTGTTTGTAACATGGGCAGCAGCACATTAGAACTGCTTGGATGCTTTCTTAAAAACAAGCCTTGGACTTGACTGCAATGGGTCCACTTTCACTCTAGTCACTGCATCAAACCATGTCCTGAAGGGTTTGCCTCTTTCTCTGACTTTCTCCCCTTTCCCAGAATGATGCCCATTTTCCTAAGAACTGGTCGCTCCTGACAACATGTCCAATGTATGTGAGGCAGCGTTTCCCCACCTTCGTCTCTAAGGATGTTGTAGTTATGTACTGACCCACGGTACAGCCACCCTCTGGTGGGTTTTCAGAGGTAGTAAATCACATGGGAGGAGAATGCCCATCTTTCTCCTGTGGAGCATCTGGCTGGTGGATTCAAACCACACATGCCTTTGAGTTGGCAGCGCAGCTGCTGACCACTGAACCACACTGTATTTCCTCCAAGGCAAAATATACTACATAATTGTGTAGCTCAAAATTCGTAAACCCTGATTAATCTGCTAACTATTTTAAAAGCAAGGTAGGTAATACATTTTGACATCTAAATTTTGAGAACCCCACAAATAATTCAAGTAACAGCTTCTAAACCATTAAAAAGTTTTAAAAACCTTCTGGTTTTATAACATCACAATTATAATTTCATTCAATCATTCATACACATTTTTAGAAACGGAATCACAATTGATTAATTACAATATCTGATCAATATATATCGCCTTTCTCTTCTAAAGCCATTCTTTGTCCAGTCCTTTTTCTCTTCTCAAATTCCTTTCCTTCTTTCAAATCAGACTCCACTTTTCCTAATGCCTACTCATCTATCAGCTTGGAAGGAGGAGTGGCATCCACTTCCGTAATAGCTCGCCTCCGGAAACCCTATGAACCTGGAGAGAGGATGAAAGGCACCCAAGCGTCGAGGACTCTCCTTCATAGGGTCGCTTTGAGTCACCTGCGACTCGACGGCACTTGACAACAACAACTCATTTATCAGTCTCCTGTCTACTTTTCCCTCAAACTCCACGGGCCCTTCATGAGTTCAAGGATAAGAACAGAGTTTACAGCTAATTGTTGTTACGAAACAAAGTATGTTGCCTGCATCTCTTTTGAAAAATGGGGGATCTAAGGATTTTCTCCCCCTCTGGCGAGGAAACCATTTTTGGTCCATGTCTCCTGAATAGGACTGTCCTAAGTATTAACTTTCAACAGGATAGTTACTCCTTATCCCTTTATTCCTTAAATTATGGCATCTTCAAGCTAAAATACACTGTGTCCCATAAATCAGTGTCTATTGGTGATGTGACAGTGCAGTTTACCACTAAGTCATGAGGGGGAGAGAGAGGAAACTCTCCTTCGGCCTCTCTAACTGCGGTTCGTAACTGAGGGTGATCTTGCCCCAGCCTTCTTCTGAGGCCACATCTGGAGACAGTGTGAATGCCGTGACCTGGGAGGGGGCACTACTGGCATCTAGTGGGTAGAGGTCAGAATGCTGCAGAACATCTATGTCTGGCTCCAAGTGACAAGAACACCAAGGTGGAAAAACCCTGCTCTAGAAATTCCTATGCGAAGTCAGCAGACTCTGCAGGCACTGAAGAGTTGAATTCACTCAGCGTTTCTTAAGGTCAAGGAATTGAACAAATTCAAGCCTCGAGTTGCAATACTTAAGGATGCTTTGGGCAGAATAGTAAATGATCTGGGAAGTATTAAAAGAAGATGGAGAGAGTATACAGAGTCATTGTACCAAAAGGAATTGGCGGACACAGAAGAATTTCATGAAAGAACATATAAGCAAGAGTCTATGGTGATGAAGGGGGAAGTACAAGCTGCTCTGAAAGAATTAGCACAAAACAAAGCCCCAGGAATTGGTGGTATATCAATTGACATATTTCAACAAACAGATGCTACCGTAGGTATATTCCCCAAGTTGTGTCAAGTTATCTGGAGGACAACTATCAGGCCAATTAGAAGATATCTATATTTGTTCCCATTCCAAAGAAAGGTGATCCAACAGAGAGCAGAAATTATCGAACAATATCATTAATATCACATGCAGGCAAGATTCTGTTGAAATCCAACAGAGAGCAGAAATTATCAAACAATATCATTAATATCACATGAAGGCAAGATTCTGTTGAAGATTATTCAAAAACGACTGGAATAGCACATCAACAGAGAAATGCCAGATGTGCAGGCTGGGTTTAGAAGAGGCTGTGATACTAGGGATATTATATCTAATGTCAGATGGATCTTGGCTAAAAGCAGAGAGTACCAGAAGAATGTCTATCTGTGTTTCATTGACTACGCAAAAATGTTTGAATGTGTGGATCCTAACAAACTGTGGCGAACTCTAAGAAGAATGGGAATTCCAGAACACTTGATTGTGCTTATGTGAAATCTATGCTTGGACCAGGAGGCAGTCATCAGAACAGAGTAGGGTAACACTGCATGGTCAAAATTGGGAAGGGTGTATGGCAGGGATGTGTCCTGTCTCCATACCTTTTAAATATATATATGCAGAACAGATTATCCAGAAGGCTGGACTCTATGAGGAGAAATGTGGCATCAGAATCGGAGGAAGACTCATCAACAATCTGTGTTATGCAGTTGACCCAGCTCTGCTTGCTGAAACTGAGGAGGACCTAAAGTGCTTGCTGCAGAAGGTCAAGGACTGCAGCCTTCAATATGGATTGAAGCTCAATATCAAGAAAACAAAGATTCTCACCACTGAGCCAGTTGGCAGCCTCGTGATGGATGGTGAAGAGACTGAGATTGTAAACAGCTTTAGTTTGCTTGGCTCCACAGTCAACACTCTTGGCACCAGTAGCCAGGAAATTAAAAGACATATTGTGGGAAAGACTGCTGTCATAGACCTCTTCCTTAAGAGCAACGATGTCAGTCTGGAGACTAAGGTATGCCTGATATAGGCCATGGTCTTTGCAATGACTTGCTATGCATCAGAGAGTTGGACAGTAAATAGGGATGATAGAAGGAGAATTGATGCCTTTGAGCTGTGGTGTTGGAGAAGAGTATTGAATATACCATTGACTGCTAAGAGAATGAACAGACTTGTCCTGGAGAGGGTGAAGCCAGGCTGCTTCGTGGAGGCAAGGTTTCTGAAGCTTCATCTGAAATACTTTGGACATGTTGCAAAGAGGGACCAGTCCTTGGAGAGGGACATCATGCTTAGGAGGGTGGAGGGACAGCGCAGGAGAGGAAAACTTCGATGAGGTGGACTGACTCAATGACTGGAGTAATAGAGGCTGGTGTGCCAGAGACAATAAGATTGGCACAGGATAGAGCAGGGTTTAGGGTTACTGTACATAGGGTCGCTATGAGTTGCAGATGACTCGACTGCACATAACAATAACAACATGACAAGCAAGAGGGATGTAAAAAGGGGCAGAAAGCCCATAATCCCAGTTCTGTAGATCTGCTGCTGCTGAAGCCCCAACTGCCCAGGACCGCACAGCCTTTACTTTGCCAGAAGTTATCAATTGGGCTCTTTTTTATGGGGTTATAAGCTTAATTTGGTAACAGAAACAATTCTACTACATGACTTATCACCCAAACAGACTCTCCTTACTCTACAAAACATTCCTGTATTGTTGTTAACTTTCAACCAGGCAAGAATGAATGGATGTAGAAATTTTACAAATAAAGGCAGGATTTCCAAAACAGAAAGTATTTTAGAAACATTTATAAAACAGGCAGCCTCTTTTCTTGAGGACTTGAGTTCTCCAAAAATGTGTCAGCCTGGCTGCACCATGATTCTCAGCATTATGTGACTATTTTACTCTTTATGATTGATGCAATCATGCTATTTGCTGTACCTCCTAACCTCTAAGATGTTAATGAGGCAGGATGAGTGGCAGTTATGTTAAGAGGCAGGACACAATCTAGTGGAATAGGTCATATCCTGAGTCAATCTCTTTTGGTTAAATGAGTAAACAATGGAGTAGAGATTGACAGAGGCATGTCAGTTAATTACTAAGTAAGAGACTGAGATAGAATGTCCTTGGAGCCCAGGTCCCCATGCTGGGAACCTCTTAGGTATGAGGGAAGTCAAGACACACAGAGATGTCCAAGGAACAGCAGGCCCACAGATGCTGAAAGAAGACACGAGCCTTCCCTGAGGACCCACAAGCAAGGAAAGCCTTTCCCTGCAGCAGAGACCCTAAACGCAGAGTTAGCAAGAACATCTTTTCTCAGATACAATGTCCAGTCATATGTTCCGGTCAGACAGTCCTTCCCTCATTTGTTCCAGTCCAGTGCTCATTATCCACAATGTGGAACAAGAGGGGCATTCCAAAGTGGACGGGGGAGGGGAAGGAGATGGAGGAGGAAAATGTGCAACAATGAATGAGTGAAAACCCAACCTTGCTGGAAACTCTCATTAAAATCACAATTTTTAAAAATAGTAAAGAGGGGAACTCTCGTGGCCTAGTAGCAAGAAGCTGTACTGCAATTCCAGAGGTGAGAAATTCAAATCCACCAGATGCTCTGCTGGAGAAGGAGGGACAATCTCCTCCTATACCAGTCAGATCTGATTTGACGGTATGCACAAAATAAAGAAATTAATTTAAAAAATTTTTCAAAAGATAAAGAATTTTTTTAAGTTTTTTTCATTTTTTTTTTTTAAGTAATGTGCAGAAGGGTTCATGCTCAGGGAAAAAACCAGTAGCACTTAAGAATGTTCATACAGTATAAAAATTAAAAAATAAATAAAAAAAAGAATGTTCATACCTTATCAATACTAAAATATGGCAATGTATTTCCTGTTATAATCAAATCCTCTAAAAAAAGCACATTTCAGCTGAACTATAAGTATCAAGCGGATCCAATTTTAAAAGATCACTTATATCTTTACATCGTTTAATAATAAAAACAAATATGGTAGCCAGTTTCTGTTTATGACACCCTCCAGGTTTTAAATGCCAAATAGCTACCTAAGAGGTCATTTATAATGGGGGATGGGGGAGTTCTACGCAGAGTCTCCATGATTAACAGGCAAGGAAGCCGCATTCACAACACCAACCGGCCTGGTGGGTGGGACAACGTGCTGCAAGGACAAGCCCGCTTCATGGTGCTACAGAGTATGGTCCAGGGTGCACCTGACTCTGTATCTATGGCATATTCATTGCCTCTCATGCATTCAAAAGTTGGACAATGAGCAAAACTGAAGAGGAAGTGATGCCATCAAACTGTGGAGTTGACAAAAAAAATACTGAGAATGCTATGAATTGCCAAAAGAACACGTATGTTTTGGAAGAAGTACTTTGGGAGCGCTCCGTAGAAGCAAGCATAGTGAGACTTCATCTCCCATAATCTGGGCATCTTATCAGGAAAAGCCAGTCCCCAAAGAGGGACCTTATGCTAGATACTTGGGAGAGCCAACAAAAAATGGAGACTCTCTGGCAGCTAATTAAGCCAACCATCCTCTTCTGTGGGGCTGCTGTGCAATGGCTAAGAACAGCAACTCCTCGGTAGTGTACACAGCCTGTTCCATGTATGGGTTGCCCTAAAGGACCTTGGAGGCAACTCTTGGCTGTGCTTTTATTCATGCTCCTGATGGCACAAATAAAAAAAAAAAAGAAAAGGAGCCTCTCAATGACATAGTCTGGCACAGTGGCTGAACAGTGGGCTTACACACAGCTGCAATTGCGAGGAGTGCACAGGGCTGTTGGGTAAGGTCCTTTCTGTTGTATACAGGGGTGCTGCCAGCTGACAGGTTCTACAACAACATCTATCTGTGTTTTTATGGCTGTCCAAAGGCACTTGACTGTGTGGATCATGACAAACCATGGCTAACACTGAGAAGAATGAGAATCCAGAACATTTAATTGAGCTCCTATGAAACCTGTACCTAGACCAAAAGGCTGTTGTCTGAACAGAGCAAGGGAACACTGCCAAGTTCAAATCAAGACTGTGTGTGTAAGGGCTGCATCCTTTCTCCATATCTATTCAAACTGTGTGCTGAGCATGTCATTTAAGAAGCTGGACTCTGTGAAGAAGAATGTGGCATCAGGAGCAGACATAACATCTATGTAACAGCCTGTTATGGAGATGACACAACCTTGTTTCTAGAAAGTAAGGACTTGAAAAGTTTGCTGTAGAAGATTAAGGACTACAGTCTTCAAAATAAAAAAAAAATTAAAATTCTCACGACTGGGTCAGTAAGCAGCATCATGCTAGATGGAGAAAAGACTGAAACTGTCAACAATTTCATCCCGCTTGGATCTTCCAACATCCTTGGTATTAGCAGTCAAGAAATCAAAAGACATTGGGAAAGTCTGTAGTCAATGACCTTTCCAAAATACTAAGGAGCAATGATGTCAGTTTAAAGACTAAGGTGCACCTAATTCCAGGCATGGTCTTTTCAGTCACTTGCTATGCATCTGAGAGGTGGACAATGAATAAGGATAGGAAAAGAATTGATGCCTCTAAGTTGTAGTGTTAGAGAAGAGCACTGAACATCCCATGGACTGCCAAAAGAACAAATTTATCTTGGAGAAAGTGCACAGTGCATCTTGGAGGCAAGGATGATGGAGTTTTGTCCCACACACTTTGGGCATGTTGAGGGGCTATTCCTTGGAAAGGGACATCATATGTGGAAAGGTAGAGGCTCAGAGAAAGAAAGGGAGACTTTCAACAAGATGGATTGACACGGTGACTGCAGCAACGGGCTTAAGTATGTCAGAGATGATGAGGATGGCACAGGAGAGGACAGGGTTCAGGTCTGTTGTTCACAGGATCACTATGAATCGTACTTGTCTTGATGGCACCTAACAACAACAACAACAACAACAACATCACTCGCGTGCTTTACTCTCTCAGGTGAGCACAGAAGGACAGAATGCCAAGCACAGTCTGATCAGTAAAGCAGCCAACCATGCATGGCAGTAGGAACCATCCTTAAAGGAGTTATTGCACAAATGGCCGTGGTTACCCCAAATTCTGTGAGCCCCCTTCCCAAAGGAGTAAGTTATTTTAACATATTCTTAAATTCTACCATGTAACATAAACTTACTTCCAAATTATAAATTGTGTAAATATGTCACCAAGAAATGCTAACATGACCCCACTGAATAGGAACTGTTTATCCCAGGCCTATAATGTTCTGCGCCCCAACGTTGCAAAGATATTAGATACTAAAATTTGATTAAAACCATATTCCTAGCTGGGTTTGCTGCCATTACTGATGATGCAAATTCACACATGTGTTAGCTAATGAAGCAGCCAGACAGGGTTTCATAGGTACAGAAAAGACTGAAAGAAATGTTTTTTTTTGCCAGAGAGAAAAGTGGCCCAAGTGTGGAAAATGATATGGATATGCAAGGTAGTCCTGCCAGCCAAAGCTGTAAATAAGCTAGACCCTCACTTGGTTCCATGGTCTGAGTATACATTACAACCAACACAGTACTCAATATTTGAAACCAAACATTCACTACATTATGGGGATCCATGCCAGCTGGCAGAGCACAGTTGGTCAAAAATAAGAAAATGAGCTTGGGTTTGTCCTTCTGTGTAAAACTCAGTATGTTCGTTGCATTGGCCCCCTACCAGAAGAGGGCAATGTTGCTGGGCTGTATTACTCACAAACCTGCAATCCAGGTACCACCACCTGGGGCGCCAGCTCTTAGCAAACAGCCTGCAGCTGGCATGGCTTTTACTTTCTTTCAGGTGAATTAACAGGTGACTGAAAAGCCAAACTATCCCTGCATTTCCAACTGGTAGCATCGAAACTTCCTTGGTTGTAACTCCCTAGCTATATTTTCAAGTTACTATGGCCCCTGGTCATGTTAGCTGTTAACACTCTTTACATTCCAAACCAAGTGGAGCGCTTTAAAGATTAACTGAAGGGAGAAGAATTTGCCAAATGGTACATAAGATGTTTGCAAATACGCTGCAAGAGCTACTCTAAATTCATACACAAGTTCACCCGAAGCACCCTGGCTTTGCAGTGAACAGTGGTGGAACCTCTAGGTCCTAACCCAGCTTCGCTTCCCCCTCCCGGTGCTTCTGAGCTTACCCTACTAATCAGCTCTCTTCCAGCTCAGAGCTTTTCTAAATAAAGCATTCTCCAAGTTCTCTCCCTGGGACAAAACATTTGCTCCGGTGTGCAGGTGTGTTCAATATTTGCTTATTAAACACATTTATCTCTAATTAAGGAAAGAATTTGTTTCCAGTTAATGGCATTTCAGATGAGAGACAGAGGTGACGGGCCTGGGGATAATTTTAAAGGGGAGGGGTCCCAAATGCATAAAACATCACTTACTGACTCACTGCCCTTGTGTTAAATCCAAGCCCGCAAGTGACCCTCCAGCACATTTCAGAGGCTGTAATTCCCATGGGAAGAGTGCTCCTTTCCATTTCACTGAGTTGCTGTGGATCCTAACATCCAGTGAGGTGTCAACTTTGGGTCTGCGCTGCCAGGGTTCCCTAGTGAGTGGGGATAAACTATGTGGAAATCATAAGACTAAAGCTAAGACCGCCAACACAAAAGGCAAGTGGATCTAAACCACCAGCTTCACAGAAAGATGGGTAGTCTCCTCCTACGTGATTTACAGCTTCTGAAAACCCATGGGAGGGTGTGTTGGGGTGGTTCCGACTGCATAACCAGAGTTCAAATACTTCGTTCTCACACACAGTCGATCCGGTGCAGCCCATCTCCATGTTCTGTGCTGTAACAACATCCAGCCCTCTCCACATCATTCTTGATTCTCCTCCCCAGCCCTTCCCTTCCACCTACCAATGCTGCAGTCTATGGCACCATCTTCCCCTTCCTGGTCCACTTCAAGAGTTGCCTACTGGTCTCCAGTGCCAATTCAGCTTCCATCTGTCACCGTATGTGCCCTGAGTGATCAAGTCATGCCCCCACCCCTACTCAAGCTGAAAACCCTAGAGGTTCCTGTGTTTTCCAAATAAAGACTGAAGTATTCAATTTGCCTGCTGGTGTAGTGTGTTACATGTTGTAACTAGCCCTGGTGGTATAACGGGTCAAGAGCTGGGCTAAGTAAAAAGTCAGTGGTTCGAATCCGCCAGCTGCTCTAAGGAGAAAGACAGGAAGTTGTATCCCTTTAGTGTTTACTGCCTCAGAAACCTGTGTTGCTTGTTTACACAAGTTACTACTTAGAAGCCTAATCTCCAGGCGTAGTTAAGACGAGAAGCCTCGTTGTTCTCAAATCTTTCCTGATGTTTTGATCAGCTCTCTGATCTCTTCACCCACAGCATCTGGGAGGTCTGACACCACTCGTGATTTTAGCCCCTTATCAACTAACTGTGGGGACTAGTGACATCTGTGAAAAGAACTGCTAGAGAAGCTCGGTATCAGCTGTGAAAATCAGGCCAGGTCCTGACTATGGAACAGACTAGCAACTGCGCATGTGCAAGCTCAAACTGAAGCTGAAGAAAATGAAAACAAATCCACAAAACCCAAAATATGCCCTATCCCACCTAAATTTAAAAACCAGTTCAAGAACAGGTTTGAGGGCTTGAACAAAGACTGGACGAGCTGTGGGATATCAAGAATATTATTCATGAAGAAAGCAAAAGTTCACTACAGAGACAGAGGAGGAAGAAATTACCAAGATGGCTGTCAGAGGAGACTCTGAATATTACACTAGAGAGCTGAGAAGGCAAAGCAACAGGAGGAAATGAGGGAGTTCAAAGAGTTGAACAGATTTCAAAGGGCAGCTCCTGAGGATAAAGCAGAGTATTATAATGAAATACGCAAAGCGTTAGAGTCAGAAATCAAAAGGGAATTATTTATTCAGCACTTCTCAAGCTGAAGAAACAGAAGAGTAAATTCAAGAATAAATTCATGAGTTGCAATACTTAAAGATACTATGGGCAATATACTGAATGATCCAAGAAGCAAAAGAAGATGGAAGGAATACAGAGTCACTGTACCTCAAAGAATTGGCTGACACAGAACCTTTACAGGAAGCAGCATATGATCAAGAACCAGTAATAATAAAGGAGGAATTTCATGCTTCTCTGAAGGAATTGGCAAAAATAAGGCCCCAGAAACTGATGGAATACCAGATGAGATATTTCAACAAACAGATGGAGCCTTGTATGTGTCCACCAAGTTGTGCCAAGAAATCTGGAGGATCACTAGCTTGCCAATAGAGGTCCATATTTGTTCCCTGTCCCCAAAAAAGTGATCCTGCAGAATGTGGAAATTATCAAGCACTATCACTATTATCACAAGTATGCACTATCTTGCTGAAGATTATTCCCAAATGAGCAGTACCTCAACAGAGAACTGCCAGAAATACAAGCTAGATTTAGAAGAGGTCGTGGCACTAGGGGTATCAGTGCTGATGTCAGATGGAACATGGCTGAAAAGTAGAGTTTAAGGATATCTAAGAAATTGTGGCTAATATTGAGAAGAACAGAAATCCAAGAACACCTAATTGTGCTCATGCCAAACCTATACCTAGACCAAGAACCTGTTGTTCACACAGAGCAGGAGAACACTGCAGGGTTCAAAATCAAGAAAGGACTGTGTTACGGTCCTTTTTCCATACGCTGTCAGTCTATATGTAGATCATTCAGGCGGTTGGACTTGATGAAGAACGTCACATGAGGATTGGAGGAAGATGCATCAATAGAAGCCTTTGCTGCAGAAGGTCAAAGACTGCAGCTGTCACTTTGAATTGGATCTCAATACCATGAAAACAAAAATCCTCACCTCTGGGCAAATAGGATATGATAGATGGAACAAGAGTTCCATGATAGATGGAAAAAGAATTGAGGTTGTTAAAAAGTTCATCTTGCTTGGATCTAAAATCAACACTCTTGGCAGCAGCAGTCAGACAATCAAAAGACAAGTTGCTCTGGGAAAATCTGCTGTCAAGGACCTCTCCAGAGTGCTAAAGAGCAATGATGTTGGACTAAAGAGCCCCTGATCCAGCCCTTAGTCTTCTTAATTGCCAGCAATGCATTTGAGAGCTGGACAATGAATGACGATGACAGAAGAATTGATGTCTTTGAGTTGTGCTGGAGAAGAGTATTAAACATACCATGGACTACCAAGAGAACAAAAAAAATTGTCCTGGAGAGGATGAAATGAAACCAGTTTGCTCCTTGGAGACAAAGATTTTGAAGCTCAGTCTCCCATATTTTGGGCATGTTGCCAGGAGGGACCAGCTCTTGGAGAAAGCCATCATGTTTGGAAGGGTGGAGGATCAGGGTAGGAAAGGAAGATCCTGAATGAGATGGATTGACACAGTGCCTGTAACAATAGGGTCAGGTGTGTCAGAGATAGTGAGGTTGGCTCAGAGTAGGGCAAGGTCATTGCCATTGTTCATAGGGTTGCTACACCTTATACAAGACTCAATGGCACATATCAATAACAACAACAACAAAAAACTACAATCAATTGTGAACTGTGGTGTCTCTGGACCAGCCACAATGGCCTTCTATCTATTCAATCGAGGTTTATTTATTGCACGTACAGCAGACACGAAGCCTTTGCAGGATGTGACAGAAAACAGTGAACAAAGCTGACAGGAACTTGGCTCTGGGAGAAAGCTCCCCACCCTTTCCGCCACTCTCACCTTCACTGCAGCTCACATGGGGCTTTCCCCAGAATGGACACAATGCCGCTGCCTCATAGAAACTGTCTAAGGGTTCTGGCCCAGCTGGCCCACCCCTCTCTTGCTGGAAGCATCATATGCCCCTCATGGAAAACAATGGTTCAAGATTGTGATTTCCCTCCTACCCCCATCTGTGTGACCCAAACATCTGACTTCTAATTTCTTCCAAGAAATGATAGTTCTTTTTTGCTGGTTGTTGAACCTCTGATGCCTGCTGCCTGGCTGACAGAAGATTCTCAGTCTGCACATTACAGAGGCACATGCCTGCTCCCCATCTCTGGGTCAATCTCTTTCCTGGGTCCTAGGCACAGCTCTGAAGTTGCTCGGAGTCTTACAAAACCTCTTGTGATTTTGGTTTCTGTTTTTACTAACTCCAGTCCCTCCAGACACTCAGACCAGTCCCCAGAGACTGGCAAGGAACACCATCCAAGTCTTCCATCCTCTTCACCCTCCTTAGCCAAGAGACATAGCTCTGCCTGCTGGCCTGAAGAGTTTCACTCTTAACAAGGGATCACAGCAAAGGTTTGCAGGGAGGTCTACCTGAGAGCAAGCAATGGACCAGATGGCAATATGAAAATCAGAGAAGACAAATGCCAGGGCAAACCTCACTGAAAGAGAAGGCAGGGTGCTTCATAAGGATGAAAGGAAGCAGCCACCCAGGAGACACGAGTCACAGAGCCTCCTGCACCTAACAACCTTCTCCCTGCCAAAGGGACTTAGCCTCAAACATCTCTCCATTTCAAAGGCAAATCTCTGAACAAGTACAAAGCTCATTTGAGCAATTTCTCCAGAGGTTTTCAAAGACTGAAGTTTCTCCCTCCTGGCAGAAAAATATTGCTGTGGCTCATGAAAGTCCATTCTCCCACCCCTTCAAATTCTGCTCATGAGGGATTAAAAATCTCAGTCTCAGTTCAGGCTCTGGAACATGCTCCCAGCCTGGGGGCACGAAAGGTGGTGTGCCCCCTATTTGAGGCTTTGTTGATTTTAACAATGTGCCACTGAGGACGGCAGGTAAGCCGGAGACAAGAGACCAGTTGAGTTTCAATGGAATTAGCCCAGCTGACAACATTTGACTGTGGGCTGGATTGTGTTCCAGCAGTGGGAGGGTGAACCCAGAGCTGAGGACATCAGCCACAGCCTGCACAAGAGACGCAGTCCCATCACCTTTCCAGAAGACCAGTGGATCTTTTGTATATAGCGACCCGATGTACAAGAGCTCTAAACTCTGCTCTGTCCTGTGCCAATTGCACTATCTCAGACACACTCATCCTGATTGCCCCAGTCACAGAATCAATCCATCTCCCAGAGGGCCTTCCCCTCTTGCGCCTGCCCTCCACCCTCCCAAGCATGATGTCCTTCTCAAAGGACTGGTCCCTCCTTACAACATAACCAAAGTATGTCAGACAAAGCCTCAGAATCCTTGCCTCCAAGGAGCAGCCGGTTTTAACCCTCTCCAGGATGAATCGTTTTGTTTTCTTAGCAGTCCATGACACCCTCAGCATTCTTCTCCAACACCAAAGCTCAAAAGCATCAATTCTCCTTCTATCCTCCCTGGTCATTGTCCAGCTCTCTGATGCATAACCCGTGATTGCAAAGACCATGGCCTATACCAGACACACTTTAGTCTCCAGAGACACACCGTTGCTCTTCAGTACTTTAAAGAGGTCCCTAACAGCAGACTTTCCCATCGCAATACGTCTTTTAATTTCCTGGCTGCTGGGGCCAAGAGTGTTGATTGTGAAGCCAAGCAGACTAAAGCTGTGAACAATCTCAATCTCTTCACCATGCATCCTGATGCTGCCAATTGGTCCAGTGGTAAGAATCTTTGTCTTCTTGACATTGAGCCTCAATCCATATTGAAGGCTGCAGTCCCTGACCTCAGGAGCAAGCGCCTCAGGTCCTCCTCAGTTTCAGCAAGCACGGTTGTGTCATCTGCATAACGAGATTGTTTATAGATCTTCCACCAATCCTGATGCTACATTTCTCCTCATAGAGCACAGCCTCCCAGATGATCTGTTCTGCATATAGGTTGAAAAAGGTATGGAGATAGGATGCATCCCTGGCATACGCCCTTCCCAATTTTGAACCATGCAGTGTTTCCTTGCTCTGTTCTGACAACTGCCTCTTGGTCCAAGTATAAGTTTCGCATTAGCACGATCAAGTGTTCTGGGATTCCCATTCTTCTCAGAGTCAGCCACAGTTTGTTATGATCCACACAGTCAAACGCCTTTGCATAATCAATGAAGCACAGACAGACATTCCCCTGGTACTCCCTGCTTTCAGTCAATATCCATCTAATATTAGCTACAATGTCCCTAGTACCATGACCCCTTCTAAACCCAGCCTGGACTTCTAGCAGTTCTCTGCTGATGTGCTGCTGTTCCAGTCGTTTTTGGATAATCTTCAGCAGAAACCTTGCTTGCATGTGAAATCAGTGAGATTGTTCTACAGTTTCCACACTCTGTTGGGTCACCTTTCTTTCAGATGGGAACAAATATACATCCCTTCCAGTCAGTTGGCCAAGTGGTTTGTTCTCCAGATTTCCTGACACAACTTGGTGAGTGCAACCAGGGCAGCATCTGTTATCTGAAATACTTCAATTGGTATGCCATCTATTCCTGGGGCCTTATTTTTTGCTAATTCTTTCAAAGCAGCTGGAACTTCTTCCTTTATCACCATAGGCTCTTGGCTCATATCTTGTTTCAGGAAATTCTTCTGTGTCTGCCAATTCCTT
>NW_006400109.1:207709-249500 GCF_000299155.1 Elephantulus edwardii | reverse complement strand
GAGGATTAAACCAAGCTACTCCTTGGAGGCAAGGATTCTGGGGCTTCGTCTGACATACTTTGGACATGTTGCCAGGAGGGACGGGTCCTTGGAGAAGGACATCATGCTTGGGAGGGTGGAGGGACAGGGCAGGAGGGGAAGACCCTCTATGAGATGGATTGATTCAGTGACTGGGGCAATCGGGATGGGTGTGTCTGAGATAGTGCGGTTGGCGCAAAACAGAGCAGGGTTTAGGGGCTGTTGTGCATAGGGTCACTATGAGTCGCAAACGACTCGACGGCACATAACAACAACAACATATATATTTATATATAAAAATTAAAGGAGCTCTGGTGGCCTAGTGGCAAGAAGCTGCACTGCAATCTCAGAGGTATGCTGTTCGAATCCACCAGATGCTCTGTTGGAGAATGAAGGACAATCTCTTTCTGTACCAGTCAGGTCAGGTTTGACAGTACACACACACAAATAATAATTTTTTAATAGAAATATCGTCGTTAAGTGCCAGCAAGTCGCTTGCAACTCATAGGACCCTATGTACAAGAGCCCTAAACGCTGCTCTATCCTGTGCCAAGCTCGCTGTCTCAAACCCACTCATCCCACCATTCCACTCACAGAGTCGATCCAGTTCATCGAGGGTCTTCTTCTCCTGTGCCATCCCTCCACTTTCCCAAACATGATGTTCTCTCCAAGGACCAGTCCCTCCTTGCAACATGCCCAAAGTATGTCGGACGAAGTTCAGAATCCTTGACTCCAAGGAACACTCCGGCTTCACCCTCTCCAGGACAAACCTGTTTGTTCTCCTAGCAGTCCATGGTATAGTCAACACTCTTCTCCATCACCACAGCTCAAAGACATCAATTCTCTTTCTATCATCTCTATTCACTGTCCAACTCTCTGATGCATAGCACGTAATTGTGAAGATTTAGTCTCCAGCCTGACGTCGTTGCTCTTCGGTACTTTTGAGAGGTCCCTCACAGCTGACTTTCCCAATGCAATTCATCTCCTGATTTCCTGGCTGCTGTTGCCAAGAGTGTTGACTGTTGAACCAAGTAAATGAAAACTGTTAATTATCTCAATCTCTTCACCATCCATCTGATGCTGCCAATTGGCCCAGTGGTGAGAATCTTTGTTTTCTTGATATTGAGCTTCAATCCACATTAAAGACGGCAATCCTTTACCTTCTGCAGCAAGCGCTTCAGGTCTTCCTTAGTTTCAGCAAGCAGGGCTGTGTCATCTGCATAACGCAGGTTGTTGATGATTCTTCCACCAATCCTGATGCCACATTCCTCCTCATACAGCCCAGTGTCTCAGATGATCTGTTCTGCATACAGACTGAAAAGATATGGAGACAAAATACATCCCTGACGGACCCCTTCTTGATAAGCAAAACCGAAGTAAAAATGTCAATTTTTTTATACAATACAGACTGCAAACACAACATTGTAAGTAATGAAATGTCAAAGCCATTTTCTGTATCTGCAGGAAGGAGAATTAAGAGACAAAGCAGGGCCTAAGTAATGGTAGAGGATAACAGCTATAAAGAGATTAAAATTATGTGGATAATCAGCTCCAAGAAAGAGTATACAAATGCAAACAGGATAAATACTGCAAACCCTGCTCTACAAGCTACCCTGCTTGTTCCTGTCTCAGCCACTGCACTCACTAGCGCCCCGTCCTTTACCAGAGCCCGCTGCTTCCACTGATCCTGGGAGAGGGATGTTCCTCCCACCAGGAGGTTTTCTCTGCCTGTCCTATCAGAACTGGAGCCACGCTGGTCAGTAGCCATCCACTGGCCATCTTTTCCTTCATCACACTCCTCTGTCCTTGAAACTAGTCTTTGTCTTTTCCCTAGTGCCCTCTCTGCCTAAACCACCAGCGCTGCCCGCCATGAGAGCAGTGACCTTGTCAGCTTGCTCAAAGACGCATCCCCACGGCCGACAGCCACTCCCAACACATGCGAAGCAAACAAGAAATATTTGCTGGATTTGGGAGCTGCTAACAAACACAGAGCGGTAGAGGGCTTGCAGTCACTTTTGCAGCCTAGGTCTGTACCAGCGCAGTCAAATCTGCCGCTGCTGAGTCGACCATGGCTCATGGATCTCCTTCGGATGCTCTTGCTGGGACCTCTACGAGGGCAGTTCTGCAGGCCTTTCTTGCATGGAGTTCCCACGCAGATGAGTTGCCCATGTCAGTTCAATGAGGCAAAAATAAGATTATATAGGGGTCACAGATGCTGGTGGGGTGTGTGGAGGGACAGCACAGGAGAGGAAGACTCTCTAGGAGGTGGGTTGATTCAGTGACTGGGGTCATGGGGTAAGTGTGACGGAGACAGTGAAGTTGGCACAGGATAGAGCAGGGGTTAAGGCTGTTGTACATAGGGTCGGTACGAGTCACAGGCGACTCAACAGCACATAACAACAGCATATGGTAGCACGGTGGTTAAGCAGTGAGGTGCTGACCTAAAGGTGAGTGGTCCAAACCCCATGACCTCACAGTAGAAAAGACAGCTGCCATGCCAGTTAGCATCTCCCCACACACACCCCCAAAGTGCCAAGGCCACTGCCAAGCAATCAATTCTTATTCATCACCTTGGAAATTATATGGGACAATTAATTAATCTCTGTCCTACACGGTCACTGTGAATCAGAAGGCACTTGATGGCAACAGGCATCCATCCAATACATAATGCTGATCCACCTGGTATGTTTACAATGATGGTAGAGGATACAGCATCCTTTCAAGTTGTTCCCAAAACAGTTTTCTTACCTTTCAATTTAAATTGCCAATTCTGAGAGACAGAATCTGAGCTTCCCCAGATAAGGCTATGTGAGCAAGACATGGGGTTGAGAGTTTGATCCTACAGCCAGAGCAGGGGATCAACACTGCAAGCTGGACGCCACCCTAGAATGTGCTTACGAAGCCCTTTCACCCTCCTGTCCCACTGCTCAGTCGACTAGACATGCACAATCTAAATGGGAAGATAGACTAAAACCTAGTTAGCAGAGGAATGGAAGTGTGCATACAGCTAAAGTTTCCAAAAACTATATGCTCTGTAAACCACTCATTTAGTTACTATAAGGAAGATCTCATCATGTAACTAATAAAACAATCTGTGTTAATCAGAGCTCTGTAATTCATAACTTTATGTAAAAGCCAACTGCAGTATCAGTTATTTTCAGAAGTAATATTCTTTCTTTTCCACCTTAGAGCTACTTTAAAAATGCAAACCCCCCTTTTGTTCAATTTGTTTCAACATGAAAATGGGTTTATTTTTCCCTTTATAATCAAACCAAGTTTTGAAGCAAGATGGAAAAAGGCTTACGGCTTCTATACCAAACCCTCACATTCATGCCATAAATAATTTATAGCAAGATGGCTGCCTCTCAGCAGCGGGCTCGAATTCCCATTTTAATCAAAACTGATTTTGAAATCTATTTCTCAATTTACATGTGGTCAGGAGAGCGTCTCACCACGCGAGCCTTCAGACTCCTCCGTGGAAATGGGCATGCTTCCCAAACTTCTACAACATCGGGACATTATTAACGGCTGGTGATCATTTTCTTCTACCCTCTGATGCTCTTAACTTCATCAAAGGGTAACGTCATGGCGGCAGCTTCAGAGGGAAATAAAAAACTCAAAGCCACAAAACACCCCTCGTATTATGTTCACTAATATTTTCAAATGTATAAACAGACCTCACTAGAAAAAGGCTCAAAGATTCACTGCATTATCTGAACACACAAATTTATACTGCAAACGTAAGGACTAGCCATTAAATGAAAGTACCAATGAGTATGTTACCAAAACAAGCTATATCCTTGCCAACAAAGCAAGTTGAGTCCATATCAATCTTTGAGGAAAGAGTTGAAATATCCATAGTTTCCAAATCTGTAAAATATTTACCAGAGCATACTGTCATGTCTCTCTGACTTGGATTTGAACCATCAATCTTTCAGTCTGAAGCCAAGCACTTAACCATTACAACTTCTAGGGCTCTTTATCCGGTTGTTGTTGTTATGTGCCATCGAGTCGCTTGCGAATCATAGCGACCCTATGTACAAGAGCCATAAACGCTACTCTATCCTGTGCCAACCTCACCATCTCAAACACACTCATTCCCACCACTCCACTCACAGAATCGACCCATCTCATCCAAGGTCTTCCTTTCCTGCACCGCCCCTCCACTCTGCCAAACATGACGTCCCTCTCCAAGCACTAGTCCCTCCTTGCAACATGCCCAAAGTATGTCAGATGAAGCTTCAGAATCCTTGACTCCAAGGAGCATCTGGCTTCACCCTCTCCAGGACAAACCTGTTTGTTCTCCTAGCAGTCCATGGTATATTCAACACTCTTCTCCAGCACCACAGCTCAAAGGCATCAATTCTCTTTCTATCATACCTATTCACTGTCCAGCTCTCTGATGCATAGCACGTATACTTTGCTATTTGGCATTAGGTGCCAGTGAATCAACTAACTCACAGCAATCCTATGAACAACAGAGCAAAACCTAGCCCTGTCCAGTGCCTTCCTGACAACTCCCCTATGGCTAAGTCCACTGTTGCAGTGACTTTCAATCCATCTCTTGAGGGTCTTTCTCTCCTTTGTTGATTCTCTATTTTTCCAAGTATGATATCTTTTTCCAAGGACTAGTCTCTCCTTATGTTGTTATGTGCCATCAAGTCATCTGAGACTCATTGCAACCTTATGCACATTAGCTCTAAACCCTGCCCAATCCTGAGCCAATCTCATTGTCTCCGACAGACCTAATCCCATTTTTCCAGTCACTGAGTTAATCCATCTCATTCTGGGTCATCCTCTCCTGTGCCGTTCCTCTATGCTTCCAAACATGATGTCCTTCTCCAAGGACTAGTCTCTCCTGGGCACGTACTCACAGCATGTGAAACAGAGCTTTAAAATCCTTGCCTCAAGATAGCAACTTAGTTTCACCCTCTCCAGTGCAGACCTGTTTGTTCTCCTGGTAGTGCATGGTATGTTGAACACACTTTTCCAGCATCACAACTCAAAAGCATTGATTTTTCTTCTGTCTTCCTTAGTCATTGTCCAGCTATCTGATGCAAAGCAAGTAAATGAATACCATAGCCTGAATCAGATGCACCTTAGTCTCTAGACTGACACTGTTGCTCTTCAATACTCTAGAGAGGTCCCTGGCAACAGACTTTCCCAATGTAATTCATCTTTTGATTTCCTAACTGCTGGTGCCAAGAGTGCTGACTGTGGAACCAAGCAAGCTGAAGTTGTTAGCAATCTCAATCTTTCACTGTCTGTTATAAAGCTGTTAATAGGCCCAGTAGTGAGAATTTTTATTGATATTGAGCTTCAATCCATAATGCAGGCTATAGTCCTCAACCTGCTGCAGCACATGCCTCAGGTCCTCCTCAGTTTCAGCAAGCAGGGCTGTGTCATCTGCATAACACAGGTTGTTGATGAGTCTTCCTCCAATCCTGATGCCACATTCCTTCTCATAAAGTCCAGCCTCCCGAGTAATCTGTTCCACATACAGATTGAAAAGGTATGGAGATAGGATGCATCCCTGATGCACATCTTTCTTGAACCCAAACCATAGAGTGCTTCCCTGCTCTGTTCTGACTGCTGCTTCCTTATCCAAGAATAGGTTCCGCATGAGTGTCCCATTCTTCTCAAGGTTAGTCACAATTTGTTGTAATCCACACAGTCAAATGCCTTTGCATAGTCAATGAAACACAGATAGATATTCCTCTGGTACTTTATGCCTTCAGCCAAGAGCCATCTAACATTGGCTATGATGTCCCTAGTCCCATGGTCTCTTCTAAACTCAGCTCGTTCTGGAAGTTCTTTGCTGATGTACTAGTCCATTTTTTTTTATAATCTTCAGCAGGATCTTACTTGCATGTGATATTAGTGATATTGTTCAATAATTTCCACACTCTTTTGGGTCACCTTTTTTTGGAATGGGAATAAATACAGATCTCTTTCAGTCAGTTGCCCAGGTAGCTGTCCTCAGGATTTCCTGACAAAACTCTGGTAAGTGCGTCTAAGACAGCATCTGTTTGTTGAAATACATCAATTAGTACTCCATCAATTCCTGGGGCCTTGTTTTTTGCTAATTCTTTCAGAGCAGCTTGAACTTCCTCCTTCATCATCACTGCTTCTTGATCATGTGTTGATAACACACCCAAAGTACATAAAGCACAGCTTCACCATCCATGCCTCCAAGGTGCACCCCAGCTTCACTTTACGAAGACAGACCTGGTTGGGTTTTGGCAGTCTGTTGTGGGTGCCCTAGAAGTCGTACATAAGGAGTTGCATTGCTACCATCAGCAGCCCCCAAAAGAGAAAGATGGGAAATCTCTTGTGCAATTGATAGTCAACTCGAAGGCAACAAGTTCATTTTATGGTACATTCCGTAATCTTCATCAACATTATAATCCAAAGACATCAATTCAATGTAGTATATCTCAAATCTCCAAGAGCAACCTCTGAGTTTGGACAGGTATCACGACATAGAAAACCACCTTTCCCATGCCACTCCCTATTTTTCCCTTGGCTTCCAAAAACCAATCTTTACGTTTTCTCTGCAAAGCTTTATAACTATTACGTGCATATTGGTGCATGGGCTTACAAAGCAGCTTCCCAGAATTTAAACAACAGATAGAATCATAGTTTGTTTGTAACTATTATCTCAACATGAATTTCCAAAGCTTTTGATAACCATTATGCTGTAGGTTTGGCTGTTGTTGCTGTTTATCGTTGAATAGGAACTAACTCATAGTTGACCCACTAGCAGGTTTTCAGAAGCAGGTAATAGAACAGGAGGAGACTGTCCATCCTTCTCCTGCCGAGCAGCTGGTGGATTTGAACTTCGTGCCTTCAGGACTGCAGTGCAGCTTCTTATCACTAGGCTACCAGTACTCCTAATTCTGGGTAGGAGGATAAAAATATAACATAGAACCAGAATTTTCATCCTGACAACTCTTTTGGCCTCTAATTCCTGCTTCAAAAGTAGAATTTCTCTGTACTTAGATTTAAACACCTCCTTTAGCTGATAAAGTAGCAATCTCTGTAAACTTTCATTAAAATTAACTAAAAAAAAGATTTTTTTAAAAATAAATAAAGGTAGCAATTGGTAACAGGGGTCAGAGACTCAAAAGGCTTCTGAAATAATATCATTATCTTGGCCCCAAGAATATTGTTAATTTTAGCTTAGATTGGTCTGTATCTAAATGAACTAAAACCGAAAATAATATATTACAGCAAATATGGGGAGAAGGTTTTTGAATGTTCTCAAGTTTGATATTGCTCCTTCCTTATTGATGTTGCTGTGGTGGTGGTTGTCGTGTGCCATTGAGTCAGAACCAACCCATAGCTGACCCTCTGGTGAGTTTTCCAAGGCTGTTAATTACAAGAAAGGAGACTGTGCATCCTTCTCCCAGGAAGCAGCTGGTGGATTTGAACTGTGTGCCTTCAGGATTGCAATGCAGCTTCCCAGGGAATTCTAATAAAACTAAGATTTTAAAAAGGGAATGTAAATGATCCAAATACAACAAGCCATTTATTTGCTTTATCGTCTTTTAACAAAAAAGTAAGATAAATGTAAGATTAAATTATTAAAATGAAATACCCATTTGTATAATACAAAAATCATACCTGAATACTAGTTTTTAATAAAGTTTAAGCAGCATGAAAAATTAGAATCTATTCTTTAGTGTTTAGATGTCAACCTAAATTTATTATTTAAAAAAATTGAAAGAATGTAAAGCAAGTGATAGAAACTCACTGAACAGTTCAGTGAGGTATCAGCACAGTTTCTTCTGTCCAGATAGCAAAACTAAATCATAAACATTTTTAAAATTTTCTACATAAGGAAAAGCTCTAAGAGCCTCTAGCAGTTTCAAACTTGTTTTGCACTTAATGACATGGTTGGAGGGTGTCTGAGATGTTATCATGTACGTTTAGAAAGGAAAACCTATTGGACAAAACATCTCAAATGGCCAGTCAGGTGTGAGTACTTGGTTTCTATTAAGTGCCGTCGAGTCATAGATGACTCATAGCAACCCTATGAACGAAAGACCTGAACACTTGTATAACTTTCATGGAGTACTTGGTAGCCATCCTTAAAGGTATGACTTTTCATTGGGATATGAAAGCTTTTTATCTTTTGAGTCTTCAGAATGGGACTGACAAGTTTGTGGGGTTTTTTGTCTTACAAATTAAGGAGACAAGTCCAGAGCTTGTTTACAAAGAACTGTTGGCATTGTTGTTATGTGCTGTCTAGTGAGAACCACCTCATAGCTGACCCTCCAGGGGGTTTTCAAAGGCTGTAAATCACATGAGAAGAGACTGACCATCTTTCTCTCATGCAGCAGCTAGTAAATTCAAGTTGTGTGTGGTAGTCATAACACCAGACTCCCAGGAATGAGAAAGACAGAAAAGGAAAGAGAGAAAGACAGAAAGGGAGGAAGGGACATAATAGGCAAAGGGGAGAAAGAGGAGAGAAAAGAAGACGTAAAATGTATAAATATAACTTTTCCAGTGAGGCCTAACTTCCAAAGCTTTCCCTCAGCACAAGAACACTATCCAGAAAACTATTTTCTACTCCATTAAAATTGGTTGTTGCTATTGTCACTACTCACAAGTTACAAGATGAGGAGAAAGCCTGCCAGCAGGTGGGATGACACAATGGAAGAAGAAAATCCCACCTGGGTGATTCAGAGTCACCACGAAGACCAGATATATTTCAAAAACACACACCAAACTTATGTCTTCTTCTCAAGAAGGAAGTTTGTTTGAAAGGCAAGCTGTGGAAAGTTTCTGTAAAAGCTTTTTCTGATGTTCTTCCATCTTCATATGCTCCCAGACTTTAGAAAGGTTATGACAACAGTACAAAGAAGGGAAACTTTAATGAGATCTTGTGAATGATCTTCTAAGAACTTCAGACTATTCTCTCAGTGACTTTAGAAGTTAAAAATAAAATCAATTCCACTCTTTCAGAATATTGTTGTGACCTCCGTAATGGTTAATTGCTTGGGAAAGGTAGAACCATTATGATGGTCAATGCTATTAGGTAGAACCATTACGATGGTCAATGCTATTTTTTAACTGAAAGATACGGGACAGAGGTGATGTTTGTGACCCGTTTCCAGGAGCACAGGGAGATAAAGTGAGCTGTGGGTGACACACAACAACAGCAGCACCAGCTGTCCCTCCAGCCCTTTATTTCTCAAATTAAAAAACAACAAAACCAACCAAACCAACAGAACCACAGAGCAGAATGCAAGGGAAAAGGAGTTATTCCATTAGCTGGTAATCTTAACTGGGTGCCATTCTTTTTTCACAGTTAAAAAAAAAATAAATCACAAACTTCAGTTCTATACTAGTGATAACTTATCTGAAATGTGCATAATGTAAAGCAATGATGAGAACCTTCAATACAGAGAATATGAGATTTGTGAATAAGTAACTGTTCCTTATTACTTTAGTCCCAAACTGCTACACAAGTATACTCCAGAGAAATAAGTCAGTGCAACTACCCTAAAAGAAATTAAACCAATAAAATATACATTTCCTCTACTATTTAAAATAGTTGTTGTTGTTGTGTAATATCGAGAAGGAACCAATCCAGAGCTGAGCTTCCAGCAGGTTTTCAGAAGGAGTAAATCACACAGGAAACAATCCCACCCCCTCCCACAGGGCATCTGGTGGTGTTGAACCATAAGCCTTTGGTTTGGCAGTGCAATTCTCTACCACTACTCCACCGCTCCCAGTCTGAAATTAGAGGTGTCCCATGAGCCTTTCAGGAGCTATGGGGGCGTGATCCACAGGGTGCTGTGCTGCTAATTCAAAGGCGGAGCCTCTCTGGGGGTTCAAGTACTCCAAGGGCTCAGCAGGAGAAAGGGCAGAGATTTCTTCACCCCCCTCCCTTTTTTAATTGGTTTGTATACAGTGACTTGGGCGATGGGGGTTGGTGTGTCCTAGTGAGACTGGCTCACGACAGGGAAGGGTTCAGAGCTTCCCTACGTAAGGTTTCTATGTATCACAGGCGACTCGATGGCACATAACAACAGTAACATACTATGACAGGTTTGGAAGCAGGAGTGGCATCCACTTCCTAAATAACATACCTCCTGAAACCCTATGAACTTTGATAAATGTCGATAGTTGTAGAAAGGCTTCAGGCCTTTTGCTCATAGGGTTGCTGAGTCGTGCTTGACTCGAAGGCAATCAGCAACAACCACAAGAATTCCTTTACCTGTTTTTCATTCATGCACAATGTGTTTTATTCAATCTCATGTAATCATTTGTACAGACTATATTTTATACAACAAATCACTATTGATCTGTGTATTATCATCTCATTTCTTTCCTATTCTTTCATCCACTCATTACATTCTGCTATCCCAGAGATCTTCACCCTTCCTCTTTTTTTTCTGTATGCATTCCTCCAACCCCTTCCCCTTCTGGACATTTATACACATCTAACTATTTGTCCTTCAATGTTTACAATAATGGTTTTATGTATTTGTCCTTATGAGATTGAATTAGTTCACTTAGCATAGTGTTCTCCACTTTCCCATGTTATGTCGTGTTTTATGAAACTGTTATTTTGTTCCTTAGTGCTGCGTAGTATTTCACTGCTTCAATCTACCACAATTTCTCACGCCATTCTTTTCTTGATGTGCATTTGAGCTGTTTCCATTTTTCTTACTATTGTGATAAATATTGCTATGAACATAGGTGTGAGGTTTCTACCTTTTGATGAATCCTTTTGTAAGCCAAAGCAAAGGGAAGAAATCATGAAGTTAAGGAGTGGAGTAGAAGATTTCAAAGGGCAGCTCAGGAAGATAAAGCAAAGTATTACAATGAAATGTGCAAAGAACTAGAGTCAGAAAATCAAAAGGGCAGAACTTACTTGGCATTATTTAAAGTGAAGGAACTGAGAAAAACAAATTCAAGCCTCGAGTTGCAATACTTAAGCATGCTTTGGGCAGAATACTGAATGACCAAGGAAGCATTAAAAGAAGACAGAAGAAGTTCACAGAGTCACTGTACTGAAAAGGAATTAGCTGACACAGAAGAATTTCATGAAATAACTTACGATCAAGAGAATATGGTGATGTAGGAGGAATTTCAAGCTGTTCTGAAGGAACTGATAAAAAAACAACTCCCAGAAATTGACAGAATACCTATTTATATATTTGAACAGATACTTCCCTAGATATACTCACTAGGTTGTGCCAAGAAATCTGGATGGCAACTCCCTAGCCAACTGACTGGAAAAGATCCATATTTATTCTCATTCCTCAAAAAGGTGATCTGACAGAAGTTCATACACTGACATACAAATGGAGCACGAACAGGTACCAAAAACCCCCCTATCAAATGGAGAAATGACAACCTCTTCAACAAATGGTGCTGGCAACACTGGACCACTACCTGCAGAAATCTGAAGCAGCATCCACACCACTCACCATATAAAATAAACTCAAGGTGGATAAGAGATTTAGGGGTAAAGCCCCAAACAATAAAGATCTTAAGAGATAAAGTGGGACCAAGCTTAGAAGGCCTAGCCCATGGTATAAAAAAGCTGACAATACAGCCAAATATAACCAAGAAAGGATAAAATTGATGAATGGGACCTTCTAAAGATTATCCCTGTGTGCATCAAAAACTTTTTCCAAAAGGTGAAAAGAAAACCTACTGACTAGGAAAAATCATTTAGCAATACCATCTCAACCATGGGTTGCATAGCAAAAGTTTACAGAATCCTACAGGGCCTCTACAAGAAAAACACTGATAACACACTTACAAAATGGGCAAAAGACATGGAAAGACTTTTGGAAGAAAGAGGAAAACCTTTGTTTAGCCAACAGGCACACAAAGAAACACTCAAAATCACTGGCCATAAGAAAGGTACAAATCAAAACCACAATAAAATACCATCTCACCCCAGCAGCCACGGCAAAGTTTAACAGGACAGTAGTAGGACTGTAAAATAGTACAGACACTCTGGAAGGTAGATTGGTGTTTCCTCAAAAAGCTGAACATAAAGCAGCTCTGGTGGCCTAGTGGCAAGAAGCTGCACTGCAATCCTGAAGGTGAGCAGTTCGAATCCACCAGGTGCTCTGCTGGAGAAAAGGGGGCAATCTCCTCCTGTGTCAGTCAGATATGACTCAAGAGTACACAACAAGAAAGAAAAGAAGGAAAAAAAAAGCTGAAAAAAGAAACTCCATATGACTCAGCTATTCCACTGCTAGAAATATAGCCTGAGAAAATGAGAACTGAGACACAAATGGAGATTTGCACTCGATGGGGTTTTAAGGCTGTGCCTTTCAGAAGCAGATCACCACATCTTTCTTTCAAATACCTTTAGGTGGGTTTGTACTGTCAAATGTTTGGTTAGTAATTGAGTGCTGTTGTGTGTGCCGTGAAGTCTGAATCGTCTCATAGCCGACTCTCCAGCAGGTTTTCAGAGGCAGTAAGTCACACGGGAGAAGACTGACCATCCTTCTCTCGAGGAGCCACTGGTGAATTTGAATCACATGCCTTTGAGATTGCAGCACAGTTTCTTATCACTAGGTCACCAGGGCTCCAACTGAGTGTTTTTGCTGTTGTTGTTATGTGCTATCAAGTCACCTGTGACTGTGCACAACAGCCCTAAACCCTACTCTATCCCGGGCTAATTGTATTGTCTCCAACACGTCTATCCCCATTACCCCAGTCACTGAATCAATCCATCTCATCAAGGGTCTTCCCTGAGCCGTCCCTCCGCTCTTCCAAACATGATGTCCTTCTCCAAGGACTGGTCCCTCCTTGCAACATGTCCACAGTATGTCAGACGAAGCTTCAGAACCCTTGCCTCTAAAGAGCAGCCTGGCTTCACCCTCTCCTGGATGAATTTGTTTGTTCTCCTAGCAGTCCATGATATATTCAATACTCTTCTCCAACACCACAGCTCAAAGGCATCAATTCTACTATCATCCCTAGTCACTGTCCAGCTTTCTGAAGCATAGCAAGTGACTGCAAAGACAATGGCCTGTATCAGGCACCCCTTAGTCTCCAGACTGACATCATTGCTCTTCAGTACTTTAGAGAGGTCTCTGACAGCAGACTTTCCCAATGCAATTCTTTTAATTTCCTGACTGCTGGTACCAAGAGTGTTGATTGTAGAACCAAGCAAACTGAAGCTGTTGACAAATCTCAATCTCTTCAGCATCCATCATGATGTTGCCAATCGGCCCGGTGGTGAGAATCTTTGTTTTCTTTATGTTGATCTTCAATCCATATTGAAGGCTGAAGTCCTTGATCTTTCTGCAGCAAGCGCTTCAGGTCCTCCTCAGTTTCAGCAAGGAGGGTTGTGTCATCTGCAAAACACTGATTGTTGATGAGTCTTCTCCAATCTTGATGCCACATTTCTCCTCATAGAGCCCAGCCTCCTGGATAATTTGTTCTGCATATAGATTGAAAAGATTTGGAGATAGGACACATCCTTTCCCAATTTTGAACCATGCAGTATTTCCTTGCTCTGTTCTGATGACTGCCTCCTGGTCCAAGTATAGGTTTTGCAAAAGTACAGTCAAGTGTTCTGGGATTCCCATTCTTCTCAGTCACAGTTTATTGTGATCCACACAGTCAAATGCCTTTGCAGAGTCAATGAAACACAGAGAGACATTTCTCTGGTACTCTCTGCTTTCAGCCAAGATCCATCTGACATATTAGCTATAATATCCCTAGTACCACCGCCTCGTCTAAACCCAGCAGTTCTCTGTTGATGTGGTGTTACAGTCATTTTTGGATAATCTTCAGCAAAATCTAGCTTGCATGTGATCTCAAGGTTACTGTTCAATAACTTCTGCACTCTGTTAGATCACCCTTCTTTGTTAGATAAGACAAATGAGGGAAGCAAGAAGTAAAGGAATTCATGACTCAATGGACAGTTTAACGTGTAATTTAGCTAAAGGGACCACGTTTGTGTCATATAGCCCCCCCCCTTTAAATGCTAAAACACTGATCAATAAAAGAAAAAACTAGTTCTTCAAGTAGTTTCCTCTGCACATTCACAGGTGTCTGGTATTCTTGCCAGAGTTCCTTTTTGTATTTCTAACTACTTATCTCTATGGCTAGTCAAGAATATAATCAAATAACAAGGAAAGCTAGCCTGTCTGTAGGCTCTTTGCACTAAAGGATTTAGTTAGTGTCTTTTGAAAGGCCAACACCTAACACAGAGCCTTGGTTTGTGGTATATTTATTTGCTTGGTTTTTTTGTTTTGTTTTATTGTATTATTTTTACGTGTACCGTCAAATCAGATCTGACTGGTACAGGAGGAGACTGCCCCCTCCTTCTACAGCAGAGCATCTGGTGGATTTGAACCACGTACCTCTGGAATTGCAGTGTGGTATATTTATTTGTAAGGTAAATGAATAAATAAACAGAATACTAACTGATATCACTATGACTAGTGAAGAATTCATTTTTCTATCATCAGTAGCGACTATATATCTTAATGCATTTCTTCTTTTGGGCGGTGAATACAGTTGAATAGTGATCACCAATTAGGCCAGGACCTAATTCCTAGACCCTGGAAACACTGGTTTATTCAAAAGAGGGGGGCATATATGCAGATGTACTTACACTAAGGCTCTTAAAACAAAGACTATTCCAGATTATGTGGATGGTCCAAACCTAATGCTGTTAAGGTGATTCTGATTCAAGGCTCTCCTCCATGGGGGCTTCCCAGACTGTAAACTTAACAAGAAGAGATGACTCATCTTTTTCCCATGGAGCAGCTCGTGGATCCAAACCAATGACTTCTCTCAGCAGATCAATATGCTTCTGGCTACACCACTCTAGCTCCTTCAATCTAACAATGAGGATCCTCAAAAGAGATACACAGAAGAAAAAGTGATGTGAAGACAGAGAAGAGGGATGTGGCATCAGGTCCAGGAGGCCAGTAACCCCCACAGACATGAAGACACAGTGGACAGGTCTCTCTGTGGGCCTCTGGGGGGAGCTGGCTCTGCTGAAATCTTAATTTCAAACTTCTGGCTGTCAGATGAGAAAGAATAAAATTTCTGCTGTTTTAATCCCCCTGCTAGTTTGTAGGAATCTGTAAAAACAGAAGCCTATTAAAAACATATCCGCTGTTCAAACATTATGATGATGAAAATATTATCTATCTGAAATCTTGCGGATAAATTTTAGACAAGTAACATATGCTAGTTTGTTGACGCTACAAACTATAAGGGAATGGTCTTTGAGAAACACCACCGATTTTGTTAAAGATACTGACACAAGAGAGAACAGGAGGGAAGATGAGACTGAAAACATCAATCAGAGAAAGCAGTACTGGACAGCAGGCCCAGGGAGGGCAGCGGGAGGGCCTGCAGGGAACAAGGGGGCCCGACGCCTGGTTCCAGGAGGGCTCAGCCCTTCACCCCCTACACCCAAATCCTTCCTCAGAAGTTACCAGAAGTGTGCACCAAGCAAAGAAAAAATAACGTGGAAGGTGCAATGTTAGAAATGGAGGATTTAAAATGGTGATGACACGCATGAGTGGCCCAGAAAGCAGCAGAATAACACATCTAAGGAAAGGACGAGTAATGCATCGATACATTAGGGATAAAACCATCCAATATTCATGGGAAAACCCTCTTTGGATACTTTTGGAGAAAAATGTAATAGGAACAAAGAAAACTTGGGAGGGAGGAAAAATTAACTTTAAATTCCAGGAAAAACAAAACACTGTAACAATAAGAAATGTAATCCTAGTAAACCATTTGGCTCAGCAGTGAAGTGCTTATGCAATCATGCATCACAGAACATCGACTTGGGCAACATCCAACTGCATATATGTTCATAGTCCCATAGGGTTCTGACAGAATTCAGAAATCCTGATCAGAGAACAAAAACAGCAAATGCAACAGCTTCCCACACTCAACAGGGGAACCCCGCCTCTCTTATATGAAAACCAGTTGTACTGCCAGGCATATAATGGTACAATATACATACAACCTGTAACACATGTCTTCAAGTTGTTGTTGTTTTATGCTTTCAAATCAGAACCAACCATTAGCTAATCTTCCAACAGGTTTTCAGAGGCAGTAAAATAACATGGGAGGAGATTGGCCATCCTTCTTCCATGAAGCAGTTGGTGGATTTGAACCCCTTGTACCTTTGGGAGTGTAGCGCAGCTTCTTACCACTGGGCCACCAGAGCTCAGAATAAAATCTATGTTACTGGCTTTAAGTATATCCTGTACTGCAATTTCTCTCTCAAAAGTTTACACATAACTCTGTATGCTTTGAATCATAGGTGGCAGCTTCTAATCTCAAGTATCCTGCATGCTGAGTGTCGCAGCACTCTCTCTGTTTAATTTTCTTTTAAAAATGTCACCGTGCAGTACAAAACAATTTGGAAATACAGCAAAACCAGTGCAAGTGATAAAAGCAGCAGGAGCAAAGGAGAAGTATGGATATGTAAGCAGAAAAAATAGATTAGACAACACAAGGGTGGAAAATTAGTAAATACTATTGATCCCAATTTAAACATATCACATTTGACAACCATGACAATCCTCAAAAACAAAGGGAAAATATTCTTCAAACTGTTAAAGGACTGTTGTTGTTATGTTCTGTCGAGTCAGCTATGACTCATAGTGATCCTATGAACAATGGCTCTAAACCTTGCCCTACCCTGAGCCAGCTTCACTGTCTTTAACACACCTGATCCCATTGCCACAGTTACTGTGTCACCTCATCCAGGCTCTTCCTCTCCTGCATTGTCCCTCCACCTTTCCAAGCATGATGTTCTTCTCCAGAGATGGTCCCTCCTGGCCACATGCCCAAAGTATGTGAGATGGAGCTTCAAATGCCTTGCCTCCTTGAAGAAACTTGGTTTCACCTTCTCCAAGACGTTCTGTTGGTAGTCTATGGAAACAATCCTCTTTTCCAGCACCACAACTCAAAGGCATCATTTCTTCTTCTGTAATCCTTAGTCATTGTCCAGCTCTCAGATGTGGAGCAAGCAATTGAGATGTCTACGATCTTGATTAGCTAAAGGATTAGCTTCCCGAAATGCTATGAGGCTAAGGCAAATGTGAGAGAGACTTATGTCAGATATGGAAAAATTGCTAATGATGCGGATTGAGGACCAAACAAGAAAGCAAATTCTTACCATGCTGACAAGCACAAGCTAAGGTTTGCTCAAGATGCTTACAGAAAAAGTAGGAGCAGACCACAATGTGGTAATTATACAACAAATCCCACATCTTATTTCACAGGACATAGTGAAATGACATAACTGTGTTATTGTTACAACAGGGTTTGGTTGTTGGGTTTTTTCCCCCAGTTGTTGCCATGTTAATTCCAACTCTTGGCAATCCTGATGTGTTGAGCAGAGCTGCACATCCCAGTACTTTCAACCTTTTAGAGTTGGATAGCCAAGGCCTTGCTGAAGGGTGTCTCTGGACAGGTTCCCACCCACAACCTGTGAATAAGAGAGTTTAACTAATTTCACAGTGACAAGCAGTGACAGTATAAACATGAAACACAGATTTAAAAAAACATTTGTAATACAATTATATTCATTCTACTCACTGCTGTGAGTTAGAACAGACTCACAGTTGACCCCTCTAGGCAAGAGGCAGAATACTGCAGAGGAGGAGACTGCCCATCTTTCTCCTGAGGAGCAGCTGGTGGATCTGAACCATGTACCTGTGGATTGGCAGCAATATTATTATGGAAGGCAGGAGGGGAAGCAAGAGGCCAAAGAGAGCTGAATTCCCCTATGGAAGTCAACAGATAAAGTCTAATGTTGACAAATCAAGAAACTGCAATATAAACATACAGCTAAAAAGGGCTATGTTCTGAAGAATAAACTCTCTAGATGGGCAAAGTGGGGGCAGAGGATGACTAAAACCCTTGCAGTACTGCATGTTCAAACTATAGACATGTTATTATGTATTGCCAAGCCAACTACAACTCACAGCGACCCTGTGAACAATAGCTCTCAACTCTGCTCTGTCCTGAGCCAGTCTCACTGTCTTCAACATAGTTGACCCCATTATCCCAGTTACTGTGCCAATCCATCTCATCCAGTATCTTCCTCTCCTGTGCTGTCTCTCCACCCTTCCAAGAATGATGTCCTTCTCCAGGGACTGATCCCTCCTGGCCACATGCCCAAAGTATATGAGATGGAGCTTCTAATTCTCTGCCTAAAAGAAACAGCCTGGTATTATCCTCTCCAGAATAAACGTGTTCTCTTCGCAGTCCAGGGTATATTCAATACTCTTTTCTAGCACCACAACTCAAAGGCATCAATAATTCTTCTGTCATCAAGTAATTGTGAAGACCATGGCCTGAATCAGACGTACCTTCATCTCCAAAATGATATTGTTACTCTTCAGCACTTTGGAGACGTCCCTGAGAGCAGCTTTCTCCAAAGTAATGTGTCTTCTGGTTTCTTGACTTGCTGGTGCCAAGACTGTTGCTTGTGGATCCGAGTAATTTGACATTTTTAACAACCTCAATCTCGTCTCCAACCATCCTTGTGCTGCCAATTGACTCAGTGGTGAGAGTATTTGTCTTCTTGATGTTGAGCTTCAATTCATATTGAAGACCATGACCTTCATGACCTATTGCAGGTCATGACCTTCTGCAGCAAGTGCTTCAGGTTCTCCTCAGCTTCTGTGAGCAAAGTTGTATCATCTGCATAATGCAGGTTGCTGATGAGTTTTCCTTCTACCTAGATGCCACATTCCTCCTCACAGAGTCCAGGCTCCCGAATGATCTGTTCCGCAAATAGACTGAAAAGATATGGAGATAGGACACATCATGATGCATACCTTTCCTGATTTTGAACCATGCAGTGTCTCTCCTTGCTCTATTCTAATAACTGATTCCTGGTTCATGTATAGGTTTTGCTTGAGCACAACTTTTTGGGGATCCCATCCTCCTTCAAGGTTAGGGTCAATTTGCTATGATCCTCACAGTCAAATGCCTTTGCATAGTCAATGAAACACAGACAGACATCCCTCTGGTACTCTCTGCTTTCAGACAAGAAACATCTGATGTTGGTGATAATGTCTCTGGGGCCAAAGCCTCTTGTAAACCTCGCCTGTATTTCTGATAGTTCTCTGCTGGTATGCTGTTCCAGTCGCTTTTGGATAATCTTCAGCAGGATTTTGCTTGCATGTGATATTTTTTTTCATGCTGAATATTATTTTGGTTTTTGCAATCGCTTGTTATGCATCAGAGAGTTGGACAATGACTAGGGAGGATAGAGGGAGAATTGACGCCTTTGAGCTGTGGTGCTGGAGAAGAGTATTAAATGTACCATGGACTGCCAAGAAAACAAACAGATTCATCGTAGAGAGGATTAAACCGGGCTGCTCCTTGGAGGCAAGGATTCTGGGGCTTCGTCTGACATATTTTGGACATGTTGTAAGGAGAGACAGGTCTTTAGAGAGGGACATCATGCTGGGTAGAGTAGAGGGACAGCACAGGAGGGGAAGACCCTCTATGAGGTAGATTGATTCAGTGACTGGGGCACTCGGGATGGGTGTGTCAGAGGCAATGAGATTGGCACAGGATAGAGCACAGTTTAGGGCTGTTGTACATAGGGTCACTATGAGTCGCAAATGACTCGACGGCACATAACAACAACAACAATTATTAATTTCAGTCAAAATTTACAGAGACTTTGGATTTCCATTCATTCATTGTTGCACATTTCTCCACTCCCAACCCTCCCCACAGTACACTACCCTCTTGGAAAAGTAATAGAAAAATTCTTTCATTGTTTCACAATCCCTGCCCCCAGGTCCACTACACTATGCAGCCTTCGCTCTGGACTCCCATCATGACAAAAATACCTAATCACATATCTCCCTCATATGTTTCAATGCAGTATATTATTGAACTCATCTTTCTCAGTCTCCCCCAAACCCCAATGTCAGTCCTGTTTTACAACAGTGGCACTATGAAGAATTTGTCCTTTTGTCACTGAGAAATTTTGAATAATATTGCATGAGTTCCATGTTTTTCAATGCAGCATAGTCTTCAATTGTGTGAATATACCACAGCTTCTCTTTCTGTTCGTTTGTTGATGGGCCCTTAGGTTGTTTCCAACTCAAGCAAGATCCACACCTCACTCCATATACAAAAACCAACTCAAGGTGGATCATGGACCTAGGACTAAAACCAAGGACTAAAATCTTCATTAAAGAAAAGCTTGGAAGAATGCTAGAAGTCCTAATACAAAACATAAACAGTCTTCCAAGTATCAAAAAAACCCTACAACCAGGAGAAGATAAAATAGATGAATGGGACCTTCTAAGAATCAAATCCCTATGCACATCCAAAAACTTTTCCACCAGGGTAAAAAGGGAAGCCACAGACTGGGAAAAAGTATTTGGTAATGCCATATCAGATAAGGGACTTATATCCAGAATTTATAAAATACTTGAGCACCACAACAAGATAAAGGTAAATAATCCAATAGAAAAAAAGGTCATAGGATATGAACAGACACTTCACCGAAGAAGACATTCAGATGGCTAACAAGCACATGAAGAAATGTTCTAAATCCCTAGCTCTAAGAGAGATGCAAATCAAAACCACTATGAGATATCATCTCACCCCAGTCAGAATAGTAAAATTTAACAGAACAGCAAGCAACTAATGCTGGCGAGGTTGTGGAGAAACTGGAACCCTTATTCATTGTTGGTGGGAGTGTAAATAGTGCAACCACTGTGGAAGGCAGTATAGTGTTTCTCAAAAGTTTCAAATAGAGATACCATTTGACCCAGCAACTCCACTACTGGGAATATACCCCAAAGAGACCATAACTGACACCCAAGCAGATATATGCACACCCATGTTTATTACAGCTTTGTTCACAAATGCATGTGATATTAATGATATTGTTTGATAATTTCCACACTCTGCTGGGTCACCCTTCTTTAGAATGATAACAAATATGGATCTCTTCCACTCAGTTGGCAGGGAAGGTGCCCTTCAAATTTCTTGGCACAACTTGATAAACATGTCCAGGGCAGCATCTTCCTCTTAAAATATGTCAACTGGTATTCTATAAATTCCTGGCACTTTCACATTTTGCCAATTCCTTTAGAGCAGCTTCATCACCATTACCTCTTGAACATATGTTGTTTCATGAAATTCTTCTGAGTCAGCCAGTTCTTTTTGGTAGAGCGACTCTGTGTACTCCTTCCATTTTCTTCTAACGCCCTGAACACTAATGAGGGAAGACCAGATGAGCTTTGGGAGGATTATCAAGAACATCATTCATGAAGAAAGCAAGAGATCACTGCAAAGACAGAGGAGAAAGAAAAGACTGAGATAGATGTCAGTAGAGACTCTGAATATTGCCCTAGAGCACCAAGAAGCCAAGGTAAAAGGAAGGAATTAGGAAGCTCAGGAGTTGAACAGAAGATTTCAAAGAGCAGCTTGGGAAGACAAAGCAAAGCATTATAATGAAATGTGCAAAGAGCTTGGAGTTGGAAAACCAAAAGGACCAAATTCATTATTTCTTAATCTGAAAGAACTTAAGAACAAATTCAAGCCTCAAGTTGCAACACTTAAGGATATACATGTACTAAGTGATAAAAAGACCTATTATAAAGAAACTACATTTTAAACAATGCACTACAGAATTTATCATATGTTGTTACTGTTAGGTGACATCGAGTCAGCTACAACTCAGTGACCATCAGAACCTTGCCCTGTCCTGGTCCACACCCCTCAGCTCTGACATACTCGAGCTCACTGTCAACACAGAGCTCACTACTGACTCTTCTTGTTGAAGGTCTTCTCGATCACTCACTCTCCAGCCAGGCAAATCACAAAATTATTAATTATCTTAAACATTAAAGACTTTTTAAGTAATTTTTTATTTTAATTGTTATTTTAATCAGTTTACAGAAGAGTTAGATTTTCATTCATTCATTCATTGTTACACATCTCACCCCTCTCTCCAAGTTCACTTTTAAAAAATATATTCATTCACTGTTGCACAATTACCTCCCTGTGCTCCTTTCCCCCAGTGCTCTCTGTAATGTACCTCTTATTCTGGGCTAAACTTGGGGCTCTGGTAGCCTCTTCTGTGCTGCTAACCCAAAGGCCACCCGTCTCCAGTGGTTCGAATATACCAGTGACTCCAAAGGAGATTTAAGGCCTCAGAAGCTAGCTGCAGGGTCAGCCTTGAATCAGTTTTAATTCAACAGCAAATGAATGAGAGTGAGTGAGTTACATGCAAACAGAATTTTAAATTAAATCTGTTTCCTCATTCATCAATTGGGTAGACTCATGGGAGCCCCTGTATGTTTGATACCAACCCCAGATCTCTTCAAATATAGGTTGGAGCCAATGTATCTTTGCTTCCCTAGAGAAACCAGTCTCGATGGCGTGGAAGGAAGGCTCTTTTCTCATCTTGTAGCTGGTCTACTGGGACACGGGGAGGATTAAGAGCTGGGAAGAGTATAGAGTCTCTGTGCCAAGGAGGACAAGGAGCAGCAAGCACCTGGGCTGACGTGAGAGCATGTCTGGCTCTCCAGCCTTGCGGGGGAGAGGGTGTCGTGGTGGGAGCTGAGGTCTACAAGGAGTGAGCACTGCTAGGTCAGCGGAATCTGGCTCTGCTTCATGTGTGATGGTTGGTTCCCACAGGCCCTGAGGCCAAGTGCCAGGCAACTTCCTTCCTCCTTCACACTTCCTGGAGCTGCCTAGAGCAGAGAGGTGGCATATGATCCCAACCCTGCTGCAAGCAAAGGCCTCTGCAGGTCTAGACCAGGGTTTTGAACCAATTTCAAGGCCCTGGTTTTTCACTTGTAATACACTGACTAAACTATATCAAGATCTTTGTATGATTCGTGTGTGTTTAAGAGAGTTATTTGGGTGTAAATTTACAGAGCAAATTGGTTTTCCACTCACCAATTCATACAGGTTTTGTTTTGTGACACTGATTACATTCCCGCCCATGTAATAGCACTCATCCACTTCCTCTGTGTGTTCACCATTTCCTTTCATCTTTCTTTCCCGAATGCTGAGTTTTATCCCTGGTCAACTGCAGCTCTTCTGACCTCGTCTGGCTGACTGTTGTAGTGAGTGTTTCTCTCCCTGGTGTGACTGCTCATCTAAGAGTCCTGACTATTCTTTGGCTGAGAGGTGAGCCTGAGGGACATCCAGTAATAGGCTTCACGGGCACCTAAAGGCCTGAGGAGCTTCAAGAATCATTTGGAAATTTTGTTAAAATGAAGATTCCCAGGCAGTATATCTAGATGGAAAGGCAAAACCTCAGCAGAGAGTGGAACCAAATTATTAGTTCAAAGCCTGTTTTACAGTTTCCACCTATCACTGTACAGTATTTAGAGGCGGGGGGAGGGGGGAGTTACATTACTTGAAAAATGAGTGAGGGGAATTTGAAAGACATTGATTTAGGCCAACAAGATATGGACGGTTTTGTAAAGAGAGCCAAAATACTAAAGAAAAGGGAGAACTAATAATTCGGTCACCTTAACTGAAATACAACTTACATTTTCTGCTGACAGAAGATCAGAACAGACAATTCTCAGTTCTACATTACTAATCATTATTACTAATGATTGCATGTCACAATACATTTACTGCAATCTCTTACACAGTGTAGCTGCATGGCTCAGCTCACGGCGCCCCGTCAGCTTCTCTGGGCCACTGGTCACATCTACTATGTCAGGTGCTGGCTCACTTTAAGCTCTGGATGAATGAAGCACCTGGATGAGGAAGGCGTGCAGCACTCAAAAATCTCAACTCATTCTCGTCCTCTGCAAAGACCTGATGGGGCTAGTCCCGATCATGGCTACGACGACATCCACATTTCCTGCTCTGAGGGAGTGGCCAGTCTTAACAACAGCACTCCTACACAATTAGTATATTTTTATTTCAACATATTATGCAGAACTTTTTTTAGATTCTTGACAAGCTCTAAGAATAGATTTTCTGGGGAACTAACACAGTGTTACAACAGTAAGTCATAAGGAAAGAGAGTGGCGTCAGAAGATTTTAAAAGATATACATCATTGATATATTGATACGTGTGAGAATATGTAAACATAAGTAGAAATCATTTTACTTGTTAGACATAAACCATTTTAGAAACAGAAATTCCATTTATTAATGTCGTGACTGCTTTAAAGGCATAAGGCGGAGCCAACTCATTGGGTCTAAGTCTCAGCAAGTATTGTACTTTCATGAAGATTCCTTTTTTTTATTTTTATTTTTTTTTTATTTTTATGTGAGTGTACCGTCAAATCAGATCTGACTGGTACAGGAGGAGATTGTCCCTCCTTTCCCGGCAGAGCATCTGGTGGATTCGAACTGTAAGCCTCTGGGATTGTAGTTGCGGCTCCTTGCCACTAGGCCACCAGAGCTCCCCTCATGAAGATTCTTTGACTCTGATGATGATTCTTTTATTTGTCACTACGAGAAATGCATTATGCTACAGAAAACTGTTTCCCAGATCACTAAAACTCCTTTAAGTACTTTATAAAAGGTGTCATGAGACACAAAGTGCAGTACAGCCCAGCCCAGCTGTTTACTAAATACTTCGTGAAGGGGGGGGGCGGGGGCGGAGCAGGCAGCCCAGAAGCCAGGGAGGCACCGGTGGTCACTAAGGAGACCACCGCACACTGACTCTTCTAGGTGAGCCTGACTCACACTGGGCTTTCTACGATGATATGAAATAGCCTAATGCTTCAGCTCTTTTGAAATTATGTGCATAAACTGTTAGAATATTTTGCCACATGGTCCCTTCACTAACTGGAAGTTTTTACTACTCTGTTGTTATGTGCCTGCGAGCCAGAACTGATTCACAGCTGACCGGATAGCAGATTTTCAAAGGCAGTAAGTCACACAGGAGGAGAATGCCCATCCTTCTTCCATGGAACATCTGGTAGATTTGAACCGCGTGCCTTTGGGATTGCAGCACTGCTTCTGACCACTAAGCACTCCTTCTGTTCTTTATTCCCCTTCTCACCCGCCAGTGGATTATCTATTGTGCCCTCACTGTCACTCATTCATTGCTGTGGAGCTGAAAAGGATTCCTAGCTGACCCTCCAGCATTTTTTTAGAGGCTGTAAATTGCATGGAGATTGCTCATCTTTCTCCACAAAGCAGCTGGTGGATTCGAAAACCTGTCTGTTGGTTGACAGTTCAACTCCTTACTCATCAGACCACCAGAGCTTCCTATTGTTGTTCACTCACAAAATAAAATAATCAAGCACTTTACAATGGTCTGAAGAAGAGAAGCAGGCTCTGGATGAAGGACCCTGATGAGGAGGGTGTATAGCTTTAAAGGCCATATATGGGGACAGAGCATTTACATCCGATCTTCAACTGATGGCATCTTGGTTCCTGGAGGACAAGATCAACATCTTGATCAACATCTTGATATCAAAGGGAGCTTTTTATGACTCAAATTTTGAGTTCATTTTCCTTCATTTTCTTCAAGTAGGAAAAGATACACTAGTTGGGCTCTAGGATAAGATAAGAGTCCTGAGAGGATCACTGAAAATTTAAAAAAAAAATTAAAAATGTGTGCTAAAATAGGAAGGAAAAAAAATTCATTAAAATCAATATGGAATCAGTACCAACTCGCAGAAGCCCTTCCTGGGCTTTTAAAGGTGTGATCTTTACAAGAGAAGACAGCCCATCTTTTTTTTTCTTTCCTCTAGAGCAGCCAGTGGATTTGAACTGCTGACCTTTTGGGTAGCAGCCCAACACAAAAAAACCACTACATATCCAGAGCTCTTCAAATTAGGAAGCAGGGGTCCCAAAAGAAGTGACTCCTAGGAGAAGAGCACCAGGAAGTTTCTGAAAAACAAGAATGCCAAAGAGCAATCAGCCTGCAACAAATAGAGCAAGAAAGAAGATTTCCAGAAGGGACAAAAGGCAAAAGAAAAAACGAAGTGGAAAGAATATCTGTCAGGTCTGATTGTGTGAAGCATGGACCTGGCATGTACTTTAAAAGACTGTTGGAGGTTGAGGGATGTACAGATCAGCCAGAACACTAAAGAGAAAAGCAAATGAAGACACGAAGGGAGAGAGGCAGTTAACTCAAAGGAACACAAGAATTACACAAAGAACAACATGTATTCAGAGTATACAATTTCTGCCTAAGCAAAAAACATTGCCAAAAAAATGAAAATGCTGAATGTAAATGTGAGTGAAGATGTAGTACTTAAAATTTTTACACAATATGGAAGGAATTGCCATATAACCATTTTATTTAGAAACGTGAAGCAAACGCCAACAGAACAGCTAAAATGTGGATAGTGATCACTTCTGAGGAGAGGAAATAGAGGAGAGAGAGATGACGCACAAAACTGCTGTTTCCCTTCAAAAGTCCACAATAAGGTGTCAAGATAATTCAATGGGGGAATGAAAGACACATTTACACAAGTAGTGGTGGGGTACAGGAGAAAATAAAGTGAGTTAAGATAAAACTGGACCCTTTCTTATGTCATACATAAAAACAATCAAAAGGGGCCATAGGCCTGAATATTAGTGCTAAAACTGTAATATTCTTACAAGAAAACAGGGAGCAAACTATTGTGTCTTTCTCTAGGCAAGGATTTAATGGATTCTGTCATTGCTATTGGAATAGGACACCAAAAATACAAGGGGGAAAAAGAGATAAACCTCATTAAAATTAAAAAAAAAGTTTATACTATAGGGAACATCAAGAAAGTGAAAGGACCATCCACAGAAGGGGGGTAAATATAAGCAAATCATGTCTCTGACAAGAGTATATAAAGAAACACTTAAAATAAAGCCAACCAAATCCGACAGCACATAATAGCAATAAGTTTGAAAGGAAGCAAATGATCTGACTAGATATTTCTCCAAAGGATATACCAATATACACATGAAAGACACTCATTAACAGAATGCCAAAACAAAAGCACAAGGAGATATTAATTCACACCTTCTACTCCTGTGATCTAGTGGTAAGAACCAGAACTGCAATACCAAAGGCAGGCGGTTTGAATGCACCAGCCCACTGCTCCACAGGAGGATGGGCAACCTCCCTCTGTGCGATTTACTGTCTGCAAAATCCTGCTGGGGGATCAGCTATGGGTCAGTTGTGGCTCAATGGCAAACAACACAAGTAAACCTGTGTCCATCAAGAGAATTCCAGCTGCTGGCAACCTCATGTCTTGTAGAATAGAAGTAAGTGTCCTTTCCAGGCTGTGGGTACCCTTTCAGAAGCAGACATCCAAGCTTTTCAAGGCACTCTAGGTGGATATGAACTGCTAACCTTTTGACTAATAGGTCAGTGTTTAAGGACTCTCTCACACTAACTAGCATGGTTATAATGAAGAAAGACATGACAGACAAGAAAAATTGTTGGGAAGGTGAAAATATAAAATGGTGTAGCTACTTTGGCAAACAGTTTGGCAGTTCCTCCAAAAGTTAAAGTTATCTCCTAGGTAAGACCTGCAATTCTACCCCTACACAGTTATCTCCAAGAGAATAAAAATGTCCACTCGCTCCCTCATTCATTGCTGACTCTCCAGGAGGTTTTCAGAGGCTGTAAATCGCATGGGAGGAGAATGCCCATCTTTCCCCCACAGAGCAGCTGGTGGGTTCAAATGACCTGCCTTTGAGTTGGTAACTCAACTCTTTACTCACTAGGCAACCACAGCTCCCCAAAAGGCACAAGTTTACTTTAAAATGCTCACAGTACAATATTCATAATAGCAAAAATGTAGAAAAATCCAAATGTACATCAACTAATGAACACATAAACAAAATATGTTACTATATAATGAAATATTATTCAGCCATAAAAAAGAAGGTAGTACCACTATCTGCTGTAACGTGACTGAACCATGAAAACATTATGTTAAGAAGTCAGTGACCAAGGATCACATATTTCATTATTCCCTTCATATGGAATGCCCAGAATAGGCAAAATAGACAAAAAGTAGATTTGCTGTTGCCAAATGTACCTGCACTATTGTCACCAACTCTTGAGAACTTTCTAAATGCCAGTGTAAGGACATGAAAGCTCTGGTGCCGTAGTTTGTAGAGAACTGTGCAGTTAACCCACGGTCATGTCTCTGTGTTGGTTCAAATCTACCAGCTACTCCATGGAAGAAAGATGGAAAATCTCCTCCTGGTCAATTTATAGAAAATCCACAGGAATGTCAGCTATTTGACAGCAGTGAGCTTGTGAATGGGACTAGGGTGGTTTTTTTTTAACATGATAAAAATGTCCTAAAATTAATTTTAATAAGGTGAATGCACAAGTCTGTGAATATACTAAAATCTACTGAATTATATTTTCTAAAGAAATTTTTGAATATGTGAATTATCTCAACAAAGTTATCTTTAAAAGGCTGTATGTTGTTGTTGTTGAGTGCTGTTGAGTTGTAGATGACTCATAGTGACCCTATGAACAAAAGGCCTGAAAACTAACTTTCATCGTTTCTCGAAGTTCATAGAGTTTCTGGAGGCAAGCTATTTTGGAAGTGGATGCCAGTCCTGCTTCCAAGCTTGTTTTAATTGGGAAGTTCCACCAAACACTGTCCCCCATGGGTGACCATTATCACATTTGATGCATCAGTGTCACAGTGTTTAGCCTCAAGCAACCAGGAGTTACCTCTGTCCAGCAAATGGACAGACCAGTGCTATACCACTTAGAAAAACATTTGACCGAAAACAATTAAAACCAGGCCTGAGGACCGCAGATTAAAATCCCTCATCTTTGACTTGGTAGCATAACTTGTACCATATAGAAACATTTGCTAGAAGGAGAGTATTCCTTGGAAAAGGCTATCATTCTAGGAAAGGTAGAAGGTCAGTAAAAGTTAGAAAGATCCTCAACCACATAGATCGACACAGTGACTGCAGCGATGGGATTGAGTGTGTCAGAGATGAGGAGGGTGGCACAGGATAGGGCAAGGTTTGGATCTGTCGTTCATCGGGCCACTATGATTGGCACTCGATTTGATGGCCTTTTTTTTTTGTTAGCACAAATGACTTTTGTTAGTCATTTTTTACAGTATGAATGGAACATGCTTCGGCATCCATCTCTATGCTAACAACCTATTTTATTCTATATCAATTACACCTCAATAAAGAAGATGACTTTTTGGCATAGTGGCAAGAAGCTGCACTGCAATCCTGAAGGCACATGGTTCAAGGCCACCAGCTGCTCTGTGGAACAAAGATGGGCAATCTCCTCCCAGGTGATTAACTGTCTCCGAAAACCTGCCAGAGGATCAGCTATGGGTGGGTTCGTACTCAAAGGTACACAACAACAACAAAGCAAAGATAGGAAGACCCGGGGCCTAGTGGTAAGAATCTGTGATGCAATCTCAAAGACACACAATTGGAATTCACTAGCTGCTCCGTAGGAGAAGGATGGGCAATCTCGGGTGATCACTGCCTTTGAAAACCAATTGGAGGGTCAACTATGAGTCAGTTCCAATTTGATGGCACAAAACAATAACAACAATGCGATGATTTTGCAGCAGTAAATTTACACAAATGTTGTTTTCAGTACCAAGAGGGAGAAACATTAAACTCACTACTACCTTCCACTGGCCACTATTAACCATATGTATTAGGCAGATTCTCCCAAGACCAACCTGAGAACTTGAAATTAATCCATTAAGATATATCCACTTCTCTAACAGCAAGCATGCCACATTTAATTTCAAAATGTTGACATTTCCTATTTCTGATATGTGGTAAGACATTAACAAACACATAATTTCTGTCTGAAAACCTGACTCAGTCCCATCTCGCATAAAGTTCTGCTCCAGTTTGTCTTGAATTTTCCCTTGTCAAGGCGGAGTAACAGGGCACAGAATCACTTCCGACTCTCCGAGTTAAAGTACATAGCATTAGCCACGGGAGGATAGGTACCATTGAGGCATGGTGTGTTTTACAGATAGAAATTGAGACCCAACAGGCAATGATGCATGGAGTTGATAGAAATGTCTGGTTGGAAACAATTTCATGAACTTCTAAAACTGCTTTTCAAATGCAAAGCCTTGAAAATGTAAAACAACTCAAATGGACACACACGGTTCATCCCATGCGGATTCTCCACTCTTACATGACATAACAGATTAGTCAATCAGGTTTTAAGTTACAGGTGGACTTAAAAGATGATTTTCATGGCAAAATAATCGACTACATGTTGTACAGTTAGAAGGGAAAGGAAAGTAGACCTCTGGGAGAAACAACACCATATTTGGTCTTAGGAATCCACTGAGATGTAAAACATAGACAAAATCATGGGCCACTTTAGAACAAAGCTGTTACTGCCCAGACATTTCTCATTCTGTTAAAGGGACAGAACAATAAAAGACAATGGAGATAATAAGCCACTTTGGGATTTTCTCCACTAATGCTAGCAAATTGTTTCTGAAAAACAAAGATATTAAAAATGTTACTGCCTGATATTTGCACCACTGGCTATCTGAAATGAGTTGCACATTATTAGACACGTGAATCTGATTTGTTATACAACATCCCACATATGAACAAACATACATCAGAAGACACACTCTCATTATGAAATGAGGCAGTTGTTTCTCTCCTAGTAAGGTCTCCAGAATCAGTTCATATGAATCAGAGAAAGGAAAATCTCATTCCCCCCCCATATTTTTTTTTATTGGTATGCTTACAAAGTTTATAAATATTGTGTTTCACACTATTCCTCATTCATAGGTTTCATACAATCATTCTCATGTATTAAGTTGTAAAATTAATCATCATTGGACCTTGCCCATATTACCCTGTCTTTTCACCCAGATCCATCCCACTTCCTTCCTCCCAACCACCCACACCAAACTGTGCAAACCTGTGGTTTTGTCCCTGCCCATCCTCACCCCTCTGTTCCCACCTCTTCCTCCCTTGGTTTCCCATACATGTTTTACTACCTATCCTTCTATTTCTACAATATTGGTCTTATGCAGTATTTGTCCTTACGAGACTGAGTTAGTTCACTCTCCAGTCTCTCCCAAGTTATGTCATATTTTTCAAAATTGTTGCTCCTGTGTGCAGCATAGTATTCCATTGCATGAATGTACCACAATTTCTCAATCCATGTGATTATGGTTGGACTTTTAGGCTGTTTCCAGGTTCTTGTGATAGTGAATAACTGTGAGGCATAGCATCCCTTGACCTAAAAATCAACTACACAGTGGTAGTAACCAAAACAGCATGGTACGGTACAATGATAGACAAACAGACCAATGGAACAGAATTAAAGGCCCAGAAATGGACCCAGCTATCTATGGTCATTGATATTCCATAAGAAAATAAAACCTATCAAATGGGAAAATGACAACCTCTTCAGCAAATGGTGCGGGAAAAACTGGACTGCTATCTACAAAAAGCTGAAACAGGATCCACATCTCAAACCCTACACAAAAATTAACTCAAGATGGATCAGAGACCTTGGAGTAAAAAGCCCAAAACTATAAAGTTCATAAGAGACAATCTGGGACCAAGCTTAGAAGACTTAGAGTATGGTATATAAAGAGAATGACAAGTACAGTCAGAAATGCACAATCTGGAAAGGATAAAATTGATGAACGGGACTTTCTAAAGGTTAAATCTCTGTGCTGGTAACAAACATTTGGCAATACCATCTCAGACAAGGGTCTCTTATCAAAAGTTGACAGAATACTCCTGGGTTCTGGTGGTTTAGTGGTAAAAGCAGTACTGCAATCCCAAAGGCACACAGTTCGAATCCGCCAGCTGCTCTTCGAGAGAAGGATGTGCAGCCTCTGTGTAATTTTGAAACACTGCTGGAGGGTCAGTTAAGGGTTGGTTCTAACTTGATGGAACACAAGAACCCTCTATCTTTGCTACCTATCTAAAATCCCCTCTCAAAAGATGAAAAATGTACAGCCATTGTAATTGTGTGTGTGAATGCAGGTGTGTGTACACACCTAACCAGGCATGTTAGGCCACACACTATGGGGTAGGTGAGCACACTGTCAAGAAACAAGCCTGGTATTCTCAAGCAACCACAGATGACTACAGAGCAAGGCCAGGCTTCTCTCACTCTTCAAATGTCGAATTTAAAGAAAGAACTAACCAACCACGCAAAGAGATCTAAAATTAAAATTAAAATTATATATGCAAATGTCTTACATTTTCAGCTGGACCACAACAAAGTTAAAGGGCCACAGCAAATTTTAAAAAAACATTCATTCAGGCATAATATTCAAGCCTGAGGAATGATGAGCTATGCTTAAATTATGAATTTTACTCTCATGACATTATTTTCTTCCAAATACTTGGGAAATATCAATTTCTCCAGTCCTTTATTTATGTGCATTTATAATCTCAAGTGTTTTGACAGGGCTTCATCTAGAGTAAGGAGTCAAAGCTATCTTAAACAAGCCAAAATGAAGTAAACTGGTCATTATACTCCCAGACTTTGTGCTTATGTTTGTAACATCCTTCTGAGCTTCTGAAAGCAACCGCACCATTTCAAATACAAAGTTGTTTTCCCAGCAGACCATATTCTTGAAAAAACTTTTCTATTAAGAAATACATGGACATTTTTATTTTAATGCAATACACATCCACCCTTTCCCCCTTTTCTCTCCAAAGGTGGTGTGTTGTAAAAAATGCTTCAAGAGGGGTCAAATCACATGGAAAAATGCTCAACACCACTTGTTCCTGTTGCCGATCATATGTCCCTTCGAGCTGATTAAGACTCATAGCAGCTCTATTAACAACAGACCTGGTACCTTACAATCCCGGGCATGCTTGAGCACAAACCAAAACAACGAGATATCCTCTCACCCCAACAACAATGGCAAAAAGGCAGCACACAACAAACGCTGGTCAGAATGTACAGAGACTGGAACTCTCTTACTCTGCTGGGAGGAATGTAAAATGGTACAACCTTATGGAAGACAAGTGGGCATTTTCTTAAAAAGTTGAAAATAGAAGTACCATTTGATCCAGCTATTTCACTTCTAGGTATATAACCTAAAATCAGAGCTGTGACACAGATACATGCACACTCATGTTTGGTGCAGCATTATCCAAATTAGCAAAGCCACAGAGGCAACCCAGGTGCCCATCAACAAACACATTAATTGAGAAACTATGGTACACTTATCCATTGAAGCACAAAGCAACAATGAAAAACAACGAAGACTTTGTGCAACACTACACAACATGGATGAGTATAGAGGACATTACGCTGAGTGAAGTAAGTTAGTCATAAAAGGGCAAACACTGCATAAGGCCACTGTATACAAAACTAGACAAAGGTTTGCATATAGAGACTCATTCTAGAATGGCTACCAGAGAAGGGAAGGAAGGGGGAGCAGCAAATTGCCAACAAATACTAAGATGATGAAAGGAAGGGCAATATGGAATCAATGCCCTATCAGATTGTGTGTCTTGTAATTGATGTTATGGAACAAAAGATGCACAAATGATAGGGAGGGGGGAGAGCTCATAAAAGGCTTTTAAAAATTTCCCTCAAATAATATTAAGAGATAAAGAGGAGCCAAATCAAACAGTCCACATTCGCAATCAAAGACTATGTCAGGCGTCAGGGCAAGAGAGTTCTGAATCTCAACACTGGTTTTGCTCAACCTGACACGACAGATGCTCAGCAGCCACTCTCCCTCAAGCTAAAAAGAATGACACTGCAAAGAAATGCACCAGGTTCAGAGCTCTCCCCTCTCCTATTAATTCCTTGTACATAAAAACTGTTTCAGAGTATGTTGCTTCTTTATAGACTTGAAATGTACAACCCCTCAAAACTGCTTCAAAGAATTTCTCTCAATTTGAAGCAAGTTAACTTGACAGTTATTTTTTTTCTCTAATACCACATTAAGGCTCCCATATGGCCCATTAAAAGTGTGTGGGATTATTAGTCCCATTATTAAATGTTTAATGCATTATACAGAGGATGATCTTTGCGTGCTAGGAGAACCCTCAGCTTGCGCGGACTCTGACCGGAGCACTGAACTGTGCAGGCTAACTGCTTGCACATTTCTGCAGTGGGTGCCCTACCATCAGTTAGTCAAAGCGTGGACTGCCGGAGGAAAGAACTCAGCCAGAAGCTTAACACGGCAGAGAAAAGAAGTCGGGGTAGGGGTCAGGCAAACAGGAAACATCCTTCATTTGTCCTCATGCCAAAATGAATTTAGACAATTGTCCTGGGGCAACATAGCAAGTCTGGGAAAATATACCACACATGTACCTCGAAGTGTACATGGTAAAGATGGGGTCAGGAGGTGCAGCCGCTGCCTTCCCGCACCCCACTCCACCCCCAAGAGGAGTTCTGTAAGCAAACCTACAGGCGCCCCTCTTTGCACTTTCTCTGAGCAAATGGTTCAAAAATGCTCCACATGACATGATCGCTGTGGTTAGGGCCGCTGCTTTGGAAAACGTAAAAAATAAAAAAAAATACCACCCAGAAATAATAAGAGCTGATGGGAATTATTTTTAAAGATTTCCTTTTGGCACAGGTTTATCTAAGGAAGGCAACTCCCTTTCACAATTACATATAACATGGTGTTCTCTTTAAATCATGAAGATAGAAAGATGGTGTCTAGAATATAGGAGCCTAGAGACATGTGGGGGCAACTTCCCCCTCCACTGTCCTAGCTGGAAGCCCCAGAGAGGCAGTAAAATCATCATCGCGATTCTCAGGCAGATGCTGTGCTGAATACTGACCCTCTTCACTCTCCTGCAGAGAGCCAGTGGCCAGTGGCCAGTGAGCATCAAAGCCTAGACCTCCCCTCTACTTCAAGCCAGTCAAAGCTCTGAGCACATCAGGTGTAGTTCCTTTATACAAAGTACCCCTTTCCCTTCTCAAAGCTCAAATGTCTTGAAGTTCAAGGATGTATTTGGCTCACTCAGGATCTAATGGCATTGCTTCTAGAAAGCTGCACTGCTAATCCAAAGGTAGAGCCTCTTCCGGTTGTTCGAATCCACCAGTTGCTCCATGAGAGAAAGCACGCCTCTGAATGTCTGCTGGAGGGTCAACAATGAGCCAGTTCTGACCGGATGGCAATAAGAGTATGAGGGCATCTTCCGGCTCCAGGTTCCACCACTACCCTAATACTGCTTTCAACCTTAAGGCCAAGAATTGTGTAATCCAAGGCAGTCCCAGGAGGAGTCCTAGTGATGCAGTAGTTAAAGCACTCAGCTGCTAGAGGAAAGATCAGAGGTTTAAATCCACCAACTATTCCATAGTAGAAAGGTATGTCTGTTTGCTTCTACAAGCCATATGTAGTAGTTGTTGTTCGGGGGTCATAAAGTCAAGGGTAGCTCACAGAGACTGTGAACACCAGCTCTGGGCCGTCCTAGCCTGTGGCACCTTCATCATCTCTGATGCACTTGAGTCCACTGCTGCAGGTACTGGGTCAATCTATCTGGTTGGGGTCTTCCTCTTTTTCACTGACTTTCCAGTATAATGTAGCTCTCCAAGAAACAGCTTCTCCTCACCACATGCTCACAGTTTATGAGAAAAAGCTTTTCCATTTTTTCTCCAGGGAATAGGCTGGCTGTGCTTTTTCCAAGGTAGGCCCATGTGTTCTTTAGGGAAGCTCTATTCCGCCTTATGGGGTCACTATGAGTTGGAATCAGCTTGAAACCAATGGGTTTTTTTATATCCACTGAAAGGTTCCCTCCCCAAACCCTTCTATTTCCACTGAAAGGTCCCGTCTCAAACCCCTGAACTCTCTGATGCTTGTACCTTAGAGAGTGAGGTGGGGAGATAGTTACCATCTTCTAACCTCATCCAACCTTGTCCTGCTCACATCTGAGTGACTTATAAGATTTTATCATTTCACCCTTGCTCAGCCTTAGAACTCGGATTTCGGAATCATAGAGTCCAGATTTGAATCCAAATTCAACCACTTGCTCTGTGCCTTAGATGAATTTCGTGCCTCAGTTTCCTCATCAGTCACAAAGAAAAATAATACTTACGGGAGTCAAGGTAGCACAACAGTTAAGTTCTCAGTTGCTAACTAAAGGCTGGAAGTTTGAAACCACCAGCTATCTATTCCAGGAGCCAAAAGACCTGGTGTCTGCTCCTTAAAGCTTACAGCATTGGGATCCTCATAGCACAGTTAATCTGTCCTATATGGCTATTTTCTCCAAAGTGCTAAAGAGCAAGGATTTCAGTTTAAAAACTAAGGTGTGCTCGATCCAAGCCAAGGTATTATCAATTGCTTCCTAGACATCTGAAAGTTGGACAGTGAATAAGGGTGACAGAAGAAGAATGGATGTCTTTGATCTGTGGTGCTGCAGAAGAGGACTGAATATCCTACAGACTGCCAAAAAAAAACCCCAAAACAACCAAACAGGTATGCCTTACAGAGGGTACAGCCAGAGTGCTCCTTGGAGGCAAAGATGATGACGTACTGTCTCCATACCTTTGGTATGTTGTTAGGAAGTGTCAGAGAAAGAGAGGAAGACCATCAAGGAGATGAATGGACACAATGACTGTAACCATGGGCTTGACCATGGAAAGGTTATGAGGCTGGTGTGTGACAGGGCAAGGGTGAGATCGGTCATTCTTAGGGTCTCTATGAGTCACAGTCAATTCAACAACACATAACAATAAATAGGTTGCTAAGAGCTGAAATTCATTGAACAATGTACACCAACAATCACACTGAATGCATAAGACTTGTATCTATTTCATGAGCTAGTCCATATAAAGTCCCTCGCACGTAGGCAGTACTCCATGTGGGCACTGCAGGACTCTTCTGGGCAGTGTCCGGCTTCCCTCTCTGTCATCATATGCTTCTCTCGCCTCCCAGGCCTCATCCAGAACCGGAACAGGATGGAAGTCTATGTTTACTTGAGTCAGAAAGGTGTCAGTTTTTACAACACAAAATAAAGAGCCAAAGGAAAGCCAGACAGCAGAACTATGATTTCATCTTCTTTCCATTAATAAACGTGACATAATACTGTTGTTGTTATGCACCATCAAATGCACCACTGACTCACTGCTGTCGCTCCAGAGGATTTTCAAAGGCAGTAAATTACCCAGGAGGAGACTGCCCATCTTTCTCTTGTGAAAACAGGTGGATGGATTCGAACTGTGTGCCTTTGGGTTGGCAGCGCAGCTCTTTAACACTAGGCCATTAGAGCATAGTCCTAGTGTGATGAATATTAAATTAGTGACTAAGACAAGAAATTAAAAGAGACAATAGCAAAGAGCTGGAAACAACCCAAGTGCCCATTAACAAACTAATGGATAGAGAAGATCTGGTATATTCACACGATGGAATAATATGAAGCACTGAAAAACAAAGAACTCATGAAATATTATGGAGGACATTAGACTGAGTGAAATATCTCGGTCACAAAAGGACAAATATTGCATAGGGCCACTGTTGTAAAACAGGACTGACATCAGGGTTGAGAGAAGACAGAAAAGGAGGGGAGGAATGATGTATATTGCATTGAAACAGATGAGGGAGAGATCTGTTTAAAAGGGATATATGAATGGGTATTCTCGTCATTACAGAAGTCCAGAGTGAAGGCTTCATTGTTGAGTGGACTTGGGGGTGGGATTGCATAACAATGAGTTTTTCTTTTTCTTTTCAAGGAGAAGAGTGAATTGGAGGGGAAGAGATGGGCACGGAGAAAAGTGCAACAATGAATGACTGGAAACCCAAAGTCTCTGTAAACTTTCATTAAAATTAATAAATAATGAATGAATGGAATCCCAAAATCTCTGTAGATGTTCACTGAAATGAAAAATAAACAACCTAAATTTAAAAAAAAAATAATAAATTTTAAAAAAATATTTAAAAGACAAAAAAAAAACTAAAAGGGGATGCTTTTACAACTAACTCTTCTATTCCTAACTAAACAATGAAGACTGTCCTACTTTACCCCCACTTATGCTGTGTCATTAGCAAGGGAAAAAACTCATTAAGTATAAACTATGCTCCAGGGTCAAAACCCAGCCATGCTGACTTTTGTAAATAAGCTTTTACTGAAACACAGCCATGCTTATTTGTTTACACAGGGTGCAGGGCTGAGTAGCTGCAATACAGACTGTATGGTCCACAAGCCTAAGTTATTTATTGCCTGTTCCTTTAGAGGAGATGGCTGCCCAGCTCTGTTCTGGACTCGGAGACACTGCCTTCAACCCCACGCTCTGTGCGTGAGCTGCCTGTCTCTGACAAGAATAAAGGGGCAAGTTACTTCTCGTGTCTGAACAGTACAGGCCTATACCACACTTTGACTTCATATAGAAAATGAAACTAACTAACACTAGTCTAAATATCTCTTCCTCATGTTATTGCTGTTAGGCGTCATCAAGCCAGTTGTAATCATAGCCACCCTATGAACACCAGCTCCGACCCTGGCCCTCTCCACATCATCCTATCCTGGTGTCTGACGGGCTCCAGCCCACTGTCCCAGTCACTATGCCAGATTATCAAGAGAAGGGGTTTGCCTCTCTTCCCCTGATTTTCCACGCTTCCCAGCATGACAGCAGGCAGCAGCATGGCAGCAGGCAGCTTCCTCAAAGGCACCAAATTCTCCATAGATTCTGGCAAATCAGAAAGGACAAAGAGGAGGGAACGGCTGGATGAGACAGCTGGAGACTTTATTACATTTTGTCGTTATGGTGGGGGACTCACAGCTGATCCTCCAGCAGGTTCTCAGAGGCAGTAAATCGCACGGAGGGAGACTGTCCATCCTTCTCGTGAGGAGCAGCTGGTGGATTCAAACCAAGTACTTTTGCACTGGAAGTGCAATTCCTTAACACGAAGCTACTAGGGCTCCATTTATTAGTCATTTCTGTTATTATTGCTGTTGGTGAATAGCTTCTAGATACATTCTGTGGACAAGATTAAATCAACTGAAGGTGAGTTTCAGGGAGGCAGATCTAAGTGTAGCACAAAGAAGAGTCACTCGCATTGCCTGTCAGCCTGCCGATGGGCAGGTGGACAGGCATCCTTGGGAAGGAGAGGGTTCAGAATCCCTGTCCCCAGAGGCAGGGTGATCCTGTGGCCGGGAAGAGTGACAGTCTGCTCTGTGCTCGATGACTTCATGGTTTCTTCCTCTGACAACTGTGATTAAGTGGCATGTGTGCCCGAAAGATGGGCACATGCTATCAGCCTCATCTGATGGCTGGGGGAAGAGAAGAGGAAGCCTTTTATGGTATCACTGAGATCAAAGAACGTCAACAGATTCTGAAGACAACAGACTGCAAATTTTCTGCATTTGTAAGGACCACTCTGAACACAGAGCAAGAAAGCAAACTCATTCCTTTCTCCCCAGGAAAGTAAATTGACAGGAAGAAGCACCTCATTAAAGCCACGGCGCTCTGATGAATTAACCCGGGAAGCAGCTCAGTGCCAGCTACACATCTGGGGTTTGTGGCTGGCAGGATCCCACAGAGTTACGCTCTGCCCAGTTCATGCTGAGTCCAGTCACCTGGGCCCAGGAGTAACCTACTGATGCCCCGGGCCAGGCTCCAGTTCCTTCCTGCTGTAAGGCTGCTCTTAACTTTGGTAGAGCTGGGTCCCACTGACCACAGCAGGCAGGAACAGCCCAGTGTGAAGGGACCTGCAGTCCAGGACATGAGGCCTCGGGAGTGCCACATTCAGAGGCTCCAGACACCCAAACTACTCCCTGGTCATCAATCCAAGATGAGAATACAAATCAGGAGCGTAAAAAAGGAAGAAGGCAGGAAGGGATGACAAGCATTGGATTAGCTAATCTGATGACCAGGGAGTCGTTTGGGTGTCTGGAGCCTCTGATCTGTCTCTCTTTCAAACCCACTGCACTGTCCTCCAGAGTCAAAGCCTCTCTTCAAATTCACAGTCACTGGCAGGACTGAGGTACAACAGGAGTGAGGTAAACAAAGGGAGCAATGTGAAACTGTTCCCTACAGGTTCACAAACAAGTCCAAGTCCACCCGTGCTTACTGTCTGCTGTGTAGAAACATGCTGAAAACACGAAGGCCAGTGAGACGGGGAGTGGATACGTGAATATGAGCTAAATGAGGGTGTAGTACTTTTCTATTGTTGTTGTTAAGTGCTGTCGAGTCGTAGGTGACTCACAGCGACCCTATGAGTGAAAGTCCTCAACACCTGCGTGACTTTCATCCTTTCTCCAGGTTCATAGAGTTTCCGGAGGCAAGCTGTTTCAGAAGTGGATGCCACTCCTGCTTCCAAGATTGTTTTAACTGGGGAGCAACATCAAACACTGTCCACCATGGGTGACCATTTAACACATTAGACACATCAGTGTCACAGTGTTCAGCATCACAGCAACCACGAGTTACTTCTATACAGCAAATGGACAGACCAGTGGTATACAATTAAAAGAAAGCTTGACCCCAAAACAATTAAAACCAGGCCTGAGGGCCACAGATTAAAATCACCCACCTTTGGCTTGATAGTATCACTTTCTGTCCACTAGGCCCACTGAGCTCTATGCTGTTAAATGCCACCGAGTCGTAGACGATTCATGTAATTTTTCTTTTTGAACTTGTTGTTATGTGCCATCAAGTCACCTGTGACCCAAAGTGTGAGAGATGAAAGCTCACCACCTTTGCCTTTTAGGAGCACTCTGGCTGCACCTTTACTAAAATATACCTGTGCTTTTGGCAGTCCATGGCATAGTCAGTACTCTCCTTCAACACCACAGCTCAAAGGTATCAATTCTTCTGTCATCCTTATTCACTGTCAAGCTCTTAGATGTGGAGCAAGCGACTGAAAAGATCGTGGCCTGAATCAGGTGCACCTTAGTATTCACACTGATATCATTACTCTTCAGTATTTTGGGGAAGTCCCTAATGGCAGAATTGCCCAATATACAATGTTTCCTGATCTCCTCTTGACTGCTGGTATGGAGGGTGGTGACTGTTGATCCAAGCAAGATGAAATAACTGACAATTTCAATCCTTTCTCCATCTATCATAATGTTGCCTCTTGGCCCACTGGTGAGCACCTTTGTTTTCTTGATGTTGGGATATAATCCATACCAAAGTCTATAGTCCCCAGTCTTCTGTAGCAAGTGTTTCAAGTCCTCTTTAATTTCAGCAGGTCGTTGGTGAGTCTTCATCCTATCCTGATGCCACATTCCTCTTCATGGAACCTAGCTTCACAAATTACTTGCTCAGTGTACTAACTGAATAGGTGTGGAGAAAAGATACATCCCTGATCCACACCCCCCCCGCCCCCGTCCTGACTTTAAAGTGTGCAGTGCTCCCTAGCTCTGTCTGAACAACAGCTTCTTAATCTAAGTATAGATTTCACATGAGCATTCTGGGATTTCTACTCCTCTCAATGTGAGCCATAGTTTATTAGGACTCCTATTTACCTCAAAAGATTAATATACAGATAAACAGCAGAGATCAACATTAAAAACATTAACATCCAGCACACAGTCTCCTTCCTTTGACCTCACAGTGAATTGGTATTGTTAGGTGCCAGTGAGTTCACTAGGACTTACAGTGAAACTACAAGCCTCACCCTCTCTTTTGTCCTCCTCACCACCTCTGCGATGCTTAAGCCCACCACAGTCCTTGTGTCAATCTGTCCTGTTGAGGGTCTTCCTTTCTTTCTCTGACTCACCACTTTTCCCATATGACTTTGTTTCCCCCAAAGACTTGATCCCTCCTGACAACATTCACAAAGTACGTGAGATGAAGTCTCAGCATCCGTGCCTCCAAAGGGCATGCTGGCTGCACTTCCCCACAACAGATTTATTTGTTCTTTTGTTTTGTTTTTCCTCTTTTTTAATTTTAATAATTTTAAAAAATAAT
>NW_006400109.1:165873-206698 GCF_000299155.1 Elephantulus edwardii | reverse complement strand
TATTCCATCCATTTCTTTCTCTTTAAATTCTTTACATACCTAAATTTACATAATGCATACAATTTTATATACTCTTGGGGAACTCTGGTGACCTAATGGCAAGAAGCTGTGCTGCAATCCTGGAAGCACAAGGTCAAGGCCACCAGCTGTTCCGTGGGAGAAGGATGGGCAATCTCCTCCCATGCGATTAACTGCCTCTGAAAACCCGCCTGAGGATCAACTATAGGTCAGTTCCAACTAGATGGTACAAAACGCACATAAATTCTTTTTTCTTACTTTTAAACATTCTGCCTTTTAGACCTACTACAACCACATTACTACACTTACTGGTCAGGAACTTTGCTGCCCACGCAGAGGCACGCAGTACAAAGCCCCCAGCCGCCTTGAGGGAGAAAGATGGGCAATCTCTTCCTGTGCCACTTACAGCCTCTGAAAGTCCGCTGGAAGGTCGGGTATGAGCCCATTCTGATCTGACAACACACAGCAACAACATTAGAACTCAGAAGCGTGCCTTACCTCTACAAACATAAGCTTTATGTTGCTGTTATTAGGTGTCATCGCATCAACTCCAACTCACAGACATCATCTGTACAACAACCTGACATCTGGTTGGGCTCCGAGCCATCATCACCAACTCTGCTGTGCTTGAGCCCACCGTTGCAACACTGTGCTAATCCATCCGTGCTTCTCCTTCTCTGACCCTCTGCCTTTCCAAGCACCAGGTTCTTTTCCAGGGAGTAGCCCCGCCTGATAACATGCTCAAGGCATGTAAGATGAAATCCCACCATCCTTGTTGCACTTCGAGGATAAATCTGCTTGTTCTTTGAGTAGTCCCTGGTGTATATTCATTCATTACCCTTTATCAACACATCAATTCTTCTTTGGTCTTCTTTACATATCCTTCTCCAACTTTCACAAATATGTTAAGCGACTGACAACACGACGGCTTGGATTAGGTGGCATCCTCAGTATACGGCACTCTGTGGAGAGCCTTCTACTGTGTAACTCACTGAATGCTGCTGAGTTATTCCTAACTCATACGGACCCTCCACTGAGTGTCTGAGGCCACAAATCATTACAGCAGGGGCCTGCCCATCTTCCTCCCCAGGAGCCACAGATCGATTCAAACCACTGGACAAGCATGGCCTTGGGGTTAACAGCACAACTCGCTAGAGTTTATACAACAGCATTTATTCACGGTCATCACAGTAGACAGCTTCTCTCCAGTTTTTCAGTATTAAGAGTGTTGAACAACTTTCTGAGTAAATGTCTGTCCAAAGAGTGAATAGGCTCTAAAACATTTTAAAAAAACAAGACCCAACAATGGCAAAAAAAAAACCCCACAACCCAAACAACAAACTCAAAGACAAACCAACCAGCAGCAGAAACTTCAGTCTGCATTGAGGCACTTTCCTTCCAAGCAGGGGAGCGGATGCACAGAAGAGGGTCACCTACTTCACGCTGTGGCCACAGCTGCCCTACTTAGCAGCTACCTGGCTCCACCACCACCGCCGGAAATGAGGAGCAATGGTGACCTGGTGCCTGAACCGCTCCTGGGCAGAACTCTGCTCAATCAGTAGTAATCAACCTGGTGATCTCGGTCAGTTTTCAGTCAGGGATTTTTGTTTCCTCAGTTATAAAAACAGGAGATGGAATGAGATTATCTCAACATGCCCAACCATTTTTATAACTGAGTGACTAGTTTGCAAAAAATAAGCCTCCTGGGCCCAGCAATAATGAGCCTTGGCAGGTTTACAGAGTTCTCTAATGTTGACTTACAACCTGATGCCAACCAGGCCTGGCCAGTTAACCCACGGTCTCTCTGGCCCGGCCCTACGTCAGACACTGGAGAAAGAGTCAAAGGCAAAGGGATACGAAGCCCCAACTTGCTGAGGAAGGATGAAAAATGAGCCATCAAGGAGAGCAGGGCCCTGATGCCTCTGAGGGGGGCACTGGTGCTTGTGTGGATCATAAGGGGGACCGCCAAACACGTCAGGCTGTGAAGTAACAAGGACCCTGGGTCCTTGGAAAACCTCAGTGGACAGCTAGTCACCTGGGTCTGTGTCACTCTAGGCTTACTCACAATTTGCTTCATTTGATGACTTGCTTTCCAAGGTCAAAGCAGTAGGAATTCACCAAACAGAAGTGAGAAGTGAGATGGAGGCAGAGTTTGGCGTACGTTTTCTGACAATGTCTAGCTTTTGCATGCATGTGAAGCAACTGAAAATACCACAGCTTAGGCCAGGCGCACCTTAGCCTTTAAACTAGTACCCTTCCTCTTTTGCACTTTAAAGCTACTACATTCTCCATAAGAACATCGCTGATTAATCCACAGCAAATTTCAAATCCCAGTTAACAACATACTTCATTTACAAAGCTATATCTAAATTTGATAGTATATTTCAGGATAAGTTCCATCACTAACATTTCAAATTAAAAAGAGAAAGGCTTTATTTGGAAGAGTCACGCATGTGGATGATCTTGTATGTCAAACACAATGTAGGGACAAAGGTAAACTGACTCAGGACAAATTATGTAACAGGAATGTTGGTAAAATGAGAGGGTTTTTCAGGCTGGTCAGTTCAGGCCCTGCATGTGCAAGCACCATGCCAAACACTATGTGAAACCTTTACTACAACTTCACCGAGTAGGGCTGCTGTTTTGCAGTTAGGGTCTGACTGTGTGTCCTCCAGACTCCAGCCAACTGGGTAGAAGTCCTGACACCTGCCATGTGGCCTTCTGGAAAACACTGGCTCTCTTTTCCATCTTCTTCTGTGAGATGTGAGCCAAAAAGCAAAATTCTGCTCAAAAAGTTCCAGGCAGGGTGGTCTCGTGCTAAGGAGATAGGCTGCAATCCAAAAGGCAGGCAGTTCAAATCCACCAGCTGCTCAACGGGAGAAAGATAGGTAATCTCCTCCCATATGGTTAAAATTGCCTCTGAAAATCTGCTGGAGTGTCAGCTATGTTGGTTCCAACTCAACGGTACACAACAACAACAAAAGGGCAGGGAAGAGCTTGCTGTAGAAGATCAAAGACTTCAATATAAATTGTAACTCAAAGTCAAGCAAAGAAAAATTCTTACCACTGGCCCTACAGACAGTGTCAGAACAGATGGAGAAGAGATTGAAACCATCAAAGACTCCATCTTACTTGGATCCACAATCAATACACTTGGTACCAGCAGTCAGAAGATCAGGAGACAGACCACACTGGGAAAGTCTGAAGTCAGGGACCTCTCCAAACTGTTGAAGAGCAATGGTGTGAGTTTGAGGACTAAGGTGTACCTTATTCAGGACATGGTCTTTTCAATCAGTTGCTGTGCTGCTGAGAGCTGGACAGTGAATAAGGACGACACAAGAAGAATTGATGTCTTTGAACTGTGGTGTTGGAGAAGAGTACTGAATATCATGAACTGCCAAAGAACAAAGAATCACGTCTTGGAGAAGAGGATTCCTTGCAAGCAAAGATGATTAAACTTTATCTCACACTCTCTGGGCATGTTGCTAGGAGAGGCTATTCCCTGGAGAGGGACATCAGGCTTGGGAAGATAGAGGGACTGCAAAAAAAAGGAAGACCCTCAATAAGGTAGACTGACACACTGACTGCTACAACGGGCTCAAATGGAAATTGTGAGGATGTCACAGGATAGGGCAGGGCTCAGATCTGTTGTTCAGAGGGTCACTATGAGGCACACTTGGCTCGATGGTACCTCACAACAACAGGACAGGGATAATAAAGAACTGAGGATAATAAAAAGAACTTTAATTTTTTTCATATCTTTTCTTTCTTGTATGTTTTTCAACATATAGAAATTATTGTTAAAAGGCTAGAAGTATATATATATACCTGGAAAAATGTCAACAGCTGTAAGTTTTGTGTGGTTAATACAGAAGTGTTGCTTTAGAATTCTTAGAGATTTTGGGGCTTTTTTTATTAAAAAATTTTCAATATTCACAAGAGTCCACAATTAAGGTTGCATAGTGGAATGTACTTGGGGTGGTGGGAGGGGTGCAGGGGGATTCTGTACCAGGAAAAGGAGTGCTTCTTTTACTTTTAAAAGAGAGGAGCGAACGGGGGGGGGGGTGGGTGTTGGTTTGTGCGGGGAGAGAAGTGCAGCAATGAATGAATGGAAATCCAAAATCTCTGTAAATGCTCATTAAAATTATTTCTTTAAAAATTTCCAATATTTAAAAAGAATAGTTATAAGGGAGCTATTGTGGCCGGCAAGAAGCTGTGTTGCAATCCCGAAGGTGTGCAGTTTGAATTCATCAGATGCTCTGCTGGAGAAGGGGCAATCTCCTGCCAGTCTGATCTGATTTGATGGTACACAATAAGAAAAAGAAAAAAGAGAGAAAAACCCAAAAAGAGTAGTTATTCTGTCACTTAGGATGTATGCCACTAAGTGGTGCATCTGTGTGAGCATCCATTTCAGACACTTTCTGACTGTCCTCACATCCGCAATGATGCACACTGGGCCAGGACCAGCTCTCAGAAAGCCTTCAGTCCTTAAACGGAGTCTTTCTTTCCTTCTTTGAACTGATACAGGAAAGCAAGCAGTGCAGAGTGTATCACTGTGTTCTCCTCTTTGTTCTCCATGGATCTCAGGACCTTACTGGACTGTTCCATCTCTTCCTTCTCCACCTCATCTCTCCATGGCCCCCCTGTTATGGGGCAGCCACAGCAGCCTCTCTCTACTCCTGTCTTCAGGCCTTCATCCCTGCTGCTTCTCTGCCTAGAACACTTTCACATGAGATGCTCTTACATCAGGTTTCAACTCAAGTATCCTAAGCCTCTACCAAGGCCCTCCTGCTATGCCTGTAAGGTGGCCACCCCATCACTGAGTCAGGCTGCCTTCATCTGCTGACTCGCCAACTCTTCTACTCTCCACACACCCTGCTCCACTTCAGCGAGCCCCTCCCCACTTCTCAAAAGCACTATTCCCTCCACCAGCCAGGAATACTCATCCTCAGACAGCATGGAGCTAAAGCTCTCCTCTCTCCATTCTTGTCAGGAGAAAAAGCAAGGCTTCCTCTATCACCGTTTTAAACCGCAGCCTGTTCCCTAAGTCTCCCATCCAGATTGTTGTTGTTAGGTGTGTTGAGTCAAGTAGGACTCAGAGTGACCCTATAAACAGTCAACTGAACCCTGACCTATCCTCTGCCATCCTCATCGTGTCTGGTATACTAGAGCCTGTTGCTGAAGTCACTGTGTCAGTCCATTTCATTGGAGGTCTTCTTCTCCATCACTGGCACTCCATCTTTCCAAGCACAATGTCTCTCTCCAAGGAACAGCCTTGCCGAGCTACATGTCCAAAGTATGAGAAACAAAGCCTCACTGTATTTGCCTCTAAGCAGCACTCTGGCCGCACCTTTTCCAAGCCATATCTGTTTGTTCTTTTGGTAGTCCATGAGATGTTCAGCTTTATTCTCCAACACTACAGTTCAAAGGTGTCAATTCTTTTGTCATCCTTATTCATGGTCCAGCTTTCTGATGGATATTGATTTCTGGTATTGATTACCACCTACTACTACAAATTTATCTTGGACAAAGTACAACCAAGCTGCTCTTTAGAGGCAAGGATGGTGAAACTTTGTCTCACACACTTTGGCCATGTAGTTCGGGGAGGCCAGCCCTTGGAAAAGGACATCACGCTGGGAGAGGTGAGGGGTCAGCTAAAGAGAGGGCAACCCTCATCAATACAATAGATTGACACAGTGACTGTAACGTGCTTGAGTGTAACTGAGATGTTGAGGCTGGCACAGGATAGGACAAGGTACAGATCTGTTTTTATAGAGCTGCTGTGAGTCTCAACTGACTCAATGTCACCTAACAACACCCCTACACTACTGTGTTGTGTACCACCGATCAGAACCGACTCACAGCTGACCTTCCAGTGGGTTTTCGGAGGCAGTAAATCACACAGGAAGAGACTGTTCATCTCTCTCCTGTGGAGCAGGTGGTGTGTTTGAACCGTGTACCTTTGTGTTGGCAGCATGATTCCTTACCTCTAAGTCAGCAGCGTTCCCTGTAAACAGTATGCATTTATTTTGGTGATTGCTCATTGTGGGAATCACTTGGTCATACAAAAGGTTAAGTGTTTGCCTACTAACTGAAAGGCTGGAGGTTCAAACCTATCCAGAGGCATACTGGAAGAAAGGCCTTGTGATCTGCTTCAATTGTCAAGGTCTCAGCCTTGAAAGGTCGGCTGAGCTGCACTCTCCTGGCAGCACACAAGTCAGAATCAACTTGACAGCAGGTTTGGTTTGTTGGTGTTTTTTTTTAGTTGCTTGTTTGCTTATCCCCTGTCTCGTATACTAGAATATAAGGCTCACGAGTGGAGTGGTTTGTGTTTGTTCTGTTCACTGATGCATCCTAGGGGTCCATAAAAATCTCAATGTTGGGCAAATACATTTCATGGCCATTAGAAATACCTCCTTATCCTGTTTCCCTGATGTACTTGTATGCTTTTCCCCCATGAGAACGAGAGCAGAAATAAACGAAGTGCAGGACTTGTCTTGTCACATACCCCCACCCAGCACATCAAAAAGCATCTACGCATCTGAGGTGTTCAGGACATATTTGAAACAAAACACAAACATGGACAGGCTGAATTCACTGTGGGGGTTTTTTGTTCTCTAAATTAGAGATTTTATGGTAATCCAGCTACCCACTTTCCTTGGATTCTCTAAAACAATCCTAACCTCCTGAAAAGGAATGGTTATTTTTAACTAGCATAAGCATTCTGCAAAAATAATTATTTCACTTATTATGTATCCCAAGTTTGGAAGTCCATTTCAGACTGTAATTGCTGCCTGAGTCTTGGTAGTAAACAAAGTAGCTTTGCCTTTTATATGTTAGCATGAGGTTCTCCAGGTTTGCGCTTTGGAGCCAAAGAGATGTTGACACAGTTGCACACCAAGTTTCAACATGCTGATCATGTTAAAATAGTGCAGGAGAAATATTTTTCCACTTTATAAAAAGCCAGACTGTTTACATGTTTAAGTGGGCAGCAATTCTGCTATCTGTGTGTGGTCCCGAGGCTTCAATATCATCACCATGAATACAAAGCGGAGCAGCAGGCAACAAACACGGTTATGCCGTTCCACTGCCAAATCAGGAATCAACACTTAAATGGGCAAGTTAAAATGGGGGCGGGGGAAGTGGGAGTCTTTTAAAAATCTCATTTCAACACACATGTTTAAAAAGACCAATCATTTTATATAAAACCCACTGCCATCAAAGTTGATCCCGACTCATGGAGTGCCTCCACGGGGTTTCCAAGCTTCTGATCTTTACAGGAAGATACTGCCTATCTTTCTCCCACACAGAAGCTAGGGGATTTGAACTGTCAGACTTTCAGTTAGCAGCCCAGGAAGTATGCACAAGACCACCAGGGCTCCTTTTGTTTATCCATAAAAACAGACACATCATATAGAGATAAAGACACACACACAGCACAAGGGAGATGGCAGAAACATCTAACAAGGTCACTGACTTGTAGTTTATGGCACAAACAGAGCTGAGCAGAGCCCTGACTACAAGCCCAGTGTGAAGGGGCTAAAGGATCTGTGAGAGGAGAAGGTGATGAAACACAGGCCCGTGGGCATGGCCACATGAAAGCCTGACTTGGGGCTGGACCAGCAGCTCCAGGCAAGCATTCCACAACCCTCCTGGATGCACTCGCTAAAGGAAGGCCCCAAGTTCATGGCCCAGACAAAGCAGACTGGCCACTCTTCTCTACTTTCCCAAGTAGCACTGGCTTTGGTCTATAATAATTTAGTCTTGAAGCTAGAAATAGCATTTAAGCAGGGGCTCCACCCTGTCCAGACAAGATATAAGTGAAAAAGACCTCACAGAAAGAAAAACCATCTACATCTGACTAACTGAAAACGTGCGCGCGTTCCCAGAGTCTCGAGTTTAAATGCTCAAGACAGTTGTGGGACTGTGGGCTGTTTGCATTTATCATTCCTCGAAGTCCCCAAGTGCTTCAGGTTAGTAAGAACCACTGGTTCTCACATTTTAAACAGCTCTTTGCTTGAAAAAAGTTCTCAGCACACTGTGCCTTAAAACACACACACACACACACACACACACACACACACACACACACCAAAAAAAAAAGAGGACACCCTAATGTAAGCAGGTCCATGTTGCAATGTGAAATGCCATTTCCCATCTGACTGCCAAAGTTACAAATTGTTATTCTCAGCTGACCGAGTAAATGAGGGAAGGATCCTTCATTAAATGTTTCTCCCCTGGTATTGTTCCACTTTCCTCCCACAGTTTCTTTGAGGATCTTCCACAGCTATAGGTCAGAAGAGTTTTCCTGTTGCTGTGGCAACAGTGTAAATAAGTCAGCTTTAAAATCCACTGTGAGGTATGGAGCTGCCACAATCAGGGCTCCCCAGACTGTGCGGGCCGTGGGTCCCACACTCTCCCGTCAGGTGGTGGATCACAGCCACCTGGTATGGCCACCGTCCATCACGACGGCCACCTTTCTGGCCAGGACATGACACAAAGCTCCCTGAGGACCTGCTCTAACTGTCCAGCTTCCTGCTGCAGGCCTGGTGATGGTCCCCTGTGCTGTATGGAGAGGAATGTAAGAGCAAGGGAGCACTTTCCCAAATGCAGACATGTGTTCAGCACAGCAGAGCTACTGTACTTTTCACATGTAATGTACCTACAGAAATAGTGTGTATACACACATACAGCATGCACAAAGCACACAAGAAACTAATATACAGGCCAGTGCATAGCTTGGGGAAACAGAAAAGCAACATGTAACATGCACAGTATTTGTATAAAAATACAGTGCTCCTGCCCTGCTCCCCCAAGCTCCACCTCATGCATAACAACCTCACATAGCAATGGGTACCGTTGAATGGGGTGTGGTGGAGGGCCCTGAGAAGGGGCTGGCTACGTGTAGGCAGCTTGAACATCCTTTTCTCTACCTCCTTTTGCTTTTACCCAGATCTGCCTCATAGAGGTCTGGGAGCTCCCACAAGGGGCCGGAGCTTCACATGCAAAGAGGGTGGTGCTTCCTGTAGTTTCAGAGAATTCTTCATTCACAGTTAGTTGTCCACTCGGGGCTCCTGGGCCTCAGAGGAAGAAAGAACGTGTGCAGAACTCACTACTGAACCACATTCCAAGGTTTGAAAAACCAACGTGACAAGTCAACCAGGGGACACATCAGCACTGGTGGAGTTCAAGGCTGCCAACTTCTCTTCACCATCCTGACAGAGGACTAAAGTGTTCTACATCATAGTTGTTCTTTCCTCACTACAAGTCTTATCTCACTGAAAGAAGAGGTGATGAGATTTACGGATGGAGTTGTCCAGTTAAAAGTAAGCCGCCTGTGCAAGATTGGGCACACTTACCAAAACATTCCTCTCGCAAGATGGCAGAAAGCTGACCCAGAGGGCATGCACACAGAGAAGGTGGTACATTTACTTCTCAGGGCAGCAGCTCAACAGCTGGCAACGCTTGGCTCACGGTTGTTAGGCGCTGGTGAGTCGAGTATGAATGACAGTTCTGAACCCTGTCCTGTCCTGGGCCATCATCACAATCTGACACGCTTACACCCACTGCTGCAGTCACAGACTGTATTAGTGCATCTGGCTGAGTGTCTTTCTCTCTTTACTCAATCTTTTACCTTTCTCAGCATGATGTACCTTTCCAAAGAACAGCCTCTCCTAACAAGATGCCCAGAGTATGTGAGAAGAAGCTTTTTCATCTTTGCTTCCGAGGAGTACTCTTGACTGCACTTTCTCCAAGACATACCTGTTTGTTCTTCTGGCAGTCCACAGTCTTCAGTACTCTTCTCCAACACCATAACTCAAAGGCATCATTTTTTTTTCTGTTGTCATTATTCATTACCCAGCTCTCAGATGCAAATGACTAAAAAGGCTATGGCCTAAACAGAATGCACCTTAGTCTTTAAACTGCTATCACTGCTCCTTAAATAATCTGGAGAATTCCCTGAATGCACTCTTTCCCAAGGTAATACATCCCGTGCTCTCCTAACTGCTGGTACCAAAGATGTTGAATGTGGATCCAAGTAAGAGGAAGTTGTTGACAGTTACAAATGCTATACATCAGATAGCTAGACAATGACTAAGGATGAGAGAAAAAGAATGCCTTTAGGTTGTGGTGCTGGAGAAGAGTATTGAACATATCATGGACCGCCAAGAGAACAAACTTGTCTGTATTCGAGAAGGTGAAACCAAGTTTCTCCTTGGAGGCAAGGATTCTGAAGCTCCATCTCACATACTGTGCACACATGGCCAGGAGGGACCAGTCCTTGCAGAAGGACATCATGCTTGGAAGAGTGGAGGGACATCACAAGAGAGGAAGACCTAGGATGATATGGATTGACATGGTAACTGGGGTCATGGGGGTAGGTGTGTCTGAGTCAGTAAGACTGGCTCAGGTTAGGGCAGGGTTCTGAGCTATTGTATTGTATACAGGGTCACTATGAAGTCACAGGCAACTTGATAGAACATATCAACAACAACAGTTATGATGTTGCCTATCCAGTGGTGAGAATATGTATTTTCTTGACGTTGAAATGTAATCCATATAGAAGGCGCTTTTTTTAAACTCTTCTGCAATAAGGGCTTCAAGTCCTTCTCGCTTTCCTAAAATAAGGCTGGGTCATCAGCATAATGTAGGTTGTTAATAAGTCTTCTCCAAGCATGATGCCACATTCTGCTTCAGAGAGTATAGCTTCTTGAATAATTTGCTCAGCGTACGTAGAGTCTGTATAAATACAGATGGCTCATAGTCACATTCATTCCCAGAGGAAAACCTACTGATGGAAAAGGTTGTAGAGGGACACACAGCAAGAAAGATAGTAAAAATCATCAAATCAGAATAGACCTCTAGGTCTATTTGTAAGCATTCTGGTACTTACTCACCAAACAGGTATTGAGTATCTACCATGTACCAATCATTACTTTAGAGATTAAGGATAAAGTGAATAACAAGGTAAAAATCTCTGGCTTCATAAAGTTTGCATCAAAACAGAGGGAGATGAACAATCAAAAAGTACACTATACAAGCCAATTTGGTTTCATCATGCTTCACTTTGGTGTTCTTACCTGACACTATATTTTACAGTTTGAATTTTCATCGTAAAGCAGTCAAGCAAGTCTGCTGGTGCCATCGTGGGAGCAGTGTGGGCTCATTTCACATCTCTGTACCACATTTTGGTCACTCTCTCATTCCAAACTCCTCGAAACAAGTAAACAAAGAAAACTATGCATTTGCATTATTGCGAGATTCGTTTTATTGTTAGGGTTTAGAATGGAACATAAATGGCATCATGAATAAGTTAGGTTTGTGTTGTATTTGATGCTGATTCGGGTAGTATGAAAGAATAAAGCAGAAGAGCTCAAAGAGAAGGGAGCCCTCGATGAATATCTGGGGAAAAGTGTTCCAGGCAGAGGGAGGAGCTAGGCAAAGGAGGCTATGGGATGGGAGCTGAGGAGTCTGAAGTACATACGGCCTCACACTATGATTATGTCATACTCTCTGCCTTCCATATCTGGGTCTGGAAGCATCTGTACCAAGAATATTATCCCATAAAAAGCAAAAGCAAAGCTGGCTACAATAGATATTTCCCAAAAAAGCAATTGGAGGATGGAGATGAGACAAAGAATATAACAGAATCTCTTAGAAAAGCTCGTCTTCTTTCACAGGACATGTTCCTCATACACAGCATTTTGACACCACAAATGCAAAGCCCTCTGACTGTATCCTAGGCTCTGGCAAAAACATTCAGTAAAGAACTAAGAGTTGCTAAGTAACCTGCTTCTTCTCTCATGAAGGAGCGGTGTACTTTTAACCTAAAGGTGGAGCTTCTCTGCTGGTTCAAATCCACCCACTGCTCTGTGCAAGAAAGCTGGGCAATTGTCTTTTGTGCGATTGATTTATAGCCTCGGAAAACCCAAGGAGGGTCAACTATGAGTCTGTTCCAAATCAATAGCCATGAACCCTGGTGGCCGAGTGGTAAGAAACTGTGCTGCAATTCCAAAGGCATGTGGTTCGAATTCAAAAGCTGCTCCATGGAAGAAGGATGAACAATCTCCTCCTGTGGGAGTTACTGTCTCTGAAAACTCTCTGGAGGGTCAGCTATGGGTCGGTTCTGACTGGATAGTATACAACAACAACAAGAAGCTTATTTTAACTACAGCTCTTTTTGCTATTAAGCTGGTGGTTCCATGGTTAAGAAATTCATCTGCTAACCCCAAGGTTCATGGTTTAAACCCATCAGAGCCTGGAAGGAAGAAGAATGAGGCAATCAGCTCCTATCAATACCCACAGCCTTGAAAATTATAAGGTGAAATGCTCCTCTGCCTACAGGGTTGCTTAAGAGCTAGAATCAACTTGACGGCCGTGGCTTTGGAGTTTGGTGTCCTGTCCGCTATGACAGGTACTATTTCCCTGAACTTGGTTTTTTAGTTCATTACCATCTCTGGCAGCAGTCATCATCAAAGTTAGCTCTGTTTACTATTTTAGATCTGGTGAAACCCAGGTTATGTGCTTATAACTAACAGAAGTTGAACATTTAATTGAATACTTTCACTTTGGTTTTTAGAGAGCTAAATATTTTTTAGTATCTTTAATCTGAGAACAAATAGATTCAATATCATCATCTGTGAAGATGAGCAAATAATGGCTTCTCTGTGCACCATATAACCAAACCTTCAAACAGATGCACTAGAAAGATTTTCTTATTTGTAGGTAACATTTTTAAAGTCCTGGATAATTTAGAATATGTTTGAACATTTTCTCTGCTAACAAGTGGAAAGAATTAACTTGCATAGAAAATATTAAATCTACAAAAGGCAATGTTTTTCAAATAGGAATTCATTAGTGGGCCTGGAATCAATTTACTATTTTACAATGAATTTTTTAATGAATATAATGAATAGTCTAGAATTGAATAAGGCAAAGTATATTGACTTGTATATGTATCTCTTTGGCTATTTGAAACCATACAGATTTTTTTACTATGGCTAGAGTAAAAACATGTTTGAAGATAGACAAATATCCCTTATTTAATTAAAATAGTAAACCTTTAAGAGTGTAAGAACTTAGGGGAGCTCTGGTGGCCTAGTGGCAAGAAGCTGCACCGCAATCCCAGAGGTACATGGTTCAAATCCACCAGATGCTCTGCTCGAGAAGGAGGGGCAATCTCCTCCTGTACCAATCAGATCTGATTTGAGGTACACACATACAAAATAATAAAATTTAATTTTTTTTAAAAAAGGAAGAGTGTAAGGACTTGTGATATTAAGAGCAGAGGTAGAATATTTGTATTTGTTTGTAGTTATATGGATTTCTCTTTAGATGTAGCCTTTCTGGCCTTGGGTTTATAATTCTGCCTAAGATAACTGGCTGAATTGCAGCCTGAGCTGTCACTGGTCTATTTTATACACCTTTCCGGGACTGAACAGTGCACTAAACAAATGCAGAATGTAAAATCACCAAGAGGATTATGTGAACTTGCAGAAATGGGTTTATTTCTGTACAAATGAAGGAACTGTGGCCTTCCAAGGGAATTAATTCATAACTAGGTAAGAGGACTATGATTCAAAAACAGCAAGAAGTAGACTACATAAAAGCCAGACACAGAGGTTGAAGGAAACCTCACTATTATCATACGAGTCAAAAGAAAAGCATGTCATTTGAACTGGGGGTCCCTAAGCTGAGAATCTGCTAGACTCACAAGAGAGAGAGCTGTAACACCAAAGACTGAATGAGATGGTGAGAAACGGCAGCAACTGTGGCAGAGCCCAACAGTCTCGAGAAGGCCTGGAAACAGGCATGGCTGGGTGGAGTTGAAAGCAGTCCTGGCTGAAGGCTGTCTTGAATGATGAACTGCATCTTGTCTCCTGGGTTATATCCAATTACTTCTAAATGGATCCTGATCCTAAGTTATATGCTGTCACTTCCCTAATAAACCATACAGTCATGAGTATGCTTTCAGAGATCTATTCCATACAATTGTAAACACCGCAGGTAAGTGGTTAAGCACTGTACAAGGAATGGCTGGTGTCAAAAGTTATGGTGAAATAGCAGGAAGACAGAGGTGTTTGGCCTCTATCTCAAAGAATCAGCTTTGTGCTGCTGATCATGATTCATAAACCACCTTGTGAATACAGACAAGACTCATGGGCAGGCAAGCTCATAGACAACCTTAACTACTGCAGCCTGTACACATCTTCTTAAGTCATACATCATTTAGAAATAGATGCAGCTATAAAATTAGTGTAATGGAAGATAATACTGCTAAACTTCCCCAGAACACAGCAGAGAATTGAAGGAAAAATAAAACATGGAAGATCAATTGAAAGGCTGCAACAATGTCCAAGAAGGATTCCAGAAAAATGAAATGAAGGAAATGCTCAAATCTGATGCTACTAAAAACCTCAATAAGAAAAAAGGCAAACAACTCAATCACAAAATGGACATAATTATCAATAGAAACTTCTACAAAGTAGTAGCTTAGATGACTAACAAACACATGAAAAAATGTTCAAAATCTCTAGCTATCAGAGATGCAAATCAAAACGTCAATGAGATATCATCTCAACCCAGCAACAACAGTGAAGTTCATAAGGGCAGCAAACAAATGCTGGTGAGGATATGGAGTGACTGGAACTTTCATTCACGGCTGCTAGGAATGTAAAATGGTACAACCACTATTGAAAACAGATTGGCACTTTCTCAAAAAATTGAAAAAAAAAAAAAGAAATATCATTTGACCCAGCTAACCCACTACTGAAAATCCAACAGTTATTCCATGGAAGAAGAATGGGTAATCTCCTCCCGTGCAATTACTGCCTCTGAAAACCTGCCAGAGGGTCAGCTATGGGTTGGTTTTGACTCAATGGTACACAACAACAATTAGATGACATAGTCTTACATTATCATTAAGGAACTCATTAATATCAGACATTCATAAAATAAAAATTTGCTTACATGTGTAGAACTATATAAAATTCATTATAAAGACATAATTTAAGAATGAAGGCCTTTTAAAATCTAAAAAATGGATTATTTAGCAGTAACTATTCTCAATGGGAATGTATTGTCCAATTTTGTGACCTGAGGTACACATCAGGGTTGCATCCTTTCACGATACATACTCAATTTATATGCCAAGCAAATAATCCTAGAAGCTGGACTAAAGGATGAAGAATATTGATGCAGGACTGGAGGAAGACTCAATAGCAATGTGCAATATGTAGACGAGAGACCCTGCTCACTGAAAATGAACACCTGAAGCACGTATTGTGTGAGACCAAACACAATACCCTTCAGTATGAATCACACCCTTAACATAAAGAAGACAGAATCATCACAACTGGACCAATAAACAGCATCATGATAAACAGAGGGGGGAAATGAAGTTGTTAAGGATGTCACTCAGATATGCAACTAAACCTCACTGAAGCATTAATTAAGAAATCAAAAAACATATGATACGGGGCAAATCTGCCGCCAAGGATTTCTGTCAAATGCTAATAATCAAGGATGCCACTTTAAAATCTAAAGTGTGCCTTACAGAAACCATGCTATTTTTAATTGCTGCCTAAGCATGCAAAAGTTAGACAATGGGGGGGGGGATCAAATAAGAACTGATTCCTTTAAATTACAGTGTTAGTGAATATTAAACACATCATTAATTGCCAGAAGAACAAACAAATTGCTCTTGGAAGAAATGCAGCCAGAATGTTCCTTAGACAAAAGGATGATAAAGCTTCATCTTATAGACCTTACCTTTAAACTGGTCTCCTAGCTGTATAGCACTTTAAAGAGGTCCTTAAAAGCAGAACTTCCCAATGCAACATGTCTCTTGAATTCTTGACCACTGTTATTATGAGTGGTGATTATGGAGCCAAGTAAAATGAAGTCATCGATAACTTCAATCATTTCTCCATCTATCACGATGTTTAGGATTTTTTGTTTCCTTGATGCTGAGATGTAACCTATATTGAAGGCTATACTCTGATGCTCTGAAGCAAGTGTTTCAAGTTCTCTTCAGTTTCTGAAAACAAGGTTGTGTTATCTGCATAATTCAGGTTGTTGGGGGTCTTTCTCCAATCATAAGACCACATTCTTCTTCATATCATACAGCTTACATATACATTAGCACCGAGAAGCCAAAACAAAGGGAAGAGATACTAAAGTGAAAGTGATAAACAGAAGATTTCAAAGGGCAGCTTGAGATAACAAAGCAAAATATTAAAATGAAATGTACAAAGAACTGGAGATGAAGAATAAAAAAGGAAGAACTCGCTCCACATTTCTCAAGTTGAAAGAACTGAAAAACAAAGCCTCAATTTAGAAACACCATGGGGAAAATCTTGAATGATCCAAGAAGTATCAAAAGAAAATGAAGGGAATAAACAATATCACTATACAAAAAGAACTGGTTAACACTAAAAATGACAGAAAGTACCATAAGATAAAGAGTCAATCAATGGTGATGATGGAAGATATTCAAATGCCACTGAAGGAATTGGCAAAAAATAAGGCCCACGAATTGACAGAATATGAATTACCATGTTCCAACTGGCAGATACAGCCCTGGATGTGTTCACCAGTCTATGCCAGGAAATTCGGCAGACAGGATTCCTGGTCAATTGACTGGAATATTAGTTCCCATTGCCAAGAAAGGTGATCTAACAGTGTAGAAATTATCAAACACGATTATTAATATTACATGCAAACAAAATACTGCTGCAGATCATACAAAAATGGTTAAAATAGTACACTGAAAAATAAATGACAAAGTCAAAGTTGGCTTTAGAAGAGGCTATGGCACAGGGGATATCACTGCTGATGTCAGATGGAGTCTGGCTGAAAGCGGAGACTATCAGAAGAATGTTTACTTGTGGTTTATTGACTATTGACTGTGTGGACCATAACAAACTATGGCTAACAGTGAGAAGAATGAGACTCTCAGAACACTTAATTGTGCTCATGAAAAACCTATACCCAGACCACGAAGATGCTGTGCAAACAGAGCAAGGGAACATTGCATGGTTAAATATTGGGAAAGGTGTGCATCAAAGCTGTATCCTTTCCCCAGATCTATTCAATCTGTATGCTGAGGAAATCATTATAGAAACTTGATTTTATGAAGAAGAGTGTGGCTTCAGCATTGGAGGAAGACACATCAACCATCTGTGTTATGCAGATAACATACCTTGCTTGCTGAAAGCAAAGAGGATTTAAGGCACTTATTGAAGAGGATCAAAAACGTCAGTCTTCAATATGTGTAACATCTCATCATCAAGATAACAAAAATTCTCACCACTGGGCCAATAGGCAACATCATGATGAATGAAGAAGATTGAAATGGCCAAGGATTTCATCTCGCTTTAATATACAATCAGCATCATTGATACCAGCAGTACAGAGATCTGGAGACCAACTGAACTGGGAAAATCTGCTGTCAGGGACCTTCCCAAAGTCCTGAAGAGCAACGATGTCAGTTTAATGACTAAAGTGTGCCAGATTCAAACCACAGTCTTTCCAATTACCTGCTATGCATCAGAGCAGGACAGTGAATAAGAAGGGCAGAAGAAGAATCAACACTTTTGAGTTGTGGTTTTGGAGAAGAGTGTTGGATATATATGACAGAATGCCAAACAGAAAGGAAGAACAAACAGATAGGTCTTGGAGAAAGTTCAGCCAGGGTGCTTTTTGGAGAGAAGGATGGAGCATCTTTGTCTCATACACTTTGCATATGTTATTAGGAAAGGCTATTTCTTGGAGGATACTATGCTTGCAATGGTGGAAGGTCAGCAAAAGACGGAAGACCTTTGATGATATAGACTGATACAGGGTGTGCAGTAATGGGTTCGTGTGTTGGGATGATAAGGATGGCACAGGATAGGACAGGGTTTAGATCTGTTGTTCATAGGGTCAGATCACTATGACTCATATTCAACACGATGGCACTTAACAAGTACAACAACAACAACATACTGTTTACAGAAGCAAACAGGTATCTTTCTGCTATGGAACACCTAGTGGACTCAAACCTCTGACCTTTGAGCTAGCAGCTGAGTTATTTAACCACCGTCACAAGGACTCCAGTGGGATTATAATGGATTCCAAACTTCTTGAGCCTTCAGGTTAAAAGCAGCCTTAAAGTACTGGTGGGACTTGCATCCAGAAGATGCCCTCAAACCCTCACTACCACCTAGTCAGAATTGGCTCAAAGCTGACCTTCCAGCAGGTCCTGGAGGTCAGTAGTGGATTTCCAGGCTTGTTTCCCTTCTGCAATCCCACCGGGCTCCAACTTCCAAGCTCTCAGGTGGTACCTAACAGTTTCTTTTGTGTTACGATAAGAGGTCCTGGTGTGCAGTGTATAACATGTTGGGTTGCTGGCCAAAACGTCAACTGTTCAAATCTAGCAGCTGCATTGTAGGAGAAAAATGGGGCACTCTCCTCCTATAAACATTAACAACCTTGAAAATCATGAGTTGCAAATGACAAGCCAGCAGTGGGTTCAACACCCTCGTTAGGAGTCTTGGTGTGCAGATTAAGTATTCAATTGCTATCAGATGGTTAGACCTCAACAATATTTACAAGGAAGAAAGATAAGGCAATCAGCTTTCACAAAGATTACACCTTGGAAACCTAGGGTCCCTAAAATGCAACTAGAGAGTAAAGGGTATGGCCTGGTTTATATCTATGATTATAATCTCACAGGGGACTAGCTTTTATTTGTTATGTCAATGAAACATAACAATGTTGTTGTAATTATGTGTTGTTGAGTCTAATATGATCCACAGATCTGAACCTGTCCTACCCTGTACGATCCTCACACGTCCTGACACATTAGAGCCCACTGCCGCAGTCATCATGTCAACCCACCTGGTAGAAGTTCTTCCTCCCCTTTGCCAATCTGTCTTACCAAGAAGAGCATCATGTCCATTTCCAAGGAATAGCCCCTCCTAGCAACATGCCCAAAGTATATAAAGTGAAGCTTTATAATCTTCACCTCCAAAGACCACTCTGGCTGCACTTTCTCCAAGACATATTTATTTGTTCTTTTGGCAGTCCATGGGACGTTCAGTACTCTTCTCCAACACCACAACTCAAAAGCGCCAATTCTTCTTCTTTATTCACTATCATCTTTATTCACCATCTAGCTCTCAGATGCATATCAAGTGACTGGAAAAACCATAGCCTGAACTGGATAGACTGATTAAAAACCAATGTTGCCTACTGATCCAGTGGTAAGAATCTTTGTTTTCTTGACACTGATATTCAACCCATATTGAAGGTTATAGTCTATAATCTTCTACAATGAATGCTTCTAGTCCCCCTCACTTTCAGCAAGCAAGGTTGTGTCTTCTGCATAAAGCAGAAGTCTTCCTCTGATCTTGATGCCACATTCTTCTTCATACAGTACAGCTTCCAAATAATTTGCTCAGCATACAGATTGAACACGACTCACTTTCTTCCTAATTTTAAACCATGCAGTGTTCCCTTGCTCTGTTTACACAACAGCTTTTTAGTCTAGGTATAGGTTTAGCATGAGCACAAGTAAGTGTTCTGAGATTCTCATTCTTCTTAATGTTAGTCAAAACTTGTTATGATGCACACAGTCAAACGCCTATGCATAGTCAATAAAGCATGAATAGACATTGTTCTGGTATTCTTTACTTTCAGCCAGGATCCATCTGACATCAGCAAGGATATCCCTGGTGCCATGGCCTCTTTGAAATCCTGACTGAACTTCTGCTAATTCCCTATCCATGTTCTGTTCTAGCCATTTTTTAATGATCTTCAGCAATATTTTACTTGCACGTGGTATTAATGATACAGTTTGATAATTTCCACATTTAGTTGGATCACCTTTCTTGGGAATGGGAACAAATATGGACCTCTTCCAATCTTTTGGCCAGACAGCTGTCCTCCAATTTTCCTGGCATAGACTGGTGAGGACATACAGGGCTGCATCTGTTCATTTAATCATGTCAATTTGCGTCCCATCGATTCCAGGGCCCTTATTTTTTGCCAGTGTCTTCTCTGCAGCTTCCACTTCTTCCTCATTACCATTGACTCCTGCTCATATGGTATTTCCTGAAATTTTTCCAGTGTCAGTCAGTTCTTTTTGGTACAGTGACTGTGTATATTCCCTTCATCTTCTTTTGATACTTCCTGGGTCATTCAATATATTGCCCATAGCATTGTTCACCTCTTTTGAGAAATAAAAAATAGAGAAAGTGACTGAGGAAGCAAGCAGAGAAGAGAGAAGAGGCACGCCAGGCCTCCTGAGGTACCCAAGGGACCGAGAAACAGAAACTGGAAAGAGACAAGGAGCCTCCCCTGGTGCCAACAGACAGCGAAAGCTTCCCCCTCGAGCCTGTGACCTGAATTTGGACTCCTAGCTTCCTAAAGTAAGGGGAAATGAAGTGCCCTCTCATAAAGCCAACCACTGCAGTCCTTCTCTCACTAGTAGCATTTAGATAACTAAGGCACAAACATATGTCAAGTTAGAAAAAAAAAATCCCCAAATCCTTCAGTGGAGATGGTATCCAGGAGTACTTCTTGAAGATTTTTCCAGATTAATAAATCCAGACCACTGAGAAACAGAGATGGTGTGGGACAGGTGAAGGCTAAGTTTGGGGCATGAAACTCATTTATATAAAGTGGCAAGAAGCTGCGCTGCAATCCTGAAGGGACAGGGTTAGAGGCCAACAGCCATTCTGAAGAAGAAGGATGGGCAATCTCCTCCCGTGTGATTAACTGCCTCTGAAAACCTGCCAAAGAGTCAGCTATGAGTCGGTTCTAACTGTATGGTAAACAACAAAAAACAGTAACAAGGTAAAACAACATTACAAGGTCACCTTTAGTGGAGATAAATGTTAATAGCTGCATAACATGAGGTGGGGGGGGAAGAGAGGTTGAAGTTAGTATGCTCCCAAATTCATAATACTAAAATATAAACTGGGGTTGCATATACCACTATACTTAGCAAGACAGAAAAAAAAAGTATAAATGCATTCTTTCAGTAGGTGGACCCTATGTTTGGGGAGAAAAAGATGTGATTAAATGTTTAAATTGGAGAGTAAGTAAAAAGTGTTCCTATGTTGTTATTGTTGTTGTGTACTGGGTCAGAAATGACTCATAGCTGGCCCTGCAGGGGGTCTGCAGAAGCAGTCAGTCACATAGGAGGCGACCACCCATCCTTCTCCTGAGGATTCAGGATGGATGGTTTCGAACTGTATGCCTTTGGAATTGCAGCATAGCTTCTTGCCAGCAGGCCACCAGAGCTCCCTATATTCTTTAAAATGCAAATCAATTAAATCTACAAATGACTAAATCAAGAAAATAACCAAATACCAAACTTTGTAATAATGTGCTACTTCAATACAGAGTGGACTGTAAACAGTGTAATTAAACTATTCCTGCTATATTCCTTCCACTGTACTACCCTGAATTGCTTTGCAGTAAGGCATTCTACAGCCAATGCAAAAGGTATGTAGTTCGAATCCATCAGCTGTTCTGAAAAAGAAAGCAAGGCAATCTCCTCCCATGCAATTAACTGCCTCTGAAAACCATTTGACAATACACAACAACAACAATTCTGAATTAGAGGGAGCTCTGATCTGTTCACAGGGTCCCTAGGAATCTCTCACAGTCAGCTAATGGCACCTAACAACCATCACCAAACTAGTAGACTGGTGGGTAAGGAGCTGTACCGCCAACACAAAGCACATGGTTTGACTCTACCAACTACTCTGTGGGGTCTCCTTCCTCCCATGTGATTTATAATCTCTGAAAACCCGCTGGAGGCTCAAATATGAGTGGGCTCTGACTCAGTGGCACATAACAACAACAACAAGATTCTGAATAGGAAAGTAAGGAGTGAATTACAAATAGCCTGTTGGGGATTCTGCACCACCCTAGACAGACCCCTGAGGACGTGAGAGGCAGTGGGAGCCTCTGGGTTGTAGCAAAAATGGGTTGAGACCCCTGAACTGGAACATTCAAATCCCATAACAAATGCAAATTGGACCCTTCCCAAACGAACTAGGCCCATCACAGGAGAAAGGAAAAGCAACAGGTATTTTCCAATAAACCACCAAATGCAATGAGGGGAAAAAAAATCCAAGTCACTATCTGCCCAATAATTTCAAATGCTGATCCACCAACTGTTCGCAACTTCTTTTTACTAACAGCCATACTAATGGGTTGGGCTTTTAAACCCTTCCATTTTCATTCTGGAAAAGGCATGAAGAAAGAAATAAAATGCCAAATCACTAGGTCACTAGAAAAAAAAGGCATTGGAATTAAGCAGCAGGGAAAATTCATAAACAGCATGAACAGTCCTGATAATATTACAACAGAACAATCTACAGGGCTATGAATCTTAACTTTTATACATTTTAAAAAGTTACAAAAAACACAGGAACCAAATTAGCTCAACAATACCTTCCTTCCCATTGCTCTGCTTAACACGGACAAGGGAACACATGCCAGAAATGAAGTATTTTAATGAAATTTTCTTCAAGAACAAAATAAAACTATAAATAGTCATAAACACATTTATGCATATGATTATACAATGAATGTTTCAGTATTAAAATTAAAAAAATATTCTCAACACTTTAAATACTGAAAACATATTTCCCATCATTTTAAATAACGAAAATATCTTTCAAAACTTGATTTTAGGTTCACATAATAGTAAGCCTTTAAGACTTCACAATCAAAGTGTATTTCCAATGTGTTTAAATAAATTAATAATCCATAGAGATGAGTTATTAGAGCTTTTTTAAATGAGATTATAACATATAAGTAGAGACTTCTTTTAGGTCATTTTTTGTATTTAAGCCTTGAAAAGATACCGTGGTGGAGTAGAATTAAATGAAGACAATTTTAAATAGGCCGGATTTCTAAGAATGAAAAAAGCTTGAGAACTGCATGTGTTAAAACATTTATAGGAGAGAGCACATTCATTCATGAAGAGCAAAAATAATCTTAAAAAATCATTAAGTAAAATAACTCCTTTTAACTCGGTTTAATAGGAAGAAACTCACATTTACCCTTCTCTCTCCCTCTCACTATTGTGTACAGACAAAACAGGAGTCCTACAGACCAGCTAGCCACACACAAGCATGGCTCATCCCACTCTGCTTTTAAACGCTCTCCTAGGCTTACTGCCCGCTTCGTCCTTTTGTTCTGGAAGACTGAAAAGCACAACTTTTGTAATAACTTTATTTATTTAATTTATTTATTGCAATAAATGGTACCAAGAAAAACCAGAGAAACTGTGAGACACCTGCCCACCACAAGATAGAAGGGCAAATGATTGTGACTGTTTTATTTACCTTCTTTTAAAGATTCCCCTTCTATATTTTGACCTGATAGTTTTATTATTATGTACCAGCAAAGGAAGATAATTTTAAATAGTTATCTTTCCTTAAAAATCTAAAAAATCTAAAAGCACTTTTAAAAAAATCATTGTAAGTTAGGAAGTAAGCAAAAAGAGAAAAAACAAAATTTAAAGAGAATGTTCAAAGGCACACTATGTCAAACATCCTTGTAGGTTTCAGCTGCTGATTTTGTGGGGGAAGATACTGGAAAGCTGATGACTGATTGTTTTCTCACCACAATTTTCTGGGATAAAGAAAAATGTACTGATTCTTCTGAATTTGTAGGGTCAACTGTCACCCAGTAACAAGTCAAGTGGGAAGTGGGAACACCACCACCATGCAGGACTCCTGGACTCAACCTAAGAGGCCAAGATGGAGAAGACAGAGCAGTGTGCAGGATGCTGCCTTCACTGCCAGATACCCAGGTGAGGCAAGCAGTGAACACCTCAGGGGCCTGTATCTATGGGGCAGGTCCCTCTGGGGAAACTACAAGAAGCTGTGAACAGCTAAAAAGAAATCATCTTACAAACCCAGGGAAGAAAAACTCATGAAAAGACACCCAAAGTAAGCTACCACCAAACCAGGAGACTAGAGCTTCATAATTTTTAAACAGTATGTTCTATGGTTGTAGTTTATACTTCCACCAGACTAGACATGCTGTCATTTGTTCAATGTGTCAGTTTGGAAGGGACAGCCTTGCTCAAGAGTTTTAAGGGAAGTTTCACCAATGACTCCTGAACAAAAAGGACAAAATTGGGAACTGAGAAAAAGCATTCTTTGCCTATTTTAGCTACATTAAGAAATGAAACAGCAATTACTTGCTGCTGAAAACTGGCTGCATCTTAGGATTAATCATCAAAAGTCAGAGCCAGAAGGTCCTGACATCAATTACCCCAATGCCACATTTTACAAGTAGGGAAATAGAAGTCCAGGAGGCCAAGAGGCCATGGCTCTTGGGGGGGACAGCAGGGCTCTGAGCAGAACTCTGCTTAGGACTCTAACCTAATGAAGATCGCTCGGTTCCACAGCAATGTTCTTCTGATTCCTAAGAGTCTGTGCTGTAGGCGTACATGGTAGAACAACAATTAGCAGGCCATACTTACAAAGCCAGGCATTATTTCTCCCCACAGAAGACTAGCAAAGGAAAAGTTGTCCCATTTAGTCACTAATATTTACCACTGTAATGGTGCCACTCTAGAGAGTAAGGTGCGCCTGATACAGGCCATGGTCTTTGCAATCACTTGCTATGCATCAGAGAGCTGGACAATGACTAGGGATGATAGAAGGAAAATTGATGCCTTTGAGCTGTGGTGCTGGAGAAGAGTACTGAATATACCACGGACTGCTATGAAAACGAACAGGTTCATCTTGGAGAGGGTTGAACCAGGCTGCTCCTTGGAGGCAAGGATTCTGAGGCTTCGTCTGACATACTTTGGACATGTTGCCAGGAGGGACCAGTCCTTAGAGAGGGACGTCATGCTTGGGAGGATGGAGGGACAGCGCAGGAGGGGAAGGCCCTCTATGAGGTGGATTGATTCAGTGACTGGGGTAATCACAGCGGGTGTGTCAGAAACAGTGAGACTGAGTCACAAGCAATGCGACAGCACATAACAGCATTTTTTTAAAAAAAATTCTGCAATGAGTGGCCCTCATCTCTAAAATGACTGCTGTTTGATGACTGAGGAGGAGAGAGTACTGAAATGTGAGCCTACAGGAAGGACGCATGACATCCATTTCCCCTCTAATTCAAGCTCATCCTCCAAGTGTCATGCATCGCCTAGGAAGGGAAACCTGTGTGGCAGTTCCTTTGGTGAGAAGAAACTTCGACATTCTTGGATTTACAACAGACCTCACTTTCTCTCTAATGCTCAAGAACCTAAGCAGAGTCAGAGCAGCAAGGTCTTCAGCTATTGTTGTTGTTGTTGTTGTTAGGTGTCATGGAATTGGCAATGACTTCCAGAAACTCTATGGACAATGGATGTGAACTCTGCCCTGTCCTGGACCAGCCCCACATTCTCCAACACACCTGGTGCCCATCCTGAAGGTCACTGTTTTAATTCATCTTGTTGAGGGTCTTGCTCTCTTATGCCAACCCTCCATCTTTCCAAGCAACTGCATTTAAACTCCGTCCAAACTATTCAATCACCACTCACCCCAGTGCCTAGGGATCCTTGAGTGTGAAGTTCATTTTCATCCTTTCACAATTTTCCACTATAAATTAATGGCTTTTGCAATACCCAGTGTCAAAGTTTACCCAAAGAACTGTATTAAAAATCACACAGAACTGACTTCTCTAAGTGGCCTCCTGACAAACGTACATCCCCCCTTTTCCATTAAGACCTTTAGAATCTGATATGCTGTGGCCTTGGAAAATTAGGAATTACGTTTTATGGCACAAGATCTAACAAGTTATTACAGTCCTCCAAAAAAGTCTCTGTAAATAAGAGCTAAGCAGGATTAGAGGGACGTGAATTTTATGTTGTTGTTTTTGTTTTTAACCTTCAAAGAACTATGAGCTTGAAGAAAAATTTCTAAAATAATGGATAGAGAAATGCAGAGCAGGGCAGGCCTGGAGGCTGCTGGAAACAAAATCTCTTCACTGAGGAGGATTCCAAGACAAAGAACTGAATGGATTGGAGTATAGTGATCAAATGAAGTAGAAATTAAACCTGAAATGTGCCTTTCACTTGATTATTCAAGTTAAACAAAGTTAAGTTTGAATGCAAAGATTAAATTCCAACAGATTAAATTCTTTTTTTATACCAGAATATTTTCAAAAGTGCAAGCAGGATATTCAGTGCAAGCAATTTTATCTCAAGGAGTATATAAGGAACTGTAAGGGAAGGGACTGGTAGCATGAGTCACAGGAAGTAGTGATGTTAGTCCAAGGCGGCATCCCTTCCTAATTTTTACACCTTATGTGGCTGTGACGGCAGAAGTCAGACCCCCGGCCCCAGGCCTGTGCCTGACAAAGGAGCCAGATGCCGCCTACATCATGATACCTCTAGGCTTGCATGTCTTTATGGTTTGCTATTAAAAATACAATACCTCTTCATCAATTTGTTGTATCAGGGCTGTAACTTGCATTCTGCTGCTTACTTACTTTATAGGTGAGGTATGTATATGAATGTACTGTTTATCATTTGTTCTTGTAAGTATAGCACCTGTCTGTCAGTGTGTTGTACTGGGGTGACTTGCAGGTTGCTGTGATGCTGGAAGTTATGACTGATATTTAAATTACCAGTTAGGTCACCCTTGGCAGACAGGTTTCAGCAGCACTTCCAGATTAAGACAGACTAAGGGGTAAGACTGTTCATCTACTTCTGAAACAACAGGCCTTCAAACCCTATGAACAGCAGAGAAAGACTGCTAGATACAGCACTAGAGGTAGAGCCCTCAGACCGGAATGCACTGAAGAATGAGGGCCAGCTGCAAACATCCACAAACTCTAAACACTACAAACTCTCTAAATATACAGAAATGATGGTAGTTATAGAACAGAGTTCTGTACAGAAATGATATTAGTAACAGAACAGAGTTTAGGTCTTTTGTGCAAAACTTACTCTCAGTCATATTCAACTTAACAACACTTACCACTGCTAAGTGAAACTAGTGCTGTTATATCTGGAGGAACACTCTTCCACTTTGTACATCACTCTTTGTCAATGTGCAGTATGAAGTAGCCTGGGTTTCTGTGATGCTGAACCTTGTGCCATTGGGGTATCAAATATGAGAGGGGAGGGGAGGGGAGGGGAGGAGAGGAGAGGAGAGGAGAGGACTCTGGTATTACACAGTCAACTCCAAGGTAGTCAGAATTTACTAGCTGCTCAGAGGCAGAAAGATGAGTAATCTCCCCCTATTCAATTTACAGCCTCTGAAATCAGACTGGAGGGACACTGCTTGGTTCTAACTCCACGGCAAAGAATATGAGGGGTTTTTTAATTTAAGACACTTGTTTTAAGTGTGGCTCTGAAGGACACTTGGCCAAGGGTGGCCCACATCAGGTCCTCGTGTCTGACAGGACTGACAGGCCCCAGCTCCCAGCTGGAAACAAAGGAGGACGCTTCAATGATTCAGATCCTCCCAGAAGAACTGTGGGCGAGCATTAACATTACCAGTAAGTATATTCGTTTTCTCCTGGACACAAGAGCCCACTATCTGGTCCTAAAAGCTATCTGAGGTCCCAACTCTTCTCACTATTTCTTAGTTGTTGGAATTGACAGAAAACCTCATAAGCAGTTCCTTACTTGACCTCTGTCTTGCATACGGACTTCCAAGTTGTAACACAACCCAGTGGTAGATGGAATTTGCTCCAGGACTTAAGAACAACAAATGACATAGTTGAACCTCTTCATCTTGTGATTCCTAACCTTTATACTATAATAGACAAAGTGCTAGACAATAGGCCTTTTATTGTAAGAACTACCTTCCCTCTGTAACTTGATTGGTGCCACTATTAGAGCCTCTACATGGAATATTACTGCTTTTCAATTTTTGACTCATGTACTTTTAACTTGTTAGTTAAATTTGTGTCTTCTAGGCTGCAACACTTCCATGATACATCTTCAAGGATATGAACATGGCACGGCTAAGCACAATTGGTAACAGTGCATCTAAATTCCAAAATCAATCTCCATAGCAGTCTATGTGTTTCCTATTGCCAAAGAGGCCCTTTAGAGTAGTGAGAGAAGATCTTCACCCTGAAACCTACAATGTCCCTTTCCAGCAGGAAGTAGCTAAGAGAATACGCTGTCCCCTTTTCCTTATGAATCAGGGTGAAGTCTCTCTCAAGGAGGAGTGATAGGGAATGGCAAAGGACACACTGACAAAGGAGATTAATCAAAACTGGCTTTGACAAGCACTGTGACAATTGGACAATTAAAACAGACTTTCAACAGGGGGAAAAAAAGAATGAACTGGGGAGGAGGGTGGAGAAAACAGTGCAACAATGAATGAATGAAAACCCCAAATCTCTGTAAATGTTCATTAAAATTAATAACATTTAATAAAAAAAATCTTATTTCACCACTAGGAATAAAAAAAAAATACCTCTAAACCCTTTTTATATTGAAGAAGGGGGGGGGACCCACAAATGTTCTATATAATGTAGTAGATATGAGCTAGGTTTACATTTTCCCAAAGAAACACTTAGTGTCAGGACACAGAGTGAAAAATCTCGCTACACATCCCAGAGGAAAATAAAGTACAAGCCAAGATTATTACACCAAGTCAAGGTACCAGTTAAGTGTAAAGGCAAAGAAGAGATATATAGTCAAGTATAAAACAATTAGGAAATAAAATACCTATAACCTATTTGTTTTATCTATCTATCTATCTATCTATCTATCTATCTATCTATCTATCTATTGTCTCCATCCATCCGACCATCCATTCATCCATCCCACTTTGTCTATGGTACATGGTTCAAATCCACTAGATACTTCAAGGAAGAAGAAAAGGCAATTTCCCCTCTGTGTGATTAAGTGCCTCTGAAAACCTGCCAGAGGGTCAGCTATCGGTCATTTCTGACTTGACTATACACAGCACAACAACAACTAACATGCTTGTAAAAAATTTTTAAAAGCCAACTCATTGCCATCAAGTCAGAACTGACTCATAGATGATGATCCAGCAGGTTTTCCAGAGGATGGAAATCACCTGGGAGAAGACTGTCCAGCCTGCTCCTATGGTGCAGTCAGTAGATTCGAACTGCATACCATTGCATTGGCAGTGCAACTCCCTACCCCATGGCCACCAGAGAGAGCTCCTTACGCTTGTGGAGACTCGCAAATCTCAGGTCTATGGCCTGGAAAAGGGAGCTCAGGTGGCTCTATATAAAGAATTGTTCTCAAGAACGGCTCCAAAGTGCTAAAGAGCAAGAATGTCAGCTTAAAGACCAAGGTAAGCCAAGCCACTGTCTCTTCAATGAATTGTTACGATTCTGAAAGTTTGACAATTAAGGATAACAGAAGAAGAATCCATACCTTTCAACTGTGGTGCTAGAAAAGAGTAATGAATATCTCATGGGCTGTCAAAAGAACAAACAAGTCTGTCGTGGAGGGAATGAAGCCAGGGTACTCTTTAGAGGAAAGGATGAAACGCCTCTGAGTTTATAATGGTGAAAGTATCTCACATACTTTGGGTATAATGTTGAGAGGAGCCAACCCTCAGACAAAAACCATTATTTATGTTGGGAAAATTTGAGGGTCAGAGAAAGACCCTCAACAAGATGCAGTGACAGAGTAACTACACCAGTGCGTTGGAGCACAGGAGAGATGGTGAGGATGGTCTGTCCTGTAAGATGCAACCAGGGGGCTTCTTAGAGGCAAAGATGGGGAACGTCAGCTCTCATGCTTTGGGCTGTATAGGAGGGGTCAGGCCTTAGGAAAAAACATTATGCTGGGAAAGACAGGGGGTTAGAGAAAGAGAGGAAAGCCTTCCTGGACCGACACAGTGACTGTAAAAATGGGCTCAAGCGTGTCACAGATGGTGAAGATGGTGCAAGGCTCAGAAATGTTCGTTCAGAGAGATGCTGTGAGTTGTAGTTGACTTGATGGCATGTAGCACAGCAGTGAGAATGAAGACTAAATGTTCCATATATCTAAAAGAAAATTAAAAATGAATTAGCCAAATGTTTTTAATGACTGTTGTTGTTATGTGCTGTAAAGTCTCCTGCGACTCATAGCGACCTGCCATTGCCCATTCACCAGCAACAGACAGCGACACCCTGATGGGAGCAAGCATGACGGAGACACATCCCTCCGGGAGAGGATCAGAGAGTCAATCCAGCTCAATTTTACTGGGGGCTGCAGCACACTTACATACAAGCAAGTAAACAGGAAGGAAGGATAGTGTGGGTTTGCAGACGTGAGACATGCAGATTGGTCAGGAGATCCTCGGCCTCCTGCGTACCACTCCCAGCTCAACCAACACGGGCAGCCGTCTCCCCAGGTGGCAAGCTTTCTCAAGCCAGTACAGCCAAACACAGGGGAGCTTTCACTACCCTGTATTAAAGGCCGCTGAGAGGCTTGCACTTATTCAGAGCTTAGGTGATCTGTCCTGGCCAGAGGCCCTCCCATCCTCCCCAACATTCCCCAACAGGGACCCTATGTAACAACAGCCCTAAACCCTGCTCTATCCTGTGCCAATCTTACTGTCTCTGATACACCTACACTCATTAACCCAGTCACTGAATCAATCCATCTCATCAAGGGTCTTCCTTTCCTGTGCTGTCCCTCCACCCGGCCGAACATGATGTCTTTCTGCAAAGACTAGTCACTAGTCCCTCCTTGAAACATGTCCAAAGTATGTCAGATGAAGCTTTAGAATCCTTGCCTCCAAGGGGCAGCCAGGTTTCACCCTCTCCAGGATGAACCTGTTTGTTCTCCTAGCAATCCATGGTATATTCAACACTCTTCTCCAGCACCACAGCTCAAAGGCATCAATTCTCTATCATTCCTAGTCACTGTCCAGCTCTCTGATGCATAGCAAGTGACTGCAAAGACCATGGCCTATATCAGGTGCACCTTAGTCCTCAGACTGACATCAATGCTCTTCAGTACTTTGGAGAAGTCTCTGATAGCAGACTTTCCCAGTGCAATATGGCTTTTAGTTTCTTGGCTACTGGCGCCAAGGGTGTTGACTGTGGAGCAAAACAAACTAAATCAATCTCAATCACTTTACTACCCATCATGATACTGCCAATCAGCTCAGTGATGAGAATCTTTGCTTTTTTTTCATATTGAGCTTCAATCCATATTGAAGGCTCCAGTCCTTGACCTTCAGCAGCAAGCATTTCAGGTCCTCCTCAGTTTCAGCAAGCAGGGTTGTGTCATCTGCATAACACAGACTGCTGATGAGTCTTCCTCCAATCCTGATGCCACATTTCTCCTCATAGAGCCCAGCCTCCAGGATGATCTGTTCTGCATATAGATACAGAGCAGGGTTCAGGGCTGTTGTACATAGGGTCACTGAATTGCAGGCTACTCAACAGCACATAACAACAACAACAACAGAGTGAGCACATCTCAAATGCATCTGTCATTTGGAAACATGTCAATTGGTATCTGATCAATTCTTGGCAATGCCTTCAGAGTAACTCGAACAACTTCTTTCAACAGCACTGGCTCTTGACCATATGGTACTTCCTGAAATAGTTCAATGTTGGCCAATTCTTTTTGGTACAGTGATTCTGAGTATTCCCTCCACCTTCTTCAGTGCTTCCCAGATCATTCAAGATTTTTCCCCATAACATCTCTAAGTCTTGCACCCCTTTAAAGAAGAATGTGGCATTAAGATTGGAGAAGGACGAATTAATAACCTTTGTTATGCAAATGACACAACCTTGCTTGCTGAAAGTGAGGACTTGAGGAACTAGCTGCAGAAGATCAAACACTGCAGTGTTCCTTAAGGATTGCATCACAACATAAAACAAAAATTCTCACCACTGGCCCTATAGGCAACATCATGATAGATGGAGAAAAGCTTGAAACTGTGAACAACTTCATCTTACTTGAATCCACAGTCCACACTCTTGGTACCAGCAGTCAGGAGATGAGGAGTTGTATTGCATTGGGAAAGTCTGCAGTCAGGAACCTCTCCAAATTACTGAGGATCAATGATGTTAGTTTGACTAAGGTGAGCTTTATTCAAGCCATAGTCTTTTCAGTCATTTGCTATGCATCTGAGAGTTGGACAGTGAATAAGAATTACAGAAGAAGAATTAATGTCTGTGCACCATGGTGTTAAGAGTACTGAATACCCCATGGATAACCAAGAGAACAAACAGATACGTCCTGAAGAAAGTGCAGCCAGAGTGTTTCTTTGAGGCAAAGATGATGAAGCTTTATCTTTCATACTTTGAGCATGTTTGCAAGGAGAGATTATTTCTTGGAAAGGTATATTATGCTTGGGAAGGTGGGGTAGTAGCAAAAGAGAGGAACACCCTCGACCAGGTGGATTGACACTGTGGCTGTGGCAAGGGTTCAAGTGTGTCAGAGATAGTGAGAATGGCACAGAACAGGACAGGGTTCAGATCTGTTGTTCATAGGTTTGCTAAGAGTTGTACTGGATGGCACTTAACAACAACAGCACTGTGAGAGGGAATTCTAGTGGTCTAGAAGGAGTGGCATCCACTTCTTAAATAACATGCCTCTGGAAACTCTATGAACTTCGATAAATGTCAATAGTTATAGAAAGGCTTCAGGCCTTTTGTTCATAGGGTCGTTATGAGTTGTGTTCGACTCAACGGCAATCAACAACAACAACAGGGACATAGGTTAGCAATTTTTGGTTGACTTCCAAGAAATCAGCCCACCAAAAACCCTATCGAGCACAGATCTACCACACATATGGGGTAGCCAAGAGTTGGAGTTGAAGAGATGGCAGTCTCCTCTGACATTAACAAATTACCCAATCTCACTGACTGTCAGCAGTTAAGGTATAGTTGATGGTGTTGTGAGAATTAAATGGAAATTTCTCTGACAAACACTAAGTTCACTTGGTAGCCAATGAGCATTGCTGTTGTTACGATGTGCTGTTGAGTTGGAACCAATTCACAGCTTACCCTCCAGCAGTTTTCTGAGCCAATAAATGACATGGGAAGAGTCTGCCCATCTGTGTCCTGCAGAGCAGCAGGCAGATTCGAACCATGTGCCTTACAGCTGGCAGTGCAACTCCTTACCCTTTAGGCCACCAGAGGTCCTTCAATAACTATTTGTTCCCTTATTTTGTTATCACAAAAGATTTTAAAAAAGATCTCATAGCAAGAAACAGCATAACATACTTGAACTTCATTATTTTAAATAGTTGAAATAAAATGCTTGAAGAGGATAAGAAGCTAGATAATGTGAACACTGGTCTGTCTCCTAGCCGTATAAGGCCTGTCTCCTGCCTGACCTGACTACTACTGGCTAAGGCTTTTCAGTAAATGCTTACTAACTGCCGAGCATTGAGTATGGTGGAGTGATACCTGTTATCGCCAAGCTGGAGTGAAGGATTGACTGAAAGTACAAGAATTTCTTTCAAGGTAAAACCAAAAATCTAAACAATAGTGGTCTCTTTTTCAGAACCTAATCAAACCAAATTCTTTCCCTGGCCGCTCTGGACAATGGAAGATCTACATTAATACTCAGGAGCGTTTCTTCTCAGTGAGCTCTGGCGGCACAGACCCCATGGAGTTGAGTTGCTACCCCAACAGCCATGCCTCTTGCCGACAGAGGGTGAGCGATGTGTTGGTTATGACTCACTAGCAATGAACGAGCGTATCTCTTATTGTACTTTTAACACTATCTCTTAGAATTTCAACTGCAGACTGAAGATAGGAACTAAAAGGCAAACCAGATCCAAGGAGAATAATGACTAAAGATGCCAAAATTTGGAAAACCCAGCTTGGACACGTGAGCATTAATGTCACATTATACCAAATGGGTTTTTTATTAGCACTTAACTTAACTATTACTTAATTAAAAATTGTCCAGAATGCTGAAAATGTGTGATAGGCATAGTGAGGTTTCATTACATTCTTCCTCTTTAATAGTTTTTAAATTTTCCATAAAGTCTTTGAAAAAAATCTATGCACATACACACCCACACATACCCCTCCCACATTCCATGTCGTGAGAGGCTGATTCATATACATTTTACAGAAGAACTTTTTCTTTGGATAATTTTAACTTTCCCTAAAAATAAACAGTCCAGTCACCCACCCAGTGAGGGGCAGCCACTCAGGAATGCAGTGTCACCACAGATGGAAGACCAGCCATTGTGGGAAGTGAAACAGACTCGGGCAGGGTCGGAACTGATACAGGGACAGCTGACTGCACTAGGCCATCTTTAGAAGAGTAAGCATTTCCTCAGCTGTCAAAGGACCTTGCACAGAGGACAGTGATGCTAAATGAACAAATTAAAAATACTAAAGCTGCAACGTAATTTTTTTGGGGGGTGCTGTTTCATACCCTAGAGGAAGTAGGGCTGGAATGCTGAGTCAAGAGCAAATATGCAGACTCACACCTCACTGGGGACTCTGCTGTGTATTCAGGGCTTCAGCATTTCCGATGCCATGCTGGATTCCCGCAACTGAAGGCTGGATCATCCTTGGACTCACAGTGTCTTATACAAAGTGGATCCTCAGAGATTTTAGTACAAGAAATCCTCTTTGAAACTTGGTTTTTGGAAAATTTTGGTTTCATTTTCCTAACATATACACGCTCAGAGATATTAACACTCTGAACCTACACACACCAATAATACGTCAAGGGGCAAAGTGTAAGGGAAGCAGTAATTACCATCGTCCTCATCCTAGTAACCAGGAGAACTTTCTCAGGGGTTAGATTAGCCCAGCATCTCTTGGGTGTCCCTGAGGCCTCTCTGCAAACGTTAAGTCCTCATTATCATGTTCACTAAGAAGGCCGGTCTATAGGATCGCCAAAGAGAAGCCTGCAGTCAGTCTCTTAGACAACACGTGCTACCAAATGAGTGGTGGGGGTATGCGTCACCTTTCCAGCCAGGTGTCAATCCCACAGAAGCACATGGACAAGTGCAGCCACATCTGTAATAACGACACAGCTGCTAAGTGGCCACTGCGCACAGGTGGGTACCTATCAAGCTCCCTCCCTCCCCTGAGATCTGCCCTCAGAGCAGAAAGCACAGGAGTCCTGCGGGCTATGGGGTGCGGAGCCACCATGTGCTACCAGGTCACCAAGGAGCTAGACAAGCCAGCAAGAGGAGAATAACAAGGAGGGTGCAGAGAGGACACCCTCTCCTCAGAGAGGCCCAGGTGGGGGGAGCTGCCAGACGCAGGGCCCCAGGCAACCAGAAAGCTGTTTCCAGTCTTCAGGAAGCTCAGCGCCCATCTAACACTAGAAAATCCCAGTGAATGCAGTTCCCTGGGGTTTACAAAGTACAAATCTGTGAGAGCCGATACTCCTTGTTCTCCCAGGTCTTAACAGGGCCTATTCTTACCACTTTCCTACTGCTCTGTTAAGGCTCGTAACTTCCTTCCAAAGAGCTTTGAATGGCTGTTCCACCAGCTCAAAGTTGTTCTTATGTCCTTAAATAATCACTAAGCTCTACTATTCTAGTCAGGGCCACAACAGAAGGACCCTGATGGAATGGAGAGAAAAACAGAAACTCAAAGTCCTAAAGAAAACAAAACCAAAAATTAAATAAACAAATGAAAGCTTAGCCTTGCTGGATGGGTTGCAAAAAGAGACTACTACGCTGAGCTTCTCTTCAAATCAGGGACAGAAAGTAACGCCCCGGGTCACTGTGCAACTCAACAGCACAGTGCTCACAAAGTGAGTATCAGCAAGTACTGTGCTCTTCTCAAATATCATCAATATGAGACCAAACAGTCAGAAATTACTTTAAAACAAAGATGAGAATGGAAGGGACTAGGGAAACTAGATTAACAGAAACGTAACCACCAGAACAGAAATAAAGAGAATGTTTAAGCAGAGTAGAGTACAACCAATGTTACTAAAAATTGCATAGAAACTGTTGAGTGGGAACCTAAATTACTGTGTAAATCTTCACCAAAAACGCATGACACAATGAAATACTAGGTTGTGTTTGGATTTTTAAAAAAAAACCCACAAAGCTATGGCTAAGTTGCGGGATCCTTACTTGCCCTCTCAGCCTTTTCAATGGTGTTTGTTTTCTTCCTTACCCACCACAGATTCTCAGTCTGTCACACAGGGACACCTAAACTGATCTGAGAGTGGGATCTGGCTCTGGCCTCTTCAGTCACACAGTGTTCCTAGGAACCCCACCCACAGCACCTGAGCTGGGCATTTCCCAGGGGTTCCGCTCCTGTGGTGGACAATTTTCCTATTGAGGGTTGCTTTACATAATCACTCAACACATGTGTCCAAAGGCCAGCAAGAGGAAGCTAAAGAGCAGTACTTAGGCCTGGGAGCCGGAGGCGCCAGGAAGGGGAGCCGGCCCTGGCCAGCCCCGGGCCTGGACCCACTCATCTCCAGGCGAGAGCATGATGGAGGACCAGGCAGGCTCTGATGCACACAACTCAGCATCAGCGTCAGAAGGCATCCTCCCAGAGAGCATCCGCCTCTGAATCAGCAGGCCCCAAAGACAAAATAAGAGCATTCTGCTTACTGGAGCTTGGCTTGAATGCTGCCGTGAGGGAGAGAAAAGGGGAAGTGGATGGGGCAGCTGGCCGTGGCACTGAGCCCATCAGGAGTTCCTGGCCCATTCCAGGGCCCCGGTAGCCTAGCTGGCCAACCTTTTAAGGCTAATCACGACCCTTATTTGACCATATCAGTAAATGAAGAAATAAATAAACTTGAAATATAGACATGCACAAAGAATATCTGTAAGAAAGAGAGAAAGGAGGCCTAAAATGAGAAGTTCTTAAGAGCAATCTCTGACATTTCAAAGGACCCACTAAATGGCATAAATGGTTTCCACAAATATTAAGACTTTGAATATATCTACCTAGTTGTATTATATGACAAGATATATCTGCATAGCTATATTACAAGATTATTTTAAACTAAAGAATATCTTCACTGGATTCTGAGCTTTTCTAAGATGCATATTCATCCAGACCCTTGCCTAAATAAGTCTTCATTGACTTGACAACCTTAAATATCATTGGAGCAAAAGACTATTTGCTACATTTTAAAAAGGACTCCTCAGAAGTCAGATTTAGAAAGGACTGCAAAGTAGACTGTTTCACTAAATCCCTAAAGAGAAATTCTGTACCAGGAAATTATTAATTTTTATTATAATAATTTATAAAGCCTAACATTTATTAAAACGGTTACCTGGTACAGCACTAAGGACTGCATAAGCATTCTTTTGTTTAACACCACAACACTATGATTTTGAAAAGCCTAGAATTTTCCCAGTAGATGTGAATGCTGCTGGTCCAGAGACCACAGCTGAACTACCATCACTTTAGAGAAAACTGTCTTCATTTTCCATGTTCTCCCTAGTCGTTGAGCTACAGCCATGTGTAGCTTTAATCCTCTAAAACCATGGTCCACTCATTACTCATATGTCAGTTTGTCTTACTGGAGTGGCTCACATGTTGCTATGATACTTGAAGTTTTGCCACCAACAAGGTCAGACTTCAGCAAAGCTGCCAGACTGAAACAGAATAGCAAGAAAGGCCTGGTTATCTACTTCCAAAATTAACCAATGAAAACCCTACAGATCATAACTGCAAACCTTCCAACGTAGTGCGTGAGGACAAACCTCTTAGATGGGAAGGCACCAACTACAGAACTGAGAAACACCAACCCTCATGACTATGGCACAGAACCAGGCAGTGTTCCTTTTTGTTGTACGTGGATCACAGGAGTTGGAACCAATAACAACAAAAACAGAACAGTAGGCGAAGTATGCACCTGTGGTGAGGAAAGTTCAGTGTTCAAAATGGTTCTCCTAACCACTAACATATTTCAACAGGCAGATGCAGTCCGGTATGTGTTCACCAGGTTGTGCCAAGAAATCTGGAGGACAACTACCGGACTAACTGACTTGAAGAGATCCATGTTTATCCCCATTCCATAAAAAGATGATCCAACAGTGTGGAAATTATTGAACAATATCACTAATATCAAACACTAGCAAAAATCCTGTTGAAGATTATTCAGAAATGACTGGAACAGTACACAGAGAACTACCAGAAATACAAGCTGGGTTAAGAAGAGGCCGTGGCACTAGAGAAATGATAGCCAGTGCCAGATGGATTTTGGCTGAAAGCAGAGAGTAGCATAGGAATGTCTGTGTTTCATTGACTATGCAAAGGCATTTGTGTGGATCACAACAAAATGTAGCTAACCTTGAGGAAAATGGGAATCCCAGAATACCTGACTCTGCTCAAGTGAAACATATACTTGAACCAAGAAGTAATCCTCAGGAGCAAGGAAATTCTGCATGCTTCAAAATTAATAAAGGAGTGTGTCAGGGATGCGTCCTGTCTCCAAATCTTTTCCGTTTATATGCAAAACAGATCATTTGGGAGGCTGGACTTTATGAGGAGGAATGTGGCATCAGTATTGGAAGGAGACTCATTCACAACTTGCAATATGCAGGTGACACAACCTTGCTTGCTGAAATCAAAGAGGGCCTGAAGCATTTGCTTCACAAGGTCAAGGAAAAGACTGTAATCTGCAATACGGATTTAAGCTCAATATCAAGAAAACAAAGATTCTCACCAATTGGACCAATTTGCAACACCATAACAGATAGAGAAGAAATGGAGATTGTTACCAATTTCTACTTGCATAGGTCCACAATGAACCCCCTTGGCACCAGTAGCCAGGAAATCAAGAGCTGAATTGCATTAGGAAAAGCTGTTGTTAGAGACCTCTCTAGAGTACTGAAAAGCAGTATTTTAGTCTACAGACTAAGGTGCACCTGATCAAAGGTCTTTGCAATAACTTGCTAAGCATCAGTGTGCTGGACAATGACATCTTTAAGTTGTGGTGGTGAAAAAGAGTACTGAACATACCATGGACTGCAAGAGAAAAAACAGATCTGTCTTGGAAAGGATGAAACCAAGCTGCTCCTTGAAAGCAAAGACTTTGAGGCTCCATTTCACATATATTGAGCATGTTGCCAGGAGAGACCAATCCCTGGAAAAGGACATCAGGCTTGAAGAGTGGAGGGACGACACAGGAGAGGAAGACCCTGGATGAGATGGATTGTCACAGTGACTGGGGTGATGAGAGTAGGTGTGTTTGAGTCAGTGAGACTGTCTCAGGATATAGCAGGGTTCAGAGCTATTGTACATAGGGTCACTATGAGTCATAGTCAACTCAGTACATAACAACAACAATTTGACTTTGACATAGGTAGAAATATGCAAATAGGGTTAGCCTATCCACAAGGAGATTGGCTAGTCTCACCAATCCACAAAAGGATTGGCTAGTCTCATCATTAAATTGAGCAGATCCAGCAGTAGAGAGCTCTTCCCCTCGAGAAAAGGAGCTAGAGAATGGAGTATGTCCTTCAGGTCCAGAAATTCTTGTGCCAGCTAGACCTATAGCAGCAGGAGCAGCAGCCATTGGCCAAAGCAGAATACCAGAGAACCAACACAAGATGAAGCTGAACTTGGGACTGTTATCCTCTCCCCTTTCCTAGACATAACGAGAGTCTTTGCCCAAGTATGTTGGACAACAAGGGGGCGAGGGGGAGCCAATATTGGCAGGACTGAGAACTTTGTAACACTCCCCTAAGTCCCAAAGCTCAAGGCTGAGGTGCTGTCAGCACATTTTGGAAGTTGTCCTGACAGCTATTCTGCTACTAACCTAGATTATAATTTCTTTACTTCCCCAATATGGTTTTGGGTGGTCTGTAAGCTATCACATCAGATTTGGGACCCAGTAAAGCAGTAAGATTAGTGTTGAGATGAGCAGAAAGAAGTACAGGAGGGTGGGAGATACGTCTGACCTTATGGGAATTGATTTTCTATTACTGATGCTACTGACAGGGACAGTACCCCTTTGTGAAGTTGACAAAGGTCAGATATGGCCATCCCCACTCAGTGTTTTTTTCTTTTTACAGTACCCTAGTTTTGCCAGCCAGTATCAACACCGGTCCACAGGCCAAGCACCAACATAACCCAAAACAGACTGACTAAAACTCTAGACACCTCACCCAGCTTTTTCTATCTTCCAGGAAAAAGTTACTAGAAATCTCAAAGTTTTATAATATTAATTATAATTAATTAATGTCATTAATTACATTATCTAATCAATCTCTTACTATGTGTTGTCTTTCCCTTTACTTATCTTAACCTTTTATTAATTTTTACTCTCCTCTCCTTCACTCTCCATCCCTGGTAGCCATGAGCAGAATACACTTTTAAGCTAGTTAATTTTAAGCCTGCTTTTTAAATAGCATCAGTGTTCCAGGTATAGTTGATAACAACAAAACACATAAACAACCTAAACAGTGTTGTCTGAACTTATGGGCACCCACCAACATAACTGAAAATCTTTATATTGGAGTTATTAAAAAATAATCACAATTCACCAATGTTGTTGAAAAGGCTGGTGCCAGGTAACAAAGAAGGGAAAAGTAAAAAAGCACTAATACTTGTAGAGTGACAGGGCTGTGCTAAAGTGAGCAAACAGCCCAGACATGAGTTAACATTAGTTCTATTTAATGGCTAGCTCTGGTGGTGCAGTCTGCAAGGAGGTGCACCTCTAACTTAGAGGCAGTATTGCTCTGGGGGTTCAAATTCACCAACTCTTTTTTTTAAATTATTATTAAATTTTATTAGTTTTAATGAACATTTACAGAGATTCTGGGTTCTCATTCATTCATTGTTGCACTGTTTTCTCTACCCTCCTCCCCAATTCGTTCTTCTTCCCCCCCCCCGCCGAATGTCTGTTTTAATTGTCCAATTGCCACAGTGCTTGCCAAAGCCAGTTCTGATT
>NW_006400109.1:86077-165733 GCF_000299155.1 Elephantulus edwardii | reverse complement strand
CAATCTCTTCCCTCACAAGTTACAACGTCCAAAAATCCACTGGATAGTCAGCTATAAGTCACTTTTGATGCCACAGCAATGACTAAGTAGTATTTAGCAAAAATTAAGAAAGAGTCAAAGTATTTCCCAAGGCAGGGGCCCCTAATAATGTTTCTCAAAAAAAGCAGCCACTAAAAGTGGGGCAGAGTCCCACTCCAACACATCCAGGGGCAGCAGGAGTAGGAGCCACCATCTTCGTAGAAAGTGGACCTACAGATTCTAAACGCTGGGCCCTTCTGTCTCCAGTGCCCAAACTATTTCTACTATAGCACTTATCACAAAATTCCTCAAAACAAAAACCATAAGGAATTATAGAAGCATAGGACTGGACAGGCCCTTAAAGACCTCCTAACCAAACATCTCATTTCATAGGCAAAGAATCCCGACATACTATGAGCAAAGCCTCCCCTATCTTTTGTAAGCATATACTGCTCTTCCCCATAATACTCAAAAGACTCAAACTCATTGCCTTCAAGTTGGAATAAACTCATAAATGACCCTCCAGTGGGTTTTCTGAGGCTATAAATCACAGGGGAGTAGATGGACTCTCTCAGAAGGGTCACAGACTGAACCATCAGAAAGGTGGCCCTTTTGGGTTCCCAACACTGACTCCCTCCAAACCGGGTCACCAGAACTTCCTTTCTCATGAAAGGTGCAACCTACTCTTTCTCCTTTGAATTTTGTGATTAGTTTTGATATTACATGACCAATATCACAGTACCAGTCAACATGTGCCAATTCCATGATTTGGAATTGACTAGATGGTGATGGGTACAATCAGTAATCAAGAGGGAAAATTAATACTCCACACTACCCCTGAATTCCAGCCCTGGACAGCTGTCACTGTAGCCACTAAACCAACAACTTGGGGCTCCACAGATCAGTCAATGGCAGTGCCACTGAACTGTCAAACAGATCTGAAAGAAATGAACATGCTCGTTTGGACACAACTCAGCTATGTGGGCTGCTCTGGTATCTCAGTGTTTCAATGACCTACCACTATCTGTATAGGCCATACAAAGCTGTGCCACTAACCAAAAGGCCAGTGCCTCGCGAGCTGGGGGTTCAAACCCACCCTCCGCTTTGCTGGAGAAAGACGGACAATGTCCTCTCCTACAATTTAGAGCCTTCTTCAAACCTGCTGGAAGGTCAGCTATGGGTCCAATTCACAGCAATGAGTGAGAGAATGACTGACCTCTTTATAATTTGACACATTAATTTCTCATTGTCTCAGTTGTACTGTAAACTCTCAGGGGCCCAAGCTAGGTAATCGCCAGCCTTGTCTACAGCTCAGGGGCCTAGTCCAGGGCCTTACACATAGTGAGAAATGAGGATCTGTTAACTGACAGCTCACATATGAAAATAGTTAGAAATCACTACTCCACAGAATGATGAGAGAAAGGACAAATAAGGCACTATGGCCAAGTCCCCCGAGCCCTGTAAAATAATTACTGAGAGCCTGAGACAGGCACATTTTTTTTTCCAAAAGCCTTCAACATTATCCTTTTTATTATTAATTTGACGTCCACAAGAAACTTTTTACATAGATGATGATTTTATCTCCACTTCATGCCTGAAGAAATGGGACAATAAGAGAGGAGAAAGAATACACCCGAAGTCACCAAGTCTTCACAAATGGAACTACCATGTGAGTTCAGGAATTCTCAGGGGCTAAGGAATGCAAAGACACTCGTCACTCCTCACTCCATCCCTCATTTCCTCAAACCAGTATCCGGAAATGAACAAGAAGGATAAGGAGAGGGTGGAGGGAAAGCAGTGATGGTAGTAACGCAAAACCTTTGAGGCCTCCTTCCCAGTCAAGCATCCAGCTGGTACTGCTGGGATCAGGGCTTTCCAAGGACAAAGGAAGCCTTAATTCAGAACCCTACTTCTAGGTTCCAGAGTCTGACACACATTCAGTGTCTCTCTGAAAACACACTCCCTGAGGCCTCTCTGGCTCCTGGTTTGTTTAATTGTTGTCTAGTGCATCAGTTAAAATGCAGTTTCCTGCAGAGGCCCGCAGGAGCTACGGCCAAAACAATGTACATATACACAGGCATAAAAAGTGTATACAACGTCTAAAGAAACAAACATGGGCTTAGGACGGTAATTTAGGAATGAGGCAAGGACTTGAAGCTACTTGTGGTGACGTACTGTATAACGTTTCATACTGAATCAAAGGGTCACTTGATCAAATCTGCAAGTCCCTCCATGGGAGAAAGCTGGGGCAGCCTCCTTCCTGACTTGGAAACCCAGTGGAAGGTCCCTGGTTTGGGTGGTTTGTGATCAAGCATCTTAACTTTCGGGTTTCACTTCACAAAACATAGAACAATGATGCCCTCTACAGGCCTTGGAGAGAAACTGAGGGGCTCCCGTGTCCTATTTGGCAGAGTGGCTTTTGTGGCAGGGCTATTGCTGCACTAGAATAAGAAATGAAAACACATGATTTACACACGTTGGGAAAAAGAAAATACTGAGCTTTGACACCCAAGTATTAATTGCTGTTATACTTGTGTACTGTTGAGTCAGAAAGGATTCAAAGCTGACCCTCTGGTGGGTTTTCAGAAACAGTAAATCACATGGAAGAAAATTGTCCATTCTTGACGCTGCTGGTGGATTCGAACCCCAAGCCTTTGGGATTGCAGAGCCATTTCTTATCACTAGACCACCAGTGCTCCGAATGTTAAGATAAACTATAACTTGCCAAAAAAATTAGTAACATTGTACTGAAACATAAAATGCAGGCTAGGACGAGGTACTGATTTGCTTCTAGTAGGGTCGCTGTGAGACGGGGCTAAGTCAACTGCACATGACAACACAAGAGCCTGAAGTCATTCACTTTCCAAAAGAAAGTATGCAGAAACAGATGCTACGTATTTCTCATTTATAGGCTATTTACTCAGACAGTTTTCACAGGAATATCATAAATATTTTCCAAGCAGAGCTATGGATTTCCTAAAAGCAGAAATAAGTTGAGGTGATTTTTATTTCCTAAGAAAAAAAACATTCCTAAAATTGAAGATTACGACAGTCCCTGACCGGAACTGAAAAAACAGACAAGTACAAAGTGAAGTCCAAGCAGGACTTACTTCCTTGTTCTCCACAAACCAGAGGGAGGCTGATGTGGCAGAGAAAGCAGAGGTGCCAGACATGCCACAAACGCTCCACATCAATCAAGGTCTGTGTGGATACAAAAACAAGAGCACAAGAATGTGACTGGGAACAATGTGTGAACAGTGAGAGTAAGGATGACAACAAGAGCCACACGGGAAGGTGGCCAGAGATATCCCCTCCAGAGGGTATGTCAAGGCTCAGCCTGCAGTGAGCTGATGCGCCAAGAAAAAGCAAGAGGTAAGAAAACCACAGGAAATGCAACTGAATCCCTCTCACAGGACTAGGCGGGCCATGTCCCTAAGTCCCAAGAAAGGGGAAGCAAATAGGTCAAAGTTAAAGAGAAAGCAGAGAGGAAGGGGTTACCAGAGTGCTTTAAATCTAGCTGGAGAATTAAAATTAGATCTGATTATAAACAAAAGGAATGACTCTGAAAGTTTGAAGCAAAGAACGAAGATAAAAATGGTGTTAGGAAAACATCCTAGCACTTGTCTAGATGATCTAGAAATGAAGACTGGAAGACTGGCCAGAGATTAACATGGAAATACAAACATCAGGATGAGGAAGGTGTGGAGTGGTAAGAAATGCAAAGGGAAGCAAATTCAAGCTGTTCTGCAGAGTGGATACAGTTAATACATGAAGGACAGGAGGCATCCTAATTCAGCACACCTAGAGCATAAGTGTGACATGGGGGGACTTTTAAAGCAAATGCCAGTTCAGAAGGAAAAACTACTGGAGACAGACGAACTTTTTAAACAGAAGAGAGAGAAGAAGGTGGTGGGGGTGGGGGTAATAATAAAAGTAAAAAATACTGGGTCTCTGAGCAAAAGGTTCCTACTTGGCACCAAGTGGTACTCAGCTACTAACTGAAAGCTGGCAGTTCAAATCCTCCCAAAGGCACTTGCAAGAAGGACCTGGTGACAACTTTTAACCAGTGATGTTGTTATGTGCCGTCAAGCCGCCAGCAACTCATAGCGATCGTATATACAACAGGCCTAAACCCTGTTCTATCCCTTGCCAATCTTACTATCTCTGACACACCTACCCCCACTCAATCAATCCATCTCACTGAGGGTCTTCCTCTCTCCTGCACTGTCCCTTCACCCTCCCAAGCATGATGTCCCTCTCTGAAGACCAATCCCTCCTTGCAATATGTCCAAAGTATGTCAGACGAAGCTTGAGAATCCTTGCCTCCAAGGATCAGCCTGGCTTCACCCTCTCCAAGACGAACTTGTTCATTCTCTTAGCAGTCCACAGTATATTCAATACTCTTCTCCAGCAACACAGCTCAAAGACATCAACTCTCCTTCTATAACCCTTAGTCATTGTTCAGCTCTCTGATGCATAGCAAGTAACTGCAAAGACTATGGCCTGTATCAGGCACACCTTAGTCTCCAGGCTGACATCGATGCTCTTCAGTACTTTTGAAAAAGCTAAATGGTGATGGTTACTGAAAATGACCAGTCTTCCCAGTCAATATCACAGTAACTGGCTTTTCTGTTTTGTTTTCCTTTTGGTGGGGGAAAACACTTGGAAACATCCTTCAAGTCCAAGAAGAATTCTGTTTCAGACACCAACATGCAGAGCAAACACCCTAGTGAGTGAGCCGGTCTCTAAAAGCTTTAAACCTAAGGCACAATTAATTGGATGATTGTTAGTAAAATCCTATTCATTTTACTTCAGTTCTAGCAAGTAATCAGGAAGAGAGAAAGAGAGAGGGAGGGAGGGAGGGAGGGAGGGAAAGGGAGGACATGTATTTGTGCGAGGAGGGGCATTCAGCAGCAGCCTATTTTATTTAGTTGTATTATGCCATCAACACTAGGCAAATGTTCCATGATCCTATATGCCTTTCAATGTAAAATTTTCACAAGGAATAAGAAGACTTAAGTAAGAATCAGAAGATGAAGCATTTAAGTATCAGGAAGTGAAAAACAGAGGTACTTCTTTATGTCTTGAAAAGTGTTTCACACACAAAAGCCTGTCTGAAAACATCCACGGGAGTAAAGGTTGCATACTGATAGAACACAGAAAGACCATCCAGAATTTGAAGATATTTTATAGACTCTTTTATTGAGACACAAACAGGGCAAAGATAAACAAACTATTGTAGGAAAGGGAAAAACCCATCAACAATGGCAATGAGAGAGTTCCATGGATTCAAGGCACCGCTTCCATTTAGAAGGTTCGGAGCATTGTCGTAGGCAAACTGGTAAGGGAAATAACACAACGAGGGTACACAATTTCAAACAAAAAGTTTAGAGATGGTTCTGGGATTCCTGCCACTGGTAGCTGGTTATGTGGTGGTCAGTTGGAGGCAGGACTTACAGGGATCATTAAGGACACTTCTGGACAAATAACGGTTCCTCTCTGAGACAGCCTGCATCTTCCCTGGGGGCAAAGCTATGGGCAGGAAGATGTCCAGAGTCCATATGAACAATCATAGTGGAGTTAGAGCCTGTTACAGACCTCCACCTTCCCCAAGCCAAGTACTTTTGATTTCAAGCCCTAATTCCAACACTTTTCCAAGTTTCTTTTGGAACACCATGTAACTATTTAAAGTGTGTATGATTTATTCTGTTGTTGTTAGAAGGTGTCTTCAGGTCAAGTACGACTCATAGTGACCTTATGAATAACAGATCGGAAAGCTGTCCTATCCTGTGCGATCCTCATCATCTCTGAATATTGAACACGATGCTGCAGTTACTGTGTCAATCCACCTGGTTGAGGGTCTTCCAAAGGTGAGCTGTCTCTCCACCTTTCCAAGTGTAACGTCCCTCTACAAGAAACAGCCTCTCCGAACATCGAGCCCAAAGTATTTGAGACAGAATTTCAAAATCCTGGCCTTCAAGGAAAAACTTGGTTTCACTAACTCCAAGAAAGACTTATTTGTTCTCCTGGCACTCCATAATATATTCAAGACTCTTCTCCAGCACCGCAATTCAAAAGCATCAATTCTTCTTCTATCCTCCTTAGTCATTATCCAGCTCTCTGATAGATCGCAAGTAACTGCAAAGACAGACTGGATCAGGCAAAACTTAGTCTCTAGACTGACAGAGTACTTCTCAGTACTCTGGAAAGGTTCCTAACAGGAGATTTCCCTAATGCAATTCATCTTTTGATTTTCTGGCTGCTTGTGTCACGAATGTTGATTGTGGAGCTGAGCAAGCTATACTATTAACAACTTCAATCTCTTCTCCATCCATCATGGTGCTCCCAACTGGTCCAGTGGTGAGAATCTTTGTCTTCTTGATATTGATATTCAATATTGAGTTCATATTGAAGACTACACTCCTTGACCTTCTGCAGCAAGTGCTGCAGATCTGCCTCTTTCAGCAAGTAAAATTGTGTCATCTGCATAATGTAGGTTGTTGTTTAGTTTTCCTCCAACGCTGATGCCACATTCATCCTCATAGAGCCCAGCCTCTCAAATGATCTGTTCTGCATATAGACTGAAAAGATATGAAGACAGGATGCATCCCTGATGCACTCCCTTTCTGATTTTGAACCATGCAGTGTTTTCCTCTCTGTTCTGAGGACTGCTTCCTGGTGCAGAGTCACTGTGCCAAAAAGAACTGGCTGACATAGAATTTCAAGAAACAACATGATCAAGAGGCAATGGTGATGAAGGAGGAAGTTCAGGCTGCTCTGAATAACTTGGCAAAAAAATAAAGCTCCAGGGATTGATGGAATACCAACTGACATATTTCAACAAACAGATGCTGCCCTGAACGTGCTCACCAAGTTGTATCAAGAAATCTGGAGTACAACTACTTGGCCAACTCACTGGAAGAGATCCATATTTATTCTCATTCCAAAAAATGGTAACTCAACAGAGTGTGGAAATTATCATATAATATCATTCATATCACACAGAAGCAAAATCCTAATGAAGATTATCCAGAAATGACTGGAACAGTACATTAACAGAGAACTACCAGAAATACAAGCTGGGTTTCAAAGAGGCTGTGACACTAGAGACATTATCACCCATGTCTGATAGATCTTGGCAGAAAGCAAAGAATATCAGATGGATATCTATCTGTGTTTCATTGACTGTGTAAGGTGTGGATCACAACAACCTTGAGGAGAATGAAAATCCCAGAACACATTATTGTGCTTATGCGAAATCTATACGTGGAACATGACTGTTGTTGTTGTTGTTGTTAAGTGCTGTCAAGTAGCAGGCAACTCATAGCCACCCTATGAAGGAGAGTCCTCAACGCTTGGGTGCCTCTCATCCTCTCTCCAGGTTCATAGGGTTTCCAGAGGCAAGCTATTATGGAAGTGGATGCCACTCCTCCTTCCAAGCTTGTTTTGATCAGGGAGCTCCACCCCACTCTCTGTCCGCATTGGGTAGCCAACCATTAACGCATTTGACACATCAGTGTCATAGTGTTCAGCCTCACCGCAACCAAAAGTGACTGTGGGATGGCAACTTGTACAACAGGGCTGTACGACCTAGAGGAATGTCTGAACAAAAACAATGAAAGACAGGCCTGAGGGCCCTTTTGGGCTTGAAGCCCTCTGCTGCCGCCTTAAACCCTAGGCCAAGCCTGGCTTGCCTGGCTCCTGGAGGCAGAGTAGTCCTTCGTGAGAACATGACTACATGGTTTAAAATTAAGAAAGGTGTGCATCAGGACTGTATCTTCTCTCCATTCCTATTCAATCTCTATGCTGAGTAAATCATTTGGGAATCTGTATGAACTCTACGAAGAAGAATATGGCACAGGATCAAAGGAAGATAAACCAACAAAACTGTGTTATGTGGATGACACAACCATGCTTTCTAAATGTGAGAATGACGTGAGGAGCGTACTGCACAAGATCGAAGACCACAGCCCTCAACATGAACTACATTTCAGCATCAAGGTAAACACACATTATCACCACTAGACTGATGAGCAACATCAAGATAGATGGAGAAATGAGTGAAACAGTCAGCGACTTCATCTTACCTGCATCCACAATCAACACCCTGGGTACCAGCAGTCAGTAGATCAGGAGACGTATTGCATTGGGCAAGTCTGATTTCTTCCATTGGGATACATCAATTTTACACTCTCTTATAAGTTACCAGAAAATCAGTAACTGATCTGAACTCACATGAAACCAGTTGAATAAATTTTTTTAAAAAGCATCTATATCTGTATTTTCCTCCCTCACTGTGATACACAACAATCAGTGCATAAATTGTCCCTGGAGCCCTGATGACCGAGTCAGTACCACATCCATCTCCATCCTTCAACTGTCTGCTTCCAGGTGGTTCCGACTCATAGCCACCCTCCCTCTGTTGGTTTTCCAGGCTGTACATCTTTAAGGGAGGAGACTGCCCGTCTTTCTTTGGAAAAAGCAGTGGATAGATTCAAACATTCAACCTTTCAGTCAGCAGCTTGACATGGACTCTTGACAAAGAACTCAAGTGATTCACTGAGGCAAGCTAGCGAGACAGAACTCCAGCAGTTACTCATTTTCTATTCCATTTTCTTTCTCAGGAAGTTTAAATCATTGTTCTTCATTTTAACTTTAACAATAAAGGGGAAATTCTTGTCAATTCTTGGGTATATTTCTCTTTTTGTGGTTCTTCTAAGGAATGCAAAGACTAAGGTTAGATGAAACTCAGAGCAGAGCATAAAAACTGTATTTGCCACAAAGCTGAAAGAAAAACATAGTTAAAGATGCAGGGAAAATTTTAAAAGTGGAGTTAAATCTCTCTTGCTAAACACTAATAAAATTTTTAACTTGTTACTTTAGATTTAGAAAATGACTCACTGTTCCTACCCCCGAAATTCCAACAGTCCCTCCCTCAGTAAAAGGGACAACTATCCACACAAAAGCAAAAGCTCTGTCTCTTGGATGGGATGGGAAGGAGGAGGAGGGGATCATTACACATTCCCTATGGAAGAAGACAAAGCCAGGTCCACATTCCAGGGAAATCTGGCCAGTCTGCGTTTTTTCCTTAAATACAGATCGGCCTGTCACTAAGCCAAACTCTGTAATCTTCCCAGGCTGCCATGCTAGGAAAGCCAGGAATCCCTTCTAATTAATCAAGCCCTCCTGACAAAAATGTTCCCACTTCTAATAAAGTGGGGGCGGGGGGAGGGAAGCAGCAGAGCGCGCCTTGCAGCCAAAAGAACTGTAGACTTTGGTGTAATATCTAACTAGGCTAAGAAAACAGAAATATAGATGCTGGAAGCTCAGGGAATGCTCTAGAAACAAAGACAAACACCAAGTAGGAAACGTTCACAGCACCACTTCACTTACACCCAAGGTAAATATTTAACAACATAAAATGGAATTAATATTGGGAATGAGGCCAAGCAACATGAAATAATTTTATAAACACTTCTTCTAAAGCCAGGTAAAGGCGCATACACTTGTTGAAAAATCATACAAATTGGCATTTGAATAACAATAATGTCCAAATTTATTTTACTAAAGGGTTGGGTGCCCCTGGGTAAACATCCATGATTTAATATGTTTACCTCTCTCATGCTTCCACTTGAAAAGCAAATAGGTTAGCCTTGGTTTTGCAGGTGATCCAAGAGAACTCCAGTGAATGCTCGTTCCAACAAGGTGAAAACCCAAATAGCGACCACTCTCTGGTGGGATCTCACTCACAGTAAACCCTGTCAGGGTCCTGAGGCTAGAAATCTTTAAAAGGAGGAGCCTGCCTGTCATTCTCCCACAGAGCAGCAAAAAGCTAGGAACAGAAAGGAGCAATGACTTCGAGTCAAGAGATCCCACTGAAGACATTAGCCACATGTGGCTGCTGAGCATTAGAAATGTCACTGGCCGGCATTGAAATGTGTTTTAAGTATGAAATACACATGAGGTCTTTGAAGATTCTCTAGTGGCCTAGTGGTAAGAAGCTATACTGCAAGCCCAAAAGTTGTTGTTAGGTAACATAGTGACCCTATGAACGAAAGGCCTGAGCAATGTTCACACAGAGTTTCCCGAGGCAAGCCAATTCGGAAGTGGATGCCGCTCCTGCTTCCAGGCTTGTTTTAGTCGGGAAGCTCCAGCAAACACTGTCCACTATGGGTACCCATTGCCACAATTGGCACATCAGTGTCACAGTGTTCATCATCACAGCAACCACGAGTTACCTCTGAACAGCAATGCACAGACCAGTGCTATACCACCTAGAAGAATGTTTGACAGGAAAACAATCTGAACCCAGCCCAAGGGCCGCAGATTAAAAATCCCAAAAGTATATGGTTCAAATCCACTAGCTGTTCCTTGGCAGAAGGATGGGCAATCTCCTCCCATGTGATTAACTGGCCCTTAAAACCTGGCCAAGGGTCAATAATGAGTCAGTTCCAACTCCATGGTCCACAACAGCAACTAATTAAAAAAAGGAACCACATCTCATTAATAATGACATTCGTTAACTTTGTTTTATCTATCTTTGTTTAATGTTATTAAAAAAAAAAGCGCCAACTCATTGCCATGGAGTTGGAACCAGCTCAGAGCTGAACCCTCTGAAGGTTGTGGGGAGGCTGTAAAAGGAACAAAGGAGGCTGACTGTCCATCTTTGTCCCAGGCCCACTGGTGCAACGCCCTCTAAACCACACCCCAGAGCTCCCTCACTGTTGTTACTGCTCCTGTTGTAGTTGTTGTGTTCCTGGAGTCAGAATCAATGCAAGGCTGACCGTCCAGCGGGTTTTCAGAGGCAGTCCGTCACACAGGAGGACATCGTCCATCTTTATTGCTGGCAATGCTGCTCTAGACTAGGGGTTAAAAAACGTTAACAAAGAAGACAGATTAAAACACTTCAGGGTATGCAGACAATAAAGGAGCCTGGTAGCATATTAATATATTGTATGTTGGGCTGCTAACCAAAAGGTCGCCTGTTCAAATCTGCCAGCCACTTCACGGAAGAAAGATGGGCAACCTCCTCTTGTAAATATTTATAGCTTCAGAAACCCAAGGACAGGCAGCCATGAATTGAACAACTAGACAGTAGTGGTTTTGGTATTAGGCAATAACATCTTCAAAGTAACTATTCTTAAACTCTGTCATTGTATAAAAGCTGCAGCCACTGGTATTATGTATATGAATGGAATTGATTGTTCCCATAAAACTTTATTTACAAAAAGAAGCAGCTAATGTCTGGGCTATAATTTGAAGATCTCTAAGATTTTTCTCCTCTGTAGAAAGGCTTGGAAGCAAGGACGGTAAAACTTTGTTGTCCACCCTTTGAGCGTGTTAGGAGGAGGCTGCCATTGAAGAAGCGGCTCTGGTGACTGGTAAGGAGCCACACTGCCAGCCCAAAGACACACAGTTTTAATCCACTAGCTGCTCTGCAAGAGTAAGACAGGCAATCCCCTTCCAGAGAACTTACTGCCTCAGAAAATCCACCGGAGGATTGGCTATGAGTTGGTTCCGGCTCGACAGTATTTAACAACAACAGTCCTTGGAGAAGGACATCACTCTTGGAAAGGTGGAGGTCAGTGTAAGGGAGGAATTCCCTCAACAAGAGGGCCCGATAGAATGACTGTACAGGCTCAAGGATGTTGGAGACGGTGTGCAGGGGAGGATGAGGCAGATTTCAGGGTCACTGTGAGTCACAGTCAACAGCAACAACTAAGAGTATTCATTCTAGAAGGTCTAAAACACTGGGATGTGTGCAAAGGTGGGGCTGAAAGTCACTAAGGAAACTTGGAGAGACATAAGCCTCTTGCCAACTCCCAACTCCGAAGGGAGTTCCTCAAGCATAGGCCTGTCTCCTGCCATGAGATGCAATGGCCAAGAAGGCAAGAGACCCTGAAAGCTGTACTTCTAAGGCCTTCCTCATCTATAACTGTGAGTTGCCAGTACTCTGGGCTTGAGGGTAGACCTTTCTTCATTTAAAAAAAGTAAATTCCACCAAGGCTTTCTCAGAAATGTCTTTAATCTTGTCACAAATATGTTCTTTAAAAAAAAAAATTAAACTATTGGTTAAAAAAAGAAACAAAGTAAATGCTTCACATGGATGTTACCACTGTTGCCAAGTTATTAGACAGATTACATATGACAGATGGCCCAGTACTGCATCTCTTCATCTTTTATATATGCCTGAGTTCACTCTTGATGCTATTATGACAACCTCACTGAGGGTGTTCCTAGTTTTTGCTGACCCTTTATATTATGCTCTGTTTAGGGAATTCTGCTGGTATAGGAAAGAGAGCTGTGCTGCTAATCTAAAGGTAGCCGGTTCAAATCAGCCAGCAGTTCTATGGGAGAGAGATGGACAATCTCCCCCCATGCGATTTTCCCTCAGAAGATATGCTGGAGAGTCAGTCAGCTATGAATCAGCTCCAATTCAATGGCAATGACTTTGAGGGTTGCTTTTTTTTTTTTTTTGTAAATGTTGTTTTAGCAACCAGTCTTCCTTGCTGGCATTTCCAAAGCAATAGATTATTATATTATTTCGGTGGAAGTCTTAGAAGAAAATAATCAAAATACAGGTGATAAACAAGATAACACTTGTCTCTTGGTTGTCACTTGGTTCATGAATTTTCTGTTACTTGGAAATCTAGCTTTATCTGAATTTTCTCATGGCAGAGAGTTAAAAGTAGATGCTTCTGTAAGAAAATGAGTTTATTTCTTTTACATTTTATTTATAATAATAATATTAGTAATAGTAGTTGTTACGGAGTAGATCTGAGAAAAATGGCAAGATGTAAGATCAACTCTAAACAATTAGTTGGAATTTTTACACTAACAAGGAGAACTCTGAAAGGGAAATCAAACAATAATACCATTAACAATAGTCCCCTAAAGAATAAAATATCTAGAAAGAAACTTAACCATAGGTGGTGGTTGTTATTGTTATGTGCTGTTCAGTCACTTGCAACTCATAGTGACCCTATGTACAAGAGCCCTAAACGCTGCTCTATTTTGTGCCAACTTAATTGTCTCCAACACACCTACTCCCATTGCCCCAATCACTGAATCAATCCATCTCATCAAGAATCTTCCTCTCCTGCTCTGCTCCTCTACTCTCCCAAACATAATGTCCCTCTCTAAGGACTGGTCCTTCCTTGCAACATGCCCAAAGTATGTCAGACGAAGCTTCAAAATCACTGCCTCCAAGGAGTAGCCCGGTTTCACCCTCTCCAGCACAAACCTGTTTGTTCTCCCAGAAGTCCATGGTATATTCAACAATGAAAACTATAAAAACACTACTACAAGAAGCAGAATAATCAATGATTATGAAATGGAAGATTTAACATATACAGTGAAAAGCACTAATTGAAAAACATGTGTACAGTTACATAGGTTGTTATTTGCTGTTAAGCTGGAAATGACTCATAGATCATGATCAGAGGCAGTAAGCTGCACAGGAACTGATTGCCCATTTTTCTCCCACAGAGCAACTGGTGGATTTGAACCATGTGCCTGTGGGTTGTCAGCGCAGCTCCTTACCACCAGGCCACCAGAGTGTATAAGAAGGCAAATTTATATGCTTATGCATGTATAGATATGTCTGTGTGTAGCATGAATATTCATATATATTTACATATATATATACACATACATACACCTAAAAGCACACTGGGGAAATTTATTAATACTTCCCAGATAGAACCACACACCTCATGGGATTGCCTTACTGGGTTTGAAGGCTTAGGACCAGAGTCCCATGGGACAACTCGGGCATAAGGTTTATGCTCCTCAGCCTACTTGATAAAGTAGCCTTTAGGGTCTTGAAAGTTACTGAGCACTATTGTTCCTTACTCACCTGAAGCAAAACAGAGAGAAGGAATTTAAAGACTTTGGAAAAAACTAATCTTATAGAACTAACAGCCTAACATGGACCACAGTCCCATCTACATTGAGACCAGGAAAACGAGATGGTAGCCAACTCCTACTACCAACTGACTGGACCAGGAACGTTCAAGATGGTCCAGAGAGAAAGGCAGAAAAATGTAGAATCGAACCCAAATTACTGCAAAAGACCACACTGAACTGAATTCAAATACGCAATATGATTAGTATGCTTTCACTCAAATAAAACAAACAAACAAAAACCACCACCACCAAAATCAGACTAGTAAGACTGTTATGTTGTAAGGTGCCACCAAGTTGAGCATGACCCATAGGGACCCTATAAACAACAAATCTGAACCCTGTCCTATCCTATGCCATCCTCACACTTCCTGACACTCCAGCCCAATGCAACACTTTGTTTGACAGTCTTCCTCTTCCCTGACCCTCCACTTTCCAAGAAAGATGTAACTCTCCAAGGATTAGTATCTCCTAGCAACATGCCCAAAGTATGTGAGACGAAGCTTTTTCAGCCCTGCCTCCAAGGAGCACTCTGGTTGCCCTTTCTCAAAGACATATTTATTGGTTCTTTTGGCAGTCCATGCAGTATTCAGTAGACTTCTCCAATACCACAGCTCAAAGGCATCTGTCCTTCTGTCATCTATATTAGTATTCCAATAAGTAAGATTGGTAGAGATTAAATGAACCTCTCGGGGAGCTCTGGTGGCCTAGTGGCAAGACGCTGCACTGCAATCCCAGAGGAACACGGTTCGAATCCACCAGATGCTCTGCCGGAGAAGGAGGCGCAATATCCTCCTGTACCAGTCAGATCTGATTTGACGGTACACGCACACACAAAAAAAATGAACCTCTCAAGCTCCAACACTATCATCCAGAGCTATGCTTTATTTCCATTTTTTTAACATTACAATGTAATCTGAGTTAAGGTTAACAGAATTGGTATTCCATTCAATGATTCATACACATTTTATCATATTGATTAATTTAAAGCTATTTCTGGGGTCACCCTTCAGTTAAATAACTGGTTGGCTTTTAACCACTATCACTAGTGAATACTTGGGTACTTGAAAAAAATAATCTATGCATCAAAGAGCTGGACAATGACTAGGGATGAGGTAAGGAGAATTGATGCCTTTGAGCTGTGGTGTTGGAGAAGAGTATTGAATAATAGCACGGACTGCTAGAACAAACAGGTTAATCCTAGAGAGGGTGAAACCAGGCTGCTCCTTGGAGGCAAGGATTCTGAAGCTCCCTCTGACATACTTTGGACATGTTGCAAGGAGGGACCAGTCCTTGGAGAGGGACATCATGCTTGGGAAGGTGGAGCAACAGTGCAGGAGAGGAAGACCCTCAATGAGATGGACTGATTCAGTGACTAGGGTCATCAGGGTAGGTGTGTCAAAGACAGTGAGATTGGCACAGGACAGAGCAGGATGTAGGGCTGCTGTACATAGGGTTGCTATGAGTCACAGGTGACCTGAAGGCATCTAACAACAACAAGAAAAAGACCAAATGGTAAACAAGTGCCCCACAGCAAAGAAGAGGAAGTAAAGGGAAACAGAGTGGAGATATTAATGGAAAGGAAAATGAGAATGAAAAAATACTGGCACACTGTGAAAAAATGTAATAATATATACCAATTTGTGGTCTAAACTTTCTTCAAAAACTCAATAACATATTTTTAAAAACCCCCAAAAACCCAAGGCTAAGAAACTGATCCCAGGCAGCCTACCAAATTAGGAGAGCTAAGAAAATGAATGGTGTTTTAAGTCATAAGCAAAATTGATAACTAGAACATCTTATATTAACCATAACAGAAGAATTCTGAGAACAAGAGAAACATATGTAGAATTCTAAAATCAAAGTAGCTAGAACAGTATCTAGAGAAACATCAAAATATATATTTAGACAGACAAACAGACATTTACCACTTAGAGACTTTTAGAGAAACACTAAGAACAGATGGATAGAAGAAACAATTGTAAGTAATGAATTCATACACATACACACAGATAAATGTCCTGGGGGGGGATCCAAATAAGTAATGAGTTTGTGAAAAGGACTGTAATTTCTTTCTTTTGGTGCTTGGAATTTGTATTTAGGATAACACTATTATTATGACTACGACCATGACTATGACTATGACTTCACTTACAGGGGACCTCTGGAGACATGGGGTTCCACTAACAGCTCCACAGCAGAAAGATGGGCAATTTCTTCCCAAGCAATTAACTGTTTCTGAAATCCCACTGGAGGGTCAGCTAAGGCTCGGTTCCTACTTAAGGACACACAACAATTGGAGGCATAAGGTAAGGAGTTTGATGGTTCAAATCCACCATTGGATCCAAAAGAGAAAGATGAGCAATCTTCTCCCATGTAATTTATAAATGTTTAGCCTCTGCCAATCCGCAGGAAGGCAGCAAGGAGTCAAGACTCTATGGCACATGACAACAATTACTGCTGCCACTCACCTCCATGGAGCTGTTTGTGAAAGCTGTCAATTTCATGGGAGGAGACTGTCCATTTTTCTCCCTTGAAGTAGCCAGTACAAGTGAACTGGCAGAGTGAGTGGTTAGCAACACCACTACACCACTAGAGTCCCCCTAAGACAACACTGTTGTTGTGTCTCATCGAATCAGGACTGACTCAGAGCTGACTCCCCAGCAGATTTGAGGAGGCGGTAACTACACGGGAAGAGACTGCCCATCATTCTCCTACAATGCACAGGTGGATTTGAACTACGTGTCTTTGGGACCGCAGTGCAACCTCTTACCACCAGGAGGTCCAGTGGGTAAGGAGTTGCAATCCTAACTCAGAAGCAAATGGATCAAACTCACCAGCTGCTCCACACAAAAAAGGACTCTCTCCTTCCATTCAATTTACAGCCTCTGAAAACCTGCTGGACGGTCAGTTATGAGTTGGTTCCGACTCCATCGAGTTGTTGTTATTGTTGTTGTTGTTGAGTGAACTACAGCCCATAGTGATCCTATGGACAATGAGTCTTTGTCCTATCCTGAGCCAACCTCACCATCTGTAACACACGTGATCCCATCGCCACAGTCACTGTGTCAATCCACCTCACTCAGGGTCTTCCTCTTCTGCACTGACCCTCTCCTTCCAAGCATGACGCCCTGCTCCAAGGACTAGTCCCTCTGTGCAATATGCGGAAAGTATGACAGGGCTTCAAATACTTGCCTCCAGGAAACAAAATAGTTTTACCCTCTCCAGAACAGACTTGTTTGTTCTCTTGGTAGTACGTATTATGCTCAAAACTCTTTTCTAGCATCACAACTCAAAAAGTATTAAATCTTCTGTCATCTTTACTCATTGTCCAGCTCTCAGATTGCACAGCAAGTGAAGACTACAGCATGGATCAGGAACCTTAATCTCTAGACTGACATCATTGCTCTTTAGAGCAACTTGGAGCGATCCTTGACAGCAGATTTTCTCAATGAAAGTGTTGTTATTAGGTGTCATCAAATCCACTACAACTTACAGCAACCCTATGAACAATAGCCTGAACTTTGCCCTATCCTACACCATCCCCACAACCTGATATGCTCAACCCATTTTACAGTCACTGCTGGTGTTTGTTGTTGCTGTTGTGTACCGTAGAGTTGGAAGTGACCCTCAGCTGACTCTCATTTTCAGAGGCAATACATCACAATGGGAAGAGACTGTCCATGTTTCTCCCATCGAGCAGCTGGTGGATTTGAACCATCTACTTTTGCATTGGCAATTCAATTTCTTACTACTAAGCTATCAGAGCTTCTTGTTAAAGTCACTTCTGTCGTTGTTGTTGTAGTGTACCATCGATTCAGAACTGACCCATACCTGACCCTCTGGTGGGTTTTCACAGGCAGTTAATCTCATGGGAGGAGACAGCTCGTCCTTCTCCCTCAGAGCAGCTAGTGGATTTGAACTGTTTGACCTCGGGATTGCAGCACAACTCCTTATCACTAGCATATAGAAAATATCCCCAAATTTAAACCTATACAAAAGCATGTCCAAAATCTTAATATTTATTATTAATAATTCTTATCTCTTGTATTTCTACTCCTCTAAGTATCTTCTATCCTTCTACAACTAGGAAGGTTACTAACTTAGCCAACAAGTATAGAGAAGAAACTTAAAAGAGAAAAACTAGTGTGGGCATGCAGGCAAGAGAACTTTCTCTCCACACCCACCGAGTACAATCTGCATTTGATGGATCTTCTCACCTTGACCTTTTAATGTTTTTCCCATAATCAGAAATCATGTCAAGCACATGCCAACTGGATGAGAATTTCTAACATTTTAAGGACCAAGTTATGATCAAAAGATATGAAATATTTTAAGCAAAGAAGTCCTATAATCATATGAACTGATTTTCTCTTCCATTTCTTTCTTAAAATAAAAATCTAGTTTTCAGTAGAATATCAAATTCAAAGAGCAGAAAGAAGGTTGAGAGCTTCATTCTTTAACACAGATATCAGTTACACTAAAAACTGACAAACCATTTTAAAGAAAGCTATTAAGTCTTACTTACTTTAACAGCAAATTTCTTACTTGCCATGGCTCACTGACTCCACAGTAATCACAAACCTTTGAAAAAAGAAAAAAAGTTATATGGGTCTATATCAAAATATATAATGGATATTATATAGACATATAGTTGGATAAATAAATAACAACAGGCACTTGCAAGATGATTGTTATCTATAACCATTCTTAATAAAACTACTATGCTGTTGTTGCTGTGTCAGGTCAGAATGGACTCACAGATGACCCCAGCAGCGGGTTGTCACAAGCTATAAATCATATGGAAGGAGACTGCTTATGTTTCTTCCATGGAGCAGGTGGTGGATTTGTACTGCCTGCCTGTGGCTTGGCGGTGCAACTGCTTATCCACTAGGCCACGAAAGATCCCTTATACACATATACATATCTAACTATGATAAAGTTTAATTTCTAAATTAAGCATAATAAGAGTTTAACAGCATAATCAATAGTGCAGGAGAAGGAAAGACAATCAATCTCCTTCCATGTGATTAACTGCCTCTGAAACCCCACTGGAGGGTCAGCTAGGGTTCTGACTCTCCAGTACTCGGACCAAGGGAAGCTTCACTTGTCGGGCCCGACAGAGAAGAACAGCCCGAGACTTCAACATGCTACTCATTTAAAAGAGCCTAGGGGCACAGCGCTCAATGAAGGTACTGGCGTGCTAACTGAAAGGTACGCTGTTCAAACCCACCAGTCTCTTCCCATAAAGATCTGTAGCCTCAGAACCCAATGGAAGAGAATTGCTATCAATCTTTACTGGAGAAGACTGCCCGTCTTTCTCCCACGGAGAAGCTGGTGGACTCAAACCACTAACCATGCTGAGCAGCACAACTGGGTGGCCGTTTGGCTTTTTGGATCTTACATTTTCAGATGGTGGTTACCTGGATTCAAACTGCAGAAGAAACCATCTACTAAGGGGTGGGGGGCTGTTGTGCTAGCAGTGAGCAATCCTAAAAAAACAGTTTTAAAAGTAATTTTTGTTTGTTTGTTTCATTAGGGAAAAAAATCCAATGTAGTTCAGGTACAAGTCCACAGAGGACACCAGTTCCCCATTCAATAGACATTTTGTACTATTCTTTGCAGTCCCTCAGTGTATTAAAGTGTAGCACTCTTTCTACGCCTTCCCAGAGCTCCCCGCCAGTCCTTTCTTCCCGCACCGTCCAGATTTCAGAACTATGCTTTTTGCCCTCATGGTCTACTATAGTCTTGATGTTACTCAAGGGTGTTATCATGAGATTTATAGTCCATTGCTTGGCTCAGAAGTGACCCTGGGCCTCGGTTCAGATCCAAGTTTGAAGGATATCTAAGAGCAATCATCTTAGGGATTCCACTGATTCCACAGGTCAGTAATTCCAGTGTTTTATTTTCTTTGTAATGATTTTTAATTTTCTTCCAGACTTTCCCCTACTCTCTTCAGGACCTGCCACTGTGGTCCCAGCCCGAGACACTGGTAGTGACAATCAGGCACCGTCTGGCTTTCTGGCCTGACTGAGGTTACTGGAGGCTGCAGTTCGTTCTTATGGTGTTGGTTGTTAGGTGTCATCAACTCAGCTCACAGCGAACCTATAGACAACAGATCTGAACCCTGCCTTCTCCCGCACCATCCTCACAATCTCCCCCATGCTCAAGTTCATTGTTAGAGTCAGTGCACCAACCTATTTCATTGCAGGTCTTCTTCTTTCTCTCTGATCATCCACCTTTCACAGCATGATGTCCATTTACAAGACAAGCCCCTCATTGCAACACGCCCAAAGTATGTGAGACAGAGTTTCAGCAGCCTGGTCTCTAAGGAGCACCAGTTGGCTGGCCAGGCTTTTGTCCTCCAGATTTCTTGGCACAACCTGGTGAGCACATCCAGGGCAACGTCTGTGTGTAGAACGATGTCAGCTGGTATGCCGTCAGTTTCTGAGGCCTTGGTTTTTGTTGATTCCTTCAGAGCAGCTTGAACTTCCTCCTTTATCACCATTCAATTTCTGTACATCCTCAACAACAATTGTTATTTTTTTCCTCTTATTTTTTTTTTAATCTTAGCAATCCACGTGGGAGTGAAATCGTTCTCACTGTGTAGTTCAGACTTGCATCTTGGATGGCTACTGATGTTGAACATGTTTTCATTTAAATGTTCTCTTAAGTGAAATATCTATTCAAGTCCTTTGCCTATTTTATGATTTGGTCATTTGCCTTTCTGTTGTAAAGTTGTCAGAGTTTTATATAATTTTAGTTATTGGGTTCTTATGAGTATAAGATTTACAAGATAGACCCTCAGTTGTAGCGTGCTTTCATTTGTTCTGTAAAGGCTTTCAGTGAACAAATGTTTTATATTTTTATGAGGTATTATTTCTTTATGTCATCTTTTCATCTTTTGCTATTTGTGCTTTTCTTGTTATTTTGGATAATCCACTGTTAAAAGTTAGGCCTAACAGCAAGAGAAATGGAAATTTATGTTTTCAAGAAAACTTGTACGTGACTCTTTAAAACAATTTCATTCATAATAGGCCCAAAAATAAGAAACAATCCAGATGTGGCTGCTTAAACAAACTGTAGTACATTCATACCATGGAATATTTCTCCATATAAAAAGGAATGAAGGAGAAAAACAACTTAGATGAATCTCAAGGAAAAATGCCAGTCACAGAAGGTCATAGACTGTGCCATTGCATTCACATAAGAGTTGTGAAATAACACAATGATAGAGTTGAAGAACAGATACATAGTTGCTGTGGGTTAAAAATGAGGAGCCTGTGGCTATTTAAGGGACAGTTTAAGAGAGACTATGAAGGAGAGAATCATTTATCTCAGTTATGGTAATCATTACAGTGTACATGCTATCAAATTACATTAGAAACACATAGATAAATAAATGTGTATAAAACTGGCAAGCAACATAGAAACATGATGTCTAGACCCAGAAGGTCCACTAAATAGGAAATCTGTTGGGAACTCTGGAGGCCTGGTGGGTAAAGAATTGCACTAACAACCCAAAGGCATGTGGTTCTAATCCAGCATCTGCAAAATAGGCAATCTCCTTCCAAGTAATTGATAGCCTCTTCAAAACATGCTGGATGGTCAGCTAGGAGTCAACTGAAGCTCAGTGGCCATGAATTGAGTTGAGCTGAAAACTGTTAAAATCTGACAAGATCTGTAAATTCAGTATCAAATTCCTGCCACTGAGGGGAACTGAGGGAAGGTACACAGAGTCATCATCTTACAATTTTTTTGCAATTTCCTCTGAATCTATAATTGATTCAAAGTAAAAAAAAAAATCAATTATATAAAAACTTTACACATCCAGAAGCAGTAGAATGGAGGAAAGTCACAAACTGGGAGGAGCTATTTATACAATGCATAACCAGTAAAGGAGGAGTATTTAAAATAAAATAACCAAGAAGAAAAACGGATGAGGGTGGCATGCAGAGCCAAGTCCCAGCAGGCCTGGGAAGACAGCGTGGAAGGGCAGGGGTATCCAGTCTGCTGTTGTTTATGTTTGACAACTATTGTACATCCAATCATCAATCCCTTACCTCCTCTGGATATATGTGGGGTGTGTTCCTCACAGCCGTTTAGAAAAATCTAAGCATGAAGGAGTCTGGGTGGAATGGTTAAGGCACTGAGCTTCTAGCCTAAAACTCAGCAGTTCGAGCCCACCAGCTTCTGGTGGGCAAAAACCATGGTAGCCTGCTGAGTCCATTAAAGACCAGCCTCGGAAGCCCTGTGGGACAGTTTACATCCTTGGTCACAGGCAAACAAGCATGATGCCGAGACACTGAAGGGCCACTAAGTAAGGATCTGTATGTGGTCTTCCCATGTTGTAGGCATACAGTGGGGTCATCTAAAACGGGACAGATGACAGACCCCAAAGGAGAGCCTCCTTTCTTCCTCATATCTCCTCCATCCCCAACAAATCACCAGAGGCATCTGAGCAGAGAAGTCCCTAAATTAAGCTTCTTCTGGGATCTATGCCAGCATCACTGGTTCAGGCCCACACCTCCGTCTCTCCGCTCAGGCCACCTCGCAGCTCATCTGAGGATTCCCCAGCTTTGATCACGCTACATTATTAAATGTCCCCTCACCCCAGGCCGGGGAGCATATGTACCCCTCAAAATGAGAATCTGGATGTCATCTGTTCTGTGGTCCAGAATCCACCTCTCCCTTTTTCCAGGTCTATAATGGACTCAGCAGGCAGCCACGTTTTTCGCCCCCACTGGTACTCTTCTTGTGCCTAACAGATCCCTTCCAATGACGCCTACAAAGCACATCACACAATGTGGTGTTGGGATCCCTAAGGTTTTCAGTAGATAAATATGCAAGATTGCCACGTCTTTCTTCCTAATCTGTCTTACTCTGGAAGCTCCATTAAAACCTGTCCACAGTATGTGATCCTATTGTATTGGAAATATTGGCCACGTAGTGTCAAACATCCCAGTAACTCAGAAGCCACCACAGTAGGACAAGCTGACAGAATGGTGGTGACACCCATCGGCACTGTCCCCAAATACCAAATTCCACATTAAACCTTTTTAAAAGTTCAAAGCACTCTGGACTTACTGCAATATATAAATAACACTTAAGTTTTACGTATCATGCAGCCAAAGTTGAAAGACTTATAACTCATATAAATACACATGGAAGATTTTTAAAGTTTCTTGTATTGAAGATAATGGGCAATAAATCAGAGCTGGGTTGACGGTTAGGCCTTAAATGGGAGCTTTCCAGTACTTTTTTTTTTAACTTAAAATACTGACATTCTAACACTGACTTTAATGGAAGATATATTATTCATCTTTATTATTAAGTTTTGAATCTGAGAACATCCCGAGGCTTTTCTAAACTTGTTTTACCAATCCTTAAAGAGCAGATAAACATTTAAAAAAAATTACTTTCTGAGGATCTGACATATTTTGTGTATACTGTAAGGTGTGGACAATCCCTGTAGAAGGACATCGTGCTGGGCAAAGCAGAGAATTAGCAAAAAAAGAGAGAGGTTTTCAACGAGATGGATTAACATAGTGGCTGCGGCAATGGGTTTGACTCCACAGAGAGTGTGATGATGGTGTATGGCTGGGAAGCACTTTGCTCTGTTACACAAGGGGTCTCTACGGATCGCAGTCAACTTGAAGGCACCCGACAACAACAACAAAGCTCTCCAAGTTGCTTTCAGGAGAGAGCAGAAGGCTCAGCATCTAGGGTTTAAAGGCTAAATGTTTAAAAAGCCTTGTCCCCAGAGTTCAGTTCAGTCTATCTTCTGTGGGATTTTTATGTTGCTGCATATTTTTAAAGGGTTCAAGACAATCTCCAAATGATCACTATCCTAAATATCTGAAAGCCTAATTTACATCAGCATGTTGGAAAGTTAAAAGTATATTATAAATAATGTCTCCTCCTCTATTCGGCATTCGTGAAGCCACTCTTCCGGCCTGAAAACAGTGTATATTCTGAAAATGAATAAAGAGAAGTCTTTGATGGCACGTATATGATTCCACCAAAAATATGTGCCTGCGTGTGTGTGCATGCTTTTAGTTGGGAGGTGAAAGGTCCTAAAACCCTCTAGAACATTCACTTAGGGAGGGGATGGGAGTGGATGAAATGGCATGGCTATCCTGTCATTTAAATACAAAGCAGAGATAAAGTCTAATAAAGAAAGCCAATGACCTTTCAGAGTATTCTGTGGGAAAATCCAAAAAACGCTGAAATCCACAATTTGTCTTCCCTTCAGTGTCCCTGGCCTCTCTCACAGCCCAAAGCAACTACTTGAGATTAAAAGACCAAAAATAAATACCAGGTTTCCAATCTCCAGATTTCAAATTTTATCTGGGAAATTCTTTTCCCCAAAAATGGAAGATAGTATACATGACAGGAAAATTAGGACTTTTTTTTCTATTTGCCTTCAGATGTGGCACAAATACTGTAACCCTGGAATAAAAATAGTTCTCTGGATGAGCACCTCACTCCCAGCACTCCTTCTGCACATTTCACCCGTCACCTGACCCTTAGCAGGGCCTCCTCTTCCTGCTGTGTCCACAGAGACCCTGCTTAAAAGGTTTCATTAAACTTCTTTGTTGGTATACAAACCATTGGGGGAGGAGGGGTAAAGAAAAAAGTGCAACAATGAATGAATGAAAATCCAAAATCTCTGTAAATGTCCATTAAAATGAAGAAGAAAAAAAAAGGTTTCATTAAGAAACAAAACCTAGGAGCTCTGGTAGCCTCGTGGCAAGAATCTGCACTGCAGTCCCAGAGGAACAGGGTTTGAATTCACCAGATGCTCTGCTGGAGAAAGAGGGGGCAATCTCCTCCTGTACAAGTCAGATCCAATTTGATGGTACACACACACACACACACACACACACACACACACAAATAATAATAAAAATTAAAAAAAAATAAAAAGAAAGACATAAAGCCTAAACTTCATTTGGAGTCCCTGAATGGGGCAAGTGGTTAAATACATTTGGCAGCTAAAGGAGGGGTTCAAAGTTCAGATCCACTCAGAGGCACTTTGGAATAAAGACCTGATGGTCTGGTTCTGAAACAGAATGATTAAATTTTGCATATTCAATCATTTCCTCATTGCAAATACTTTTTTTAAAAAAAAAAGAAAGAAAGAAAAGAACAAACCAATCAACCACAACAGAGAGTTAAGGCATGGCCCTCACCTGATGGACTGCATAGACTGGCTGGTCTGTGGAAAGAATCGTTGGAGAAGTTCAAGATGAGCAGTCAAAACCAGGTCAGGTGCTGACTCTAGAAGAAACCATCAATTACTCACGTGCAATTTCAAATTGAGGCTGAAGAAAATTATAACAAGTCCATAAGAACCAAAACATGATCTTGAGTCTATCCCATCTGAATTTAAAAATCATCTTAAGAATCATTTAGAAGCACTGAACACCAATGATTAAAGACCAGATGAGTTGTGGGGTGATATCAAGGATATCACCCATGAAGAGAGCAAAAAGCCATTACAAAGACAAAGGAGACAAAGCCAAAGGGATGTCAGAAAAGGCTTTGAAAATTGCACTAGAGCCTCTCAAAAAGCCAAACAAAGGGAAGAGATGCTAAAGTAAAAGAGCTGAACAGAAGATTTCATAGGGTAGCTGGGGGAGGGGGGGGGGAGTATTATAATGGAACATGCAGAAAGCTGGAATTAGAGAACTGGGGGGGGGGGGCGGAAGGACACACAGTTGGTGCTCGGGCTTAACCAGTCATTCTAAGCACAGAGGTCACTAGAGGACAGCACATCATCATTCCACATTCCCAGTCCCACTTTGGTAACTAGTAGTTTCCAATCACTTACTGATATGTCCTAAAGTTCAATCTTTCCAATACAAAAATATAGGACGGAAAGCAGATAAAGGCATGGGGCTAGGTCACTGTAAAGGGGCAGTGGGAGAGAGTTCTGGGAGCGTGACAGAGCGGTTCTGTGTACTTCTTTAATAGCGGTTACAGGCTGAACACATTGGTGAAATAAAGGAAGCCAACAAAGTCAATTTCACTGTTCATAAATATAAAGATAAAATTTTTTAATGCTCCATCCAAAAAAATTAATCTTTTCAAACTAGAGAAAAAAAATTAAAATATGGAGCAATCTTAAGTGTTCCAAATACTGTAATAATGATATTCTATATATTCCATGACAAAGTATCATAAATTAAATTTAATTTTGGTTACCAGTGCCAATTAATTCAAGCACAAAATGTCAACACCATAATAGCTACCTATTGGGTACTGGTTTCCTATAATACAGGCAAAGAAAAGCTTTAGAAATGTATGTAGAATAATACAAAATACAAGTGGCACCCTCTAACTACTGACAAAACAAAGAATTTTATAAAATTTTAGGCTTGGCCTAATAGAGCCCACCTTCCATTTCTGAATATGTATGAATTACTGCTCCCCATCTCTAAAAAAAGTGATATACAATTACTCATTCTTACTTATTGCCCTCAAGTTGGAAATAACTCATAAATGGCCCTCCAGCAGGTTTTCTGAGACTATAAATCCCTCAGGAGGGGAATGCCATCTCCCTCAGAGCTACTGCCAGATTCCTCCACTGGGTTAGAGGCAGTGCAACTGGCTAAGGACTATACCACTAGAACTCCCTGATATATAAATTATTGTTGTTGTATCATTAGGCCAGAATCAACCTATGGCTGACCCTCCTGTGGATTTTCAGAGGCAGTTAATCACACAGGAGTGTGTCCATGTTTTTCTTGCAAAGTACCTAGTAGATTCAAACCAAGTACCTTTGGGTTGGCAGTGGAACTTATTACCACTAAGACAACAGAGCTCCCTTACATATAAATAGTAGACACTAATGTTTAAGGTAGCTTAAGGTGTGTTTGATCGAGGCCATGGTCTACACAATTATTTGCTATGCATCAGACAGCTGGACAATGATGAAGGATGACAGAAGAACTGATGCTGGAGAAGAGTCATGAACATACCATGAACCACCAAGAGAACAAATAGGTCTGCCCTAGAGAGGGTAAAAACAACATTCTCCTTGAAAGCTAGTATTTTGAAGCTCTGTCTCTTATACTTTGGGCACACATCCAAGAGGGACTTGTCCTTGGAGAAGGACATCATGTTTGGAAAGGTGGAGGGACTGTGCAGGACAGGAAGACCCCGGATGAGATGGATTAATACAGTAACTGGGGCAGTGGGGGTAGATATGTCAGAGGCAGTGAGGCTGGCTCAGGATAGGGCAAGGTTCAGAGCTATTGTGAATCGGGTCCTATGAATTGGAGGAGATTCAATAACACAGCAACAACAACAAAATGATTAGGCATTTACATGTTAAGAGGTAGAGTTCACTAAAAATGCAACATATACGTTTTTAATTTCAATTAAGTCATGACATGCGTTACTTTGCTGATGCAATTGTGTACCATCGAGTCAGAACCAACTCACAACTGACCTTCCAGCCGGTTTTCACAGGCAGCAAATCACACTGGAGAATATTCGAATCACATACCTTTGGGTTGGCAGTGCAATTCCTTACCAATGAAAAGATTAACCTGTCTCCTATACAAAATGTCTAAATTAAATCTTAATATAATCGTATCTTACCACTGTCTTCTCCTGGTTTAACTGTATATAGGAGATTCAGCCACAAAACTTGTAAGTTTTAATTAATTCAAGTAAGCTGGTGAAAAGTAAAACAAAGTGAATATGAACACTGTTAAATAAACTCAAATGCTCACCAACTGTGAAATGTGTAAATAATTCTATATAATGGAATTCTAAGACCACTGTGCATATCTGCAAAGCAAGACTCGGTGGACTCATTGCCACTGAGTCCATTTCAACTCAACTCATGATGACCCTCCATCCAATTAACAAGGCTGGGGGGGGAACCCCCAAAATGCCAACGTGTGTGTGTGTGTGTGTGTGTGTGTGTGTGTGTAATTTTTTTTAAGACTGTAAATCTTAAGGACCTGGTGGCTTAGCAAATGAGGAGTTGTCTTGCCAACTCAAATACAAGTTTCAAACCCACCAGCTGCTTTACAGAGAAAGACGGGCGATCTCCTCTTGTGCGATTTACAGCCTCTGAAAACCCTCCGGAGAGTCAGCTTTGGGTTGGTTCCGACTTGGCGGCAATGAGCAAGTGAATGAAATCTTAAAGGGAAGAGATTGCATCTCTTTCTCCTGAGAAGCAGCTGGTAGATTTGGACTGCTGCTCTTTTGTTAGCAGCGTAAATGCACCAGACCAGGTGAGTTAATTTCAACCAAAAGGGACCTCAAGAGACAGAGTAGGACTATCCTACAGGGTTTCCTGGCTTGTGTGATTTCAAACTGTCAGCCAGCGTTTCAATTAGCAGCAGAGCACATAACCATTGCAGGGTTCCTAGCCCTCAAAATCATTCAGATGAGTAAAAGCAGCCAGACAGCAAAAGCAGTGCATAATGCAATGTTCCATTCGGATAAGTATCTAGGCTCTGACAAAAAACAGACCAGCGGTTGCCTGGATGAGACGTCCAGGGAAGAAATCACACAGGGCCAAAGAGGAAACATGGGCCTGACAGGTGTGTTCATTATATGGATCCTGGTAATGCTTTCACTGTGCATATGTGCTAAAATGTGTCAAATCATTTACTTCAAAGATACGTGGGTCACTGTACTACAATAAAGTTATGAGCCAGAATCAGCTAGGCAGTGATGGGTTTGGGTTTGTTTTTTAAAAAGACTATCTTGAAAACGAAAAAGCATGTTAGACTGTTATCTGACTAATCTTTGCTAAATCAATGCATGTGCATGGACCCCTAGCAGAACGAACAAGTTCAACCTGGAGAGGGTGAAATTAGGCTGCTCCTTGGAGGCACGGATTCTGAAGCTCTGGCTGACATATTCTGGGCATGTTTCAAGGAGAGACCAGTCCTTGGAGAGCGACATCGTGCTTGGGAGGGTAGAGGGGCAGCACAAGAGAGTAAGATTCTCAGTGAGATGGACTGACTCAGTGAGTGGAATAATGAGGATAGGTGTGTCAGAGTCAATAAGGTTGGCTCAGGATAGAGCAGGATTAGGAGCTGTTATACATAGTGTTGCTATGAGTCATAAGGGGCTTGATGGCACATAAAAACAAAAAACTCAAAAGGTGTAGACATGCAATACTTATGGTGATTTGTGTGCATGAACAAACAATAATTCAAAGATGTGGCTTAGTGTAAACTCAAAGGTGCACAGTTTGAATCTACTAGTTGCTCTGCAGGAGAAAGATGAGCAGTCTCCTCCGTGTGATTATGTACTCCACTGAAAACAGACTGGAGGGTCAGCTATGGGTTGGTTCCTACTTGATAGTACTCAACAACAATGACCAAAAACAAAAACGACCGTCATTGAGTCACTTCCCACTCTTAGCAACACTTCACCACTCTCCCTGGCCGTGAATCTTCATGGGTGGAGACTACCCTGCTTGTCTTTCTGCCACAGAGAAGCAGGTGGATTCAAACTGTTGACCTTTTGGTTAATAGCCTGACACATTAAGAACTGCATCACCAGGGCTTCTTATAATAAAAACTGTGGTAGTTCATTAACACTTAATGTAGCTGTGACTATGATGATACAGACATCTCTAAGGACTTCTCTGAGACTGCTAAGTTATCTTGGAAAAGTACTACTAACTTGCTTGGAAAGGTGGAGAGTCAGAGAGAGAGAGGAAGACCCTGAACAAGATGGATTGGCAGGCGCAGTGACTGTTACAATGGGGTCAAGTGTATCAGAGATGAAGTTGGCACAAGGACAGGTCAAGGTTCAGACCGCTGTGCATACGGTCGCAATGAGTGATGGTTGATTCCATGACACCTAACAACTTTAACTCTTTTTTAATCTGTCACAGAATTCTATTTCATGAAAGAGGAAAATAAAGCACATGGCGTTAGGTAATTGACTTACAGTCACACAGCTGGTAAATGGAGACAGTAGGGCTGAAGCCAGGGAAATGAGCTCTGGGATTAACTGCCTTACCTACCATGGTCTCTAGTGACACCCAGTGTAAGAAACCCCAAACACTCACCACCATCATGTCAATTCTGAATCACAGCAGCCCTAATGGACAGAGTAAAACTGCCCCATAAAGTGTCCAAGACTGTAGATCTTGTTGAAAAACACTATCTTATCTTGCTCTCTTGGGACAATCAGTGAGGTCAAACTTACAACCTCTGGTCAATGACAGTGTATTAATCACTGTGTCACTGGTTGTTGTTATATGCTGTCAAATTGACTATGACTCATAGCGACCTTGTAAACAATAGCTCTGAAGCGGTCCTATCCTGAGTCAGTTTCACTGTCTCTGACACATCTGCCCCTATAACCCTAGTCAATGTCAATCCATCTCATCCAGGGTCTTCCTCTCCTGCGCTGACCCTCCACCCTTCCAAGCATGATGTCCTTTCAAAGGACTAGTCCCTCCTGGAAACATGCCCCAAGAATGTGAAACAGCTTCAAAAGCCTTGCCTCCCAAGAAGCAGCATGATTTTCATCGTCTCCAGGACAGACCTGTTTGTTTTCTTGGCAGTCCATGGTATATTAATACTCTTCTCTAGCACAACTCAAAGGCATTGATTCTTCTTCTGTCATCCTTAGTTACTGTCCAGTTCTCTGATGCATAGCAAGTAATTGTGAAGACCATGGCTTGGATCAAGCACACCTCAGTCTCTAGATTGACACCATTGCTCTTCAACACTCTGGAAAGGTCCCTTACAGCATATTTTCCTAATGTAATTTATCTTTTGATTTCCTGACAGCCAGTGCCAAGAGTGTCAATTGTGTCTCTGAGCAAGATGAAATAGTTACTCTCAATCTCTTCTCCATCCGCCATGGTGGATCTCCATTCACCATGGCCCAGAGGTGAGAATCTTTGTTTTGTTTTGCTTTTCTATTTTTTTTTTAAACCAGAAATAGTTAACTAGAATAGACATCCAAGAGAAAAGGGGCAGAAGAACTATTAACGTTCAGCTTCAATCCATATTGAAGAGTACAGACCTTGACCATCTACAGCAAACACTTAGGTCCTCCTCAGTTTTAGCAAGCAAGGTTTTGTTACCTATATAAACGCAGGTTGTTGATGAGTCCTCCTCCAATCCTGATGCCACATATCTCCTCATAAAGGCCAGTCTCCCAAATGATCTGTTCTGCATATAGGTTGAAAAGGTATGGAGACAGGAAGTATCCCTGACATGCACCTTTCCTGACTTTGAACCATGCTGTGTTTCTTTGCTCTGTTCTTGATTTTGTTGTTGTTGACTGCCATCGAGTCAAGCATGACTCATAGGGACCCTATAAATAAAAGGCCTGAAGACTTTCTATAACTAACATTGCTTCTCAAAGTTCATTGAGTTTCCAAAGGAATGTTGTTTACGAAGTGGACGCCACTCCTGCTTCCAAATCTGTCTTAAACTGGGAGCTCCACCAAACACTGTCCACCATAGGTAACTGTTATGGCACTTGAAACCCCAATGGCACCAGGTTCAGCATCACAGCAACACCCAGTTACTTCAGTAAAGCAAATTGACAGAAGAGTGCTGTACCACTTAGAAGAATGTTCCTTCAAAATATAGTAACAACTGACTTTTAAATACAAAGGCCCTCCAGTAGGTTTTATTGACTGTTAACAAGAGACTTAAACAAAAAACAGCCAATATAATATGTTCCCGATAAAAGATACCCCAAAACCAAACCATGCCTACTGCCATCAGGGCAATTCCAACTCCTAGGGACTTTCCCTCAGAGCCCAAGGCTGTAAGAGGAAGAGACTGCCCATCCTTCTCCTGGAGAGTAGCTTCTGGATTTAAACCACCTTTTCAGCTAGCAGTTGTCTAAAAAGCGAAAATGGACCATAAAGGCACAAGGCCACCAGCATCTCTCTGAAAGGACCAGAGACAATGAGAATCGCACAACTCCTCACTGCCCAGAGCAGAAAGCAGATAAAGAGTACACAGTCCAGCCCCCTGGTGCTGGTAAAACCCCATCAACAGCAAGAGACTCTTTCATTCATTGCTGACTCACAGACTCGACTCACAGTTATGGTACCAACAATGGGGTCTATTAGGGAAGGATGTTGGAGAGTGAGGAGGCCAAGAATTTCACAACAGCACCCAAAACAAGTCCAGGTTTTAGCTCAACAGTTCCAAGGCACGACTCCTCAGTCCAGGTTTTGGTTTCAATTAAAAAAGCAGCTTTTCCCTCCATCATCAAAGGCAAGAGCAGCAAAATCCAACAGTGGCCAGAAGAAATGCAAGAAGCCTCAGGTCACACCTTGCCGGTGCTTGTCCACAGCAATGCCACGGTCTCTCCATCACCAGGGTCTTGCTGTCACAGCCTTGCTTGCCTCAAGTCTTGTTTCAAGTTTCTCTCACCTCAAGGCTGCTCCGTGTGGGAAGCACTCTGTCACTTATCTTAGTCCCACAGGTGAGCCTGATTTCCAAGACTATGCTGATCTGCAAGACCATGTGTCTACAGTTAAGATAGCTGGGAACTTTAGAGGGCTAACTAAAGGCTTAAAAAAGCCAACTTTTAGTCTAACACTACAGCAGACCAATGGTTACACACTAAGTCACCAGGGCTCTTAATATAAGACACAGTAGACATAAAGGAAAGGCAATGAGGATTCCATTAATAAAATTCTTGCTCGAACTTACAAAAAAAATAAAGAATTTCAGAGACAGAATTTCCAATATTCACAACACAGTTAACAAAAAAAAAATGTTGGTCTTAAGCCTTCATGTTCCAAGAAATAGAGAAATTCAACTCAAACTCAACCCATTGCCATCAAGTTGGAACCAACTCATAGCTGACCATCAGAGGCTGTAAACTGCATGAGGGGAGACTGCTCATCTTTCTCGCATGGAGCAAATGAAAGAGACAGAAACACTAGACAACTTGCTCAGAGCACAGAGCAAAGAAATGACCTGTTTATCAGGTACTGGGAAGCTGGCTCACCATGTTCAGTTTGTTGTCTTCAAATTCCTACTTACTTTAAATGAAAATCTAAGAAGAAGGAACTTAAATAATGAAAAGTTAAAAAAAAAAGTAAAATTATCTCTGATAATTCTTTCACATCCTTTTCTGCCTTCTTAATTCCATGCAGACTGTCTCAGCTAGCTGATAGTGATCAGCAGTCCATTTTTAATAATCCCCAGGCAACTTTTATTGGCAGAAAAGGTTGAGAACTCCTGATATGGAGTTAAAATCTCTCCATGAAGCAAGACTCAGAGGAAAGCAAGGTGCTCCTAACACCTTTGGTAAACCATTGACCAAGGTGTCTAAGTTAATACTGATCCACATGTGAGTTTATGAGCCTGCCTTGTCATAAATTAAGATTATGCATGTAGGTCAGGGAACTCTGGTGTCACAGTCGTAAAACTGTGCTGTTAACCCAGCCCAAGGTGGCGTTTCGAAGGCAGCCGAGATCAACCATCTGCAATGTGGGACAAACACCAACAATTTCCTTCAGTGCAATTTACATGCTCTGAAAACCAGCTGGAAGGTCAGCTAAGACTATCCCAACTAGGTAAGACTACCGACCCATCTGTCCCAACACCACTCATGAATAAATTCTGACTCGATGGCAATAACGTTAGGGTCGAAATCACTGAGTCAAGCCAAACAAGGGGAAGCTGGGAATAAAAGAATGTTAAGGCCTATACCAATGAGAAAAAGAAGGCAGAAACTCATGTAAAAGCCAAAACCCAGGTAAAGTACGTAAGCCCAGACGACTGTCCCTGAAGCAATGCATGTGACCAGTGGCATCAGGAACAACGGACCAGGGTAAGAATCACCTACCAAATTTTTAACTTCCTGGCTGCAAACCAGCTTTATCAACCCATAACCCCAGTGCCATAGCATCCTCTCCACGTTACTTTTGGAGAATGACCCATTTCTCTCTCAGGAACATAACGGCCATTACTTCCTTTCCATTTCTTTACTTTTACAGAGTGACCCCCTTTGGGAACGTAACTCTTGTTCTCTCCTCTCCACCCTTCCCTTTGGAAGGACCTAGTCCTCTCTCTGGAGCCTATCTTTGCTATTAAAACTGTCTTTACTTTCACACTTGCCCCTGTCTCCTTGCTTTCCCTTGCAAGCCGGATGTCCAGTCCATGTGCTCTAACAGGGGCTCAGCTCACACTGGCTAGCTGTTTCAAACAAGACAATGGCTCTTTCAAGGGCCTCCAAAACTGCTGTACACTGTCCTACTCCTACAGTAAGAACACCATCCCCTTTAGGGTCTCCCATCAGGCTTAATCCTTTCACCAGGTAAGGAAGATCAAAGCCAGCATGTTAATCCCATAGCGACAATAAAGACAGGAATCAGGACAGTGGAGCAGAGAGAGTCAACTTGTATTTTTACCATGTAAACTTAAACACACATAAAAATTCCCCATTTTGAAACCTATCAGTAAAAATTTTACAAAAAAAATATGCTTAATGGATTGGCAAAATGTCAAGTTTTTAGACAAGAGGATGCTACTGTTGTTGTTGATTGCCTTCAAGTTGAGCACAACTTATCGAGACCCTATGAACAAAAGGCCTGAAGCCTTTGAATAACTATGGCCATTTATCAAAGTACCCAGATTCCCAGAGGCATGTTGTTTAGGAAGTGGATGCCACTCCTGCTTCCAAAGACATCAGGGTAGTGGGCTAAAACCATTGAAAAGCATGCCACTGTCCACTGTACTTGATACATGTATTAAACTCAGAATATATCTGGAGTTCAGTTAAGAAGCCAGAAGGAAGAGGCAGCCATGAGCTGAATCTGTGCGTCCCGAGCACTAAGGGACAAAGGCACCACTTGAGGAGATGGGCTCAGCCGTTCTGGATGGGGCCGTGACACTAGCAGCGCCCCTCATCCACCAATCAACACTGAGCAGCAAGCCATAAGCTACTTCAACGGCTGCAAAACTCATCAGTTGGCCCACAACCAGGCCTGCTGCTGGGTGCCAGTGAGACACTGGATTAAGGCTCACCTTGGGACTTCACCCAGCAGCCCCTCCCAATACCCTTTCAGTCAGCTATCCATTAACATCTGGTGATGGCTCAGACTCCCTCCCTTATGATGAGTGAGTTCTCTATACATTAACTTCCTGAATACTTTCAGACACTTTGCTGGTCAAAACTGAAAACAGTTCCAGTCAGTTCCGGGAGCGTAAGCAGAAACACCTTTCCCAAGCCAGAAGGGAAGAAGTCCATCAGACCTTGCTACGCCATGGGTGCATACCATCCCATAATAAATGATGTACATCTTGGAGAGCCAGAGTCCACAGCATTTAATTATTGTAACTCCTCCTACAGGGCCATTTCTTGCAATTCTCCACCTTCTCTTTGAGTAAACGTGAAATCCTTTCTCATCTAAATCTTAAGTCCAAAAATATACTTTATTCAATGAGCCATGGGCTTCATCTCTCCACATCTCCCTTTGCAAAACAGTTACACTTTGCAATATATTTTTTGAATAAACCTCTTCCCATGCTTACATAAAAACCTGGACTTAGCAGGAGAAAAACCCCACATTTAAGGCATACACTTAGAGTCATTTTCTTAAGGGGTTATCCTTCCTCCACAACAGCAGAAAGTTGATTACAATTCATACTGGCCCCACCTCCTCAGTCACTTAGGAGGGTTCAAACTGCCAGCTTTCCTCAAAGCCAGGTGCCGCCAAAGCACCACCAGGGCTCGTTAGAACTACGGCGAGGGTCAGGAAACAAGTTTCAATACAATTTCTTCCCAGAGTAGGGAAAATAAAACGGGATGGTGAAAGAAGAAAACAGGAGTATTTGCTTGTTATAGTCTTAACCGTGCTAAGAACCACAAAACATCGTTATTTGCCTTAACCTAGCTATCAAGACTATTATCTCTGCAGATGGGCTTGGAACTGACACAGATCTGCAGGTTTTCGGAGACAGCAGATCTACCTCCTGAAGAGCTGCTGGTGGATTTGAAGTGATAATAAAAGGATGTTTTTATTTTATTTTTTTTAAGTTTCCTGCTCAATCCATGGGGCTCTCTGGTGGCCTAGTGAGGAATAATTTGCCCTACAAACCCAAAGGCATCAGTTCAAATCCACCAGCCACCAGCTGGCTGATCCGCAGGAGAAAGATGTGTAAGCTCCTTCCATGTGATTTACAGCCTCCGAGAACCCGCTGGAGGATAAACTATGAGTCAGTTCTGAGTCGAAGGCAGAGTGTGTGCTCCACTCCAAGGCGTTTGCACATGCTAAACTAGCTGTCATCTAGCTGAGACGGACTGGTGGCCATTCTGAGTCCCTGGCACACAGTCACAGCTCCTATATGTTAATTATATATAACTGGGTTCCACAAAGGAGTCCTGCTGATGCAGTATGCAGGGTTGCTAACTCATAGGTCAGAGGTTCAAGTGCAATCTCGTGACACAAAAGACTAGCAGCCTTCTCCCTTCCAGATTTACAGCTTCAAAACCTGTAGAGAAGAAATGGCAGTGGGTTCAGATTTTTGGTGCTCTGTGGGGTTTTCAATGACTGGGTTTTCCAGCTCCTTGTTATAAGGCACCTCTGGGTGCACTCAAACCTCTAGCATCCCCACTTGCGGGCAGCAATTTTAACTCTCTGCACCACCCTGGGAACGCTAGCAAGCACTGTTGTGTACCATAGAGTCGGAACCGACCCTCCAGTGAGTTTTCAAAGCACTGCCCATCTTTCTTCAGTGGAGCAGCAGATTCGAACCATGTTTCTTTTGAGTTGGCAGCACAACTGTTAATAGTAACTGAGTTAATTTGATGATGATGATGTTGTTGTTGTTGTTGTTGTTGTTGTTGTGTGTACAGTAGAGTTGGAATGACCCATAGCTGACCTTCAGAGAAGCAATTAATCACCCAGGAGGAGACAGCCGGCCCATCCTTCTTGCCTCTAAGCCACCAGAGCTCCCTGAGTGAATAGAGTATATATGAACACGATCCATGTTTATCTCGCATCTCAAAAAGGTCTAGGACCTTTATACCCATTTATACCCATGGATGTAGGCAAACGTAGTTTGATACAAAAACCTGGCCAATTCATTAACTTTCACTTCTCTCTATGGTAATTTTCCAGACCAGGACTCCTATTTCAAAGCTCTGACTTCCCGCGTTTTTACATTTAACGTTTCAGTTCTTGGAAAACACTGGAGAGAGATAAAAGCAGAGAAGAGTTGGGAAAGACTTGAGAATCAAAGCATCAACTCAAGAGGAGCGAGTACGAGGAGATGGGTAAACAGTTTGAGTGAAGGAACTCCTTAGATGCTCTGAAATCCCACATTCTTACCTATGATGGTGGCGGGGTTTGGGTTCGGGCTTTTATTTTGTTTTGTTACTGTCCTGGGTCACTGTTCGAGGAGTAGTAACTGGCAGGCTCTAAAGCTACCCTTTCAGGAGCTTTGGAGAACTCTTGACACAAGCTTATTTCCCACTTAACAACTCCGCGGACATCTGGGACTCCAGCCACTGCCCAAAAACAAGATGACCTGGGCAGCTTCGTCGTTGGAGTGAAGCCACAACTACTAAGCAAGATGGCGATGAAGCATACACCCAGTCCCCAGAGCGTGCCCAAAAGAAACATGGCGGCTGTTCATAACCTCGAGACTTTCAAGGCAAGCCCAAAACAGAGATGGCAGCCAAGGCAGCGCTTCCGAACGTGCGCCTGCGCTGAATGTGATTGGCCAGGGGCGAATCTCGGTCACTCACAGTACTGGAGTTGAGAAAATTGGAAGAAAAAACGACATTTCTGGTGTATAATGTGCTTTCTGGACCCGAAAAACTAACAAGATTAGAAAGTAATTCTTCATGCGGAATAACTTAGATATGACAGGCTGTCAAGTAAGAGTTGACTTTCACAGTGCCTGATTTTTAAAACGTCAACATTGAAACATAACCCCCTCCATTATTCTTTTGTATAATAGAAAAGATGCAAACAATTGCCTACAACTACAAAGCAGAATGGGAAGATGGGCGGAGTTTAGCTAATCTGTGAAGGGCACTGGGTTGGAGGAATCGCAGCCTCACCGAAGGCCCCCAAATGCATCAGCCAGAGTGCGACAAATTCCCACTGCGCATGTCTGCTTTCCAACGCAGTTCAAGGAAGCTCGGACTTCTTCCCCTGGGTTTGGAGGCAGCCGTACAGAAAGGCGGGGTTTGGGCGCTGAACTACAAGTGCGAGGCCCGTGATTGGCCAAGTCGGGGATAATGAAAAGTTTATCAACGGTGAGCTTTTTTTTTTTTCATTCAGCATCTATTTTCTCATGAGAGCATCATAAGACGGTGTGCGTCTTAACAAGCCTATTTGTTTTATTAGTTTGAATGTCTAGTTTCAGCAAGTTACTGAGATTGACCTTGAGCCAAGGCGGCTCCTCCGGTTCCCTCGCTGCCCCGCCCCTAGCACGTCCCTTTCGGTTTCTAAGAGCTTTGCCGAAAGCCCGGATGGCGGATTAGGAGCGGGTCCGGCGCCATCTGCAGAGGTGCGCATGCTCGGGCTCCCTGGCGCCGGGCGCGATCCAGAACATTGGCGGACGGCAGTGGGGCCTGGCCCCTGCGACCTGCTGTCGGTGGCGGCTGGGAGGCGAGGCAGGAGGTGGGCAGGTGAGAGCTCTGAAACCAACCGCAGGAGCGAAAGGCTGCAGAGAAGGGAGGAGGACATTGTAGGTACCTCAACTCCCCATCCCCCTCGGGAAGGTCACTGGTGTCCTCACTGAAGTCTATTTTGGAGGCTGAAACCAGGAGGTCAAAGACCTTCCTTCAAAACCAAATGTGCCGTAAGTACTTGTGAATGAGATGAATGTGGATGGCGAGCAAGTGCAGGGGCGCTGAGTGAAGTAGCAGAAGTGGACCACTGAGAGCACGTTTGCACTTCGCTGCCACCTTCCGACTGGGCTGGATGGACGCTGTGACCCTCGGTGACCCGTCCTTGCCCTGTCACTCCCTCCTTTATCAGGAAGGTACACCCCAGGTACACCTTATCTCCATGCACATAACGCCAAGACAATGAAAACAGAAAAAGGACTCACAGGACTTTGCCTATAGGGAGATCAGGATTCTTTTGAAACAGGGGAGACCTCTGGACATCACATTCATCCTCTTACCAGTTAGACCAACTCAGATATCAGCAACTCCTTTTGCTATAAGAGATGATTTTTCATTTCCAGTCACAATTCCCATACTTTAATTCATTCATTCACTTGGACAATTCCTTCTTAAAGTCAAGGTGGCAAACACTACAGTGACCAAAACAAGCTTATAGACTTTATATGACCTTAAGGTCACAGACCTTATGGACCTAATAGTTTGATGAGGAAAGAAGGAATGATAAGTAAATCGAAAAGTGAATTAAATGTTTCCGAATTGCCCCGGGTTTGGTTTTCATGGCAGCGGGCTGAAGCTGCTTGTATTTAGACCATTTATTGCGTGTTGCCCCAAAGTGGATTTCTGAATCGACATGACTATAAAACAGGGTAGAAGTGCCCCATAGCATCTTCAAGGCTCTCATCAGAAGTGGACTGCCACCTCTCTGTCCTGTGGGGTGGACAATGGATTCAACTCACTCTTGCCACAGTGCCACCAGGCCTCCTTAAGACCTTTATTAAACGAACGACTCGTAACTGACCGTTGAGAGGGTTTTCTGAGACTATAAATCACATAAGGGGACACTGCTCATCTTCCACTGGTAGATTCGAACCGGCAGAGAGGTTCTGCCTTTGGGTTACCAGCACTACTTCCCAGGAACTATACCTCTGGACCTGAGGGCATTAATTAGAAAGGGAGGAAGGAAGCAAGATAGGATGCTCAGAACTGTTGAGCTGGAATGCAGCCCGTGGAGCTGAGGTGGCTTGTCAAGGTTGACTTTTTATGAGGGACCATTCTATATACCCACTGCTCATATTGAAAGAGTGCCTAATGTTATCTATCTTTGACCAAGACAACCCTTTAAGTCATTATCTTTTTTTTCTTTTAATTGTGTATATAATTATCTAAGTAGGGTTATACCATTCTTTTTTCGAGCCTGTTATTGAGACCAGAAGTCATGCATAGGTCATTTTGGTAGCCCCCGCCCCCAGCCCACTATCACGTTAGCATCTAGTAGATGGAAACATTTGAGTAACCTGAATCTCTCAGATATTGCTATTAAAACTCCTGAGTACCAAATGTTCTAAAGGAGTCTCTGTGTGTTGTAAAAATTAAGCTGTTCAACAATGAGTGAAAGGTTAGTGGTTCAGGCCCACCCTGAGGTGCCTCCAAAGAAAGACCTTGTGTTCTGCACCCAAGAAGGTCACGTCCCTGAATACCGTTTACACTGCTCTGCCACTTTGCACACATGGGGGATTCCCATGAGTCAGAATTGATGCAGCCCATTAACCTCCTGCTGAAGAGTCAGATGCAACTCCTAGCAGCGCTCTGTCCAATTTCCAAGGCGGCAGATCTTTAAGGGAAGAAACTGTCCATCTTTCTCCCAGGGAGCAGCTGGTGGATGCAAGCCCCTAGCTTTTCCTTTTAGCAGCATGACACATAAAGCACCAGAGGTCCTTTTGTCACACTATTAGATGACAACACCTGACACAGGGAGCTCTGGTAGCCTGGTGGTAAGGAGCTACTCTGCCAGCTCAAAGGTGTGTTGTTCAAATCTGCTGGCTGCTCTGGACGAAGGATAGACCGTCCCCTGTGCAATTTACAGCCTCTGAAAACCCACAGGAGGGTCAGCTATGAGTGTGTCTGACTCAAGGGCACATAATAATACCGGAAAAGACCTGTCAATCTAGTCCATTACAGCCCAGGAAATGCTTTGTGGCTGTTTTGCTCTGCCAGATCCCAGTGGGTTGGAATAAACATGATGGCAAAGAATTAGCTCTGGCCCTTTAACTGGTTCTGAAAATAACCTCAGGAATCTGGATAGTAAATAGTAATTATAAACCAATGGGGCTACACTGCTTCCAAACCTGGAGAAGTGACTTCGTCAAGAGAGCTGAGCCTAGTGTAATGCATATTCGTTGATCAATTGAATAGATCCTAACTTAAGCATTATGGCTCAACTTACGCATATTCATTGAGCCCATAATGGTTATAGCTTTGGATACCCTGTGAGACAAATTTATTCTGTCCTGTAGGTTCTAAGGATGCACTGGGATATTAGCCATGGGTTTTTGAGTGGGGAGTAGTTTCTGACTTAGTAGGTCTGGAACAACATGAAAATTTGCATTTCTAATATGGGAGGCCTGGTGGCCTAGTGGCAAGACACTGCACTGCAATCCCAAAGGCACACGGTTCGAAGCTACCAGCTACTCTGCAGGAGTACTCCCATGCAATCAAATGCTTCTGAAAACCCACTAGAGGTTGGCTCGGACTCTACAGTACACAACAACACAGCATACAACTATAAGTTTCCACACCAAATCCACTGCTGTCAAGTCAATACTGACTTCATAATCCTCTGTTGGGTTTAATCAGGTTGTACATTTTTTGAGGAGGAGATTGCCCATCCTTCCCCAAAGGAGCAGCTGGTGGGTTTAAATCACAGACCTTTTGGTTCACAGCCTAATAGATTATGTATTCCGCCTCCAGAATCGCTCCTTTAAGTTTCCAGTTGGTGCTGATATCACACCTCAGGGGATCACACACTTTGAGAACCATTAACTTAGACGCAGGGAGGTTCTATGAGTCATGATAAGGGACTGGATTTATTATGGACTGTGACCTTCAACTGCTAGGCTTTATTGTTGACTTGCTGAAGAGTGTGGTGAAAGAATCCAGAAAGAGGGGCACCCGCTTTCTAGGTGATGAAGAAACCTTAGAAGACCCGCTGGAGGACCATCTGTGAGTTGGTTCCTACTCAGCAGCAATGAGGCTTTTGAATTTGCTTATTTACAAAGTAGGGAGTACAGGAGGAAGAGCCATGAGGGAAGAGGGAATTCATCTTTTGCTATGATGAGAGTAGACTGTGGGGACAAGCAAGTGAAGTGAATCAGGTGAATGGTGGCAATTGTTTACATGAACCCAAACTGGAAAGTCATCTGTTGTTGGACACCACCAAGTCCACTCCAACTCTTGGCACCAACAGAGCCAGAAACTGCCTGAAGCTGTGCCGTCTGCATGGTCATTGCTGTGTTTGGACCTCTTGTTGGATCCATTGTATCTGCTCATTTGAAGGTTCTTTACCCTGGCTCTCTACCAAATGTGATAGAGACCCTTCTCTGGGGACTGCCCCCTCGTGTCATCATATCCAAACTATGCGTCATCCTTGCATCTGTGGCTTTCTGTTTGTGCTTCCAAGACTGTTTCCATTCTTGTTGACAGTCCATAATGTATTCAGTAGCCTCTGCTAGCCCCACCATTCAAAGGCATTTTTAACTTTGTAGATTAACTTCTTAGATCTTTTTAGCTATTGTTCTGCTTTCGCGTGCATTTGAAGCCATTGAAAATACTAGGGCTTGGATCCCATTCACCTTCCTTCTCAAAGTAACGTTTCTGCTTTGAAGCTCTTCAAAGTCTTTTGCAGCCTGTCTGTCCAATGCAGTGTGTCATTTGATAGCTCACCTGCTGCTCCCGTGAGTAGATTGTGGATCCAGGTAAAATGAAGTGTTTGGCATCAGTCGTCCCTCCTCGTGATGTTGCCTCCTAGCCCACTTTGAAGGGTTGAGGTGTAATCTCCCCTCTGAAAGCCGTGACCTTTGATTTTCATCAGAATGTGCTTCAGCTTCTCTTTGTTTTTATCAAGCAAGGCTGTGTCATCTGCATCTAAGTCTTCCTCTAATTTTGGTGCCTTTTTCTCCTTTATAGAATTCAGTCTTCTAGAACTGTTTGCTCAGCATTACAGAGTGAAAAAGTATGAATGAATAGGACACAGTGCTGACTCAGACCTTTCCTGATTTTAAACCACAGTGTCCCTTTTTCTGTGTGAACAAGTGAGTGTAGTAATGTGCATGGAATCCCTAGTCTTTCAATCTTAACTATAATTTATCACACAATCAGAGCAGACTGCTTGAGTATTCAGATAGCATGGAGAGTGGAAGTGAGTCTGAATATCGTGATTTGTAAGGAATGAAACTGACTGTGTGGCCGGGAAGGTGGTAAAGAGTGCTTGCATTTGGTTCTTGAAATGGGAGAAAAATGAACAAATTATTCAGAGGTCAACCCATTAAAATTGAAAAGCTGATCATAGCAAAAAGGGGGATGGTACAGTAAGAACCCTGGAAATGCACATGAAAGTGGGACTGGAGTGTGGGGAGCAGGAGTACCAGCTCCTCTGAGATTTACAGAGGAGGCCAGGGTGAGAACCGAGGCGTTTTTACGGTACGTAGAGGCATTTGTCCTCAGTGGCCACTGTTTTTTTCTAATGGGTTATCTGCCCTCCCCACAGCAGTGGGGAGTGAAGTAAAAATTTCAAAAGTCATATTGAACTATAGAAGGTGGTGATGTAGGGACTCAGAGCTGCCGAGGGTACACAGGCATTGCTGTGACACTAAGAACCCGGGTGAAGGAGGGCGTTTAATCTGGATCAGTCTGGCTGTTCAGTCCCTGCTGCTCATAAAATAAACTGGCTACAACGATGTCATTCTGGAGACTAAGGTGTGTCTGATACAGGCCCTGGTCTTTGCAATTACTTGCTGTGCATCAGAGAGCTGGACAATGACTAGGGATGATAGAAGGAGAGTTGATGCCTTTCAGCTGTGGTGCTGGAGAAGAGTATTGAATATACCATGGACTGCTAGGAGAAAAAACTTTCGTCCTGGAGAGGGTGACGCCAGTCTGCTCCTTGGAGGCAAGGATTCTGAAGCTTTGTCTGATATACTCTGGACATGTTGCAAGGAGGGATCAGTCCTTGGAGAGGGAAGTCATGCTTGGGAGAGAGGAGGGACGGCTCAGGAGCGGAAGACCCTCTATGAGATGGATTGATTCAGTGACTGGTATAATGGGGATAGGCGTGTTGGAGACAATAGGATTGGCAAGAGATAGAGCAGGGTTTAGGGCTCTTGTACATAGGGTCACTATTCGACGGCACATAACAACAACAACACGACCACACCAAGAAAAGAAAGGTAATGCTGTGTGTGTATGAGAGAGAGAGAATATAGTCATTGCCATCAAGTCAGACCCACTCAGCCGACACTCCACCAGGGGTTTTTCCCCCCAGAGGCTATAAATTGCACGGGAAGAGATTGTCCATCTTTCTCACCGTGAGCAGCCAGAGATGGCCCATCTGTGGGTAGGTAGCAGGACTCCCTCTCGTCTGTACGACCAGATGCACACTCACACACCGCTGTCATTGCTGAGTGGCCTTGTGTCTGACTGTACAGTGGATGGAAGCCCAGCGTGATCCTACGATCCTCCCTCTCTCTACTGTGTTTAAGCCCATCTCTCCCGTCACGGTGTCTGTCCGTCCATTGTGGGTCTTCCCTTCTCCCTTCACTAACACTCTGCTTTTCCAAGCATGATGCACTTTCCCAAGGATATATTTTAGTTTATAAACACATGGAGTTACTAGTAATGGAGGTGGGTAGCACAGATAGTAAAGTATTTCTTTGTAACAGAGCTAATCTTGTTGGGCACTGTTGAGTTAGACCGATAGCTGACACTCCAGCAGGCTTTCAGAGGCCGTAAGTCACAGAGTTTGCTCATCCTTCTCCCGCAGAACGGCTGGTGGATTCGAACCACGTGTGTTGCCCTTTGTGACTCTGTGACTGTCTGATTCACTCCTGACTCAGCTTGGCTCCAGCCACCTGGGAGAAGGGAAGTGGTAGGATTCTGCTGAATGGAAACACGAGAGCTCAGAGATTGACACATTTGATTCATCAGGAGTTAATGAAGCATTTTTGGTGTGTTTTTTGTAAAATGGAAAAATCTAGGCTGGGAAACGAGTTAATGTAGATGACAGAAAAGAAACAGAAATTCTTATTGTCATTATCCTAGTTGTAGCAGTGTGAAAACAGCAGGCAGGTCCTATTTAACAGAAGGAGGGGGAAACCCCAAACCCAACATTTAAACTTCTATACTAAAAAAAGAAGATAAAACCTATAGAAGTTATTTTCAATAAACAGTTTATTGAATTAGACCTTTTCCATATAAACGTCATCAATATCACAATCCAAGAGCTAGGCTGTTTATCATTCTTTCTAATGTTTTCTTCATGATTAAATAACCAGTGGCCATTTTTTTTAAAAATTACCTGTTTTTTTTCCGAATGCTTTGAGCAAAGCAGCAGTGAAGACATTGATGGGGGTTGTACACTGTCCAGTTGGAACCATCTCCAAGCTGACCCCTCCAGCAAGTCTCTGGAGGCAGTGACTTGCACGGGAGGAGATTTCCCATCTCTGGCATTGAGCAGCTGGTGGATTCAAGCCATGCTCCTTTGGATTGGTAATGCAGCTCCTTACCATTTGGTCACCAGAGCTTTCTGAGGACATAGGGATGGTTGTTGTTAGATGCCGTTGAATCAAGTATGACTCATAGCGACCCTGTGAATAACAGATCTGGACTCTGTCCTATCCTCTGCCATCTTCACCATCTCTGACATGGGAGAGGATGAAATCAGCTTTGCACAGTGCCCAGAAGAACAGCAGGTGGCGCCCAGGAGGAAAGCAGTTGGGGCCTTTTGCAGACTGTGCCCTGCTTCCTGGGTGGCATAATCTTATTTAGTCCAAGGGCAACAGCAAAACAGGTGATGTGAATGGACCAGATGGCACATCAAAGAACAACCTGAGAGCTGGAGCCCAGCTGTTGGGAATTTTCTTAGAAGCCTAATTGCCTTTTTGCCCTTAACCTCACTGTCCACTTCTGTCTCCAGGAAACCTTCATTTAGCTGAAAATGCAACAAATTACAGCAAGCCTGTCAGAGACCTTAAAGTTACAAACTGAAGAGATGCTTTAATTTGAAATGCAAATTTCCATAGGTGACAAGGTGACAGGGGAACTGTCGAAGCTGTCCAAAATACTGTAATGCCTCACATTTTTAAAAATAGAGCTTTTGAGGTCTGAGGTATATATCTCAGCTCTTCTTTATTTGCCTTTATAAACACAGAATATATATAATATCTGTAACAAAGTGGAAGTGTTTTCTGCCTGCAAGTCTCCTGCTGTTCATTTAGTACTGAGAACAAAGCTAAATAAAACTGAACTAATATTAGCCCAGCTAATCACAGTTATTAGGAAGCCATGTCGAGTTCCTCAGTGCTGCTGTAGACATACAGTGAGTGGCTTTAATAAACAAAATTTATCTTCTTGCAGTTAAAGGCTTTGTTGATGTTGGGTGCCACCTGGTCAGTTACGTCTCATATTGACCCTGTGAATCACGGATTGGAACCTTGCCCCATCCTGTGCCATCCCCACAACCTTTGTCACCCCTGAGCCCGTAACAGTGTTGATGCGTGCCATCAGATCAGAACCTACTCAATAGCTGACTCTCCAGGTATTCAGACAGGAAATTGCATGAGAGGATGTTGTTGCCCATCTTTGACCCACAGATTCAGCTAGTGGATCCCAGCCACATGCCAGGGGGTTGGCAGCACTGCTTGTTACCATTTGGCGGCCAGAAATTCAAGTTCAAGGCCCATCACTGGAAGGAAAAGCCCTCTGCTCCAGGGGAAAACCTCATCATAGCTTCTCTAGCTCCAGGCTTCCTCGGTGCCTTGGCAAACTTCATGTGACATTTAGCCTTCTCTCGGTTTTGCTTTCTTTATTCGCTGTTCCTCATATGACTGAGTGATTGAGTTTGAGACTTAACAAAGAAGCCTGTTTCCAAATTGGATTCCACCACACCTACACAGGTCAGGATTCCAGTATGTACATGAGGCTAAGACGAGGGGCCACGATTGACTCCAAAATAGTGACAAATAACATTTTGAAGGCTTCTTGTTGTTGATTGCCGTCGAGTGGAGCACGACTCATACCAGTTGTTGTTGTACCATCAAATTGGAACTAATGCATAACTGATGCTCCAAGGGTTTTCAGAGGCAGTTATTTGCACAGAAGAAGCTTGTCCATCCATCTCCTGCAGAGCAGCTGGGGATTTGAACCACGTGCCTTTGGGATTGCAGCACTGTGTTGAGACACCAGGCTACCAGAGCTCCTCTTGTTGCATACTGTCAAGTCAGAACCGACCCATAGCTGACCCTCCAGTGGGTTTTCAGAGGCAGGTAATCGCATGGGAGGAGATTGACCATCCTTCTCCCATGGAGCAGCTGGTGGATTCAAAACGCGTGCCTCCAGGATTGCTGGGCAACATCAGGTCATTAGGCCACCAGAGTTCCCTCGAGAGCTCCTCTTAATGCCCTCTGATTTTGGACAGAATGACAGGTGAGCCAACCTTATCTACGTGACGTGAAAGTCAGAAGAACATGCTGGGCATGATATTAAGATGCTCTTTTAAAGAATGCTAGCTCCAGCTTCCGAAGAAATGTATATACTGTGTGTTCTATAGTATTTTCACGTCGATTAAATGAAAAGACTCTCTAAAAGTACTTTGTTGTTGTGTGCCATCAGTCGGAAGAGACCCATAGCCGACCCTCCAGCGGCTTTACAGTGGCAGTAAATCTCCTAGGAGGAGATTGTCCAACTTTCTCTCCTGGGAGCAGCTGGTGAATTCAAACCACGTGCCTTTGGGATTGCAACGCAGCTTCTTACCACCCTACAAGCACTTAGTGACTCAGAAAGCCTTCTTGGTCATGATCATTATCCAAGCCTCTCAAGACCGAAGAATAATCAGCCAGAAAAGTTATTACTCTCTCACCTGCAATACCCAAATCAGTGGATGAGATCGGAAGAACTGGGGAGATGGGGCTTGGTGCTGAAGTGAACATTAAAACAGTTTGTAATTAAATGGGTGCACATTGTTTACTAAGCAGGAAATACTGTGATCGACTTCACTGAAGTTCTTTGCTTTCTAAGTTTCTCAAATGTGACTCCCTGTTCTCTTGAGCTACAGCGCATCTTTATTTTATTGGGATGTGGCTAGGTGAGCTTTTCTCGGACCTGATGAGTTTCCATTCAGTTGTTAATACACAATCTGTTTCACGATATAGCTTGCCACTGCCTAACAGCATGTCTCTCACTCCCAGTGTTCCCTGCTTTCATCCACCTGTCTTTCTGCCCTTTCCCACCTTCTGAACTTGTTGGGAAGCAGATGCTGTACTTTTGACTTTATGGTTGATGATTCTGAGGAGCATGTTCCTCCTGGGTATTACGTGATAGGCCTCTCGGTTTGACTAGGTCATCCTGGGAATAAGTTCACTTCCAAGTTTGAAGAGTATTTAAAGGCCAGTCTTTATCAGACCAGTAGGTCTCGTGAATTTTGTTGTACATTTTTGTCCCACTTTGTTCGGAACCTTCTCTTAGAATCCTGGTCAGAGCATATTTAAATAGGTACAAACAATGTGCTCCGTAGGGTCAAGGATGGTCTCACATACTTGGGGTACGTTGTCAGGAAGTTTCAGTCCTTGGAAGATGACATCATGCGGAGAGCCGGGGATCAGAAAAAGAGAGGAAGAGCCAAAAAAAAAGACAGGTTGGCACAGTAACTGTAACAGTGAGCTTGAACATAGCAGATATCGTGAGGATGGGGTAGATGGAGCAAGGTTCATAGGGCCACCGTGAGTTGTAGGTGACTTGATAGCACCTAACACAGCAACAGTGTACTTGTTACTGTAAAGCCAGCACTGGCGGTGTAGTCAGTAGGGAGTTGCCCTGCTCACCCAAAGACTGCAGTTCTCTGAGGGTTCAAATCCACCAGCAGCTCTGAGGGAGAAAGATGAGTAATCTCCTATGTGAGACACAGTCTCAGAAAGCCACAGGAGGATTAGCTGTGAATTCATTCCAACTCAACAGCAGGTTGGTTTTTGTTTGGGGAGGTGGTTGGTTACTTGGTTGGGGATTTGTTTATTTTGGGAGCTTGTTTGTTTGTTGATTTAGGTTTTTTATTTTAGAACAATGTCCTGTTACTGGAGTATGGTAAACTCTAGTTTACTAGTGTGAGGAGAAGGAGTGTTTGGATTCTTTTCCCCCCTCTATTAACTGTTAACCTTTTCTTAGGTGCTCTGACGCTGAAGGACTATGACTTTGCAGAACCTCTGGAGAAAGTACAAAGTTCTGATTGTTATGGTCCCATTAGTTGGACTCGTTCATCTTGGGTGGCACAGAATCAAAAGCAGCCCCGTTTTCCAGATACCAAGTAAAGACGACCTTGCTGAGCTAGAGGATCTAGCACTTACCGGTCCCCAGAAGAGCGAAGCCCACGGAAAGTAGCAGGCTTTGCAGTCTTCAGGTAAGTTGAGTCTAATCTATTTAAACCTTAATTGATAAGACTGCAGTAATGGGGAGCATGATCTTTCTTAAGGTACAGCATTCTAGCAACACAGAGCTTGAAATGGTAAGTAACCTGTTTATTTCTTATGACTGAGTGGCAAAATATTACCCTGTAATTGCTGCTAGAGATATATATTGTAGAGACTTTGTCTCTCGCGTAAAGCAATCATTCACGTGAAAAAAGGAAAGGACAGTTGGTCTGTTACTCAGCCTGTCCCCCTTCACTACCAGTGTCCCCAGTATCAAGAATGTTCACAGAAGAGCAGTTGGTCCCAGGCTTTAGACTCTCTTGTGCTGTTAATAGTTGACTTTGCATTGATTCCAGCTCTTAGTAACTCTCTTTGTGCAGTGTGGAACAGCCTCATGGGATTTGGATGGCTGTGGCCTTTCACATTGTCAGCCCTGCCTGCCTGTCCGGGCCCCCCCCAGTGGACTCTGGCCATTTGGCTGGCAGTTAACACACACACCCGTTAGCGCGACCAGGTACTCTTAGAGAGTCATAAAGTCTGTCACTTGCAAAAGCTTCTCTTATAAAGCTAACTGTATTACTTCCTTAACATCTGACCCAAATAATGTGTTATTTTTGAGAGTCACTGAAATAAGAAAAACAAACCAAAAACCCAACTCATAGCTGACCATCCAGTGGGTTTTCAGAGGCTGTAAATCGCTCAGGAAGAGAATGCCCTTCTTTCTTCTGTGGAGCAGCTGATGGACTTGAACCACCAGAGAAGTGCCACCCTTGGGTGACAGTGCAGCTCCCCACAGTCTGAGCTACAGGAGCTCCCACTAAAATAAAGCCTTCGGAGAGAAGAGGATGGAGTTAAATACAGTTCCGGTGTAATACTAATAAGGAGTGCTGGTAGTACTACATGTCTGTTAGGATCTGTTAGTGTGGAGCAGCTGGTTAAAAGGTCAGCAGTTCGAATCCACAAGCTACTCCTAGAGTGAAAGGTGAGTGCTCTATCCCCACGTTCCCGAAAGATTTACAGCCTCAGAAACCCAAGGGGTAAGAGGGCGTCATTTTGAGTCAGAATTGACTCGATGACAGTGGGTTTGGACCTGTAATTCCAAAATCCTTGAAGCTCTGAAGAGTTTTTTGTCTTAACTGCTTTGGCAGTAAAACATCTTAATTAACATTTAATTTGTAGTTTTTAGTCCCATTTAAGATGAATATTTGGTTTCACTTACAGATACACTGTTGCATTTGATTGGGAGTTTTATAATAAGTAACAGATTGCTAAATATTCAAGGAATGTAGAATTACAGTCTAGGGGTTTCAGGTAAAGCATTGTGATCCTGTAATTATTTAGTTTTTTCTTCTTCTAATATACTTTTTTGTCCTTCAGTTGAATAATAATGTGATTTAAATTTTGGCATATGACAGGTCTTAAAATCCTGTTCCTTTTAGAAGGATCTCTCTAAGATTTTTCTGTTACAAGAAAAATCTTGCTTTTGACTTGTAATAAAACTGTGCTATAATTACTGTAATTGTAAATTTTTTTTCCTTACATAATATTTGGCTAGGATTTTATTTATTCTTGCATCTTATTTTTATTCAGATATTTTTCAAAACAAAGGGAAGCAGGACTTAAAATAAAGGAACTCTGATGGCATGGGCTGTTGTGTCTTTACTTCTGACCAAAAAGTCCACAGTTTGAATCCATAAGCAGCTCCAAAGGAGATGGTGATCTCCTTCTCTTAATATTTACAGCCTTGGAAACCTGAAAGGTTACACAAGTCAGAATGTACTAGACAGCAGTAAGTTACTAATAGATATTTTTTAAAAAACAGGTAGTAAAACAAGTCGGAATTTTAACCTAAAAAAGTTACCTTACTGCTCTCACCTCTTCTCCCCCTTGAGTACCCATATAGTATGCTTTACTATTTATTCTTCTATTTTTATAATAATGGGCTTATGATGGGTAGGGGTGAAGTCACAGAGTTGTATAATTTGGTAGGTAGAGGAAGGCAGTAAAGGCAATGGGAAAGATCCAGTGTGGAGCTGAAAAGACAGGGTAATAATGGTGGGCATACGCCAATGATTAATTTTATAAAGTAGTGAATAGGAATGATTGTATGAAACACAATGTATACAAACTTTATAGGCAACCCAATATAAAATAAAAATATTTTAAAAAGTCACCTTAGACATTGTGTGTAAAATGGGTATTTAGAAGGAGGATTTAGCAGTCAGAGCAGGTAGTAAAATAGTTCATTAGGTACTTGTTATGTATATATAAAAACTCTTCCCAACTAATGAAATCTTTATAGAGTAATGGTTTACTTTCTACCTATTGGGGTACTTCAAAACTGAAAATAATTTATTGGTATGAACCACAATTATATGTGTTTTTATACGTCTTACCATTAGTAATATATACTGTCACAATACATAATTTACCAGTGTTATCATTCTCAAATGTTCACTCACAGATGTTCAAAGATATTTATAAAGTTATTGATAATAAAAGGCAATAATAATGAAAACTTAAAAAAAATATTTTACTTACATTATAATAAACTTACAGGTTCCTCAGAACACCCCTGTCATAAGTTTTGTGTGTGTGTGTGTGTGTGTGTGTGTGTGTTTATACTATCTAGTTTTTCTTTTCAGTTGTAAAAATTTGGAGGCCTGGTATAGCCACACTTTGGGCAAAAAAATTAATTATTTCTTATATAAAAAAAAATAACAGACTGTCGTTAGTCAGGGAACACTTAGAGGAAAAGTAAAACTGAATAAAGAAATGATCTCCTCTGACATGTTGAAATCTGGGAAAATAGAGTTGGAAGTTTTAGGTGTTAGTGCTGCAGTACTTAGATGATTTAGAGCCAACACTTGCCAGTCACTCAAGAAGCAGGCGTGGCAAGCAAAAGTGAAGCCAGAGAGGGTTAGACTCTGATACCTGACAACTGAAGGACACCTAGATAATGTCTTCACTTCTTGCAATTTGTTATTGTTTCTTTTATTTTGGACTGTGTCAGGCGTATCCAAATTAGATGAAACCACTGAAACTCTCAAGTGTTCATCATCAGCCTTAACACGTTTCCACCTTTTGCCAGTGTTCTTCTATCTAGCCTTTGAGTCTGATGGTTTGTAGTTTTTCTGTCCAAGATATTTTAAAGCATACCCATGTTATATAAGGTCCCCCTTTAACATGTTCTCTTTCAGCAAGTATAAACACATGCACATAACCGTTAATGAACTATCATATTGAAAAAAAATAACAGCAACCCTTTAATACACAAGGCCTTTTACACAAGGCCTAATTAATGCATCTTAATACACAGGACCAAGTTCATGTTACTGAATTTATAGGTAGTAAAGGTAAGTAAATCCATGGTCTGTGGTTTACTGCCTGGTGGCTTAGTGGGTAAGGAGCTGTACTGACAACCCAAAAGCTACTGCTTTGAATCCACCAACTGCTCCTCAGGAGAAGGATGGGGATCTCCTGTGCGATTTACAGATTCTAAAAACCTACTGGAGGGTCAGCTATGGAGGGGTTGCGATTTGACAGCAATGAGTGTATGAGGTCCTAGCACATTGTATCATTGGGAATTGCAAAATGTGGTGTTCAGATCCTTTCATTCCCTCTCCATTTATATGAACAAGCTTTCCCTTACCAGCAGTTCCATTGTTCTAGAGTGACTGTACAGGAAAACCCAGGTAAGGTGCTTTATCTTCCTTTACCAGATAGAAGCCCTGGTGTTGTAGGGAATTATGAAGTGAGCTGCTAACCAAAAGGTTGGTGGTTTGGATCCATCATTTAGGGGAGAGATGTACAGACTCCTCCCATAAAGTTTGGAACCCTAGGGAAGGGTTGTCAGGAGCCAGACTCGAGTCCACAGCAGTGCGTGGTGTGGTGTATTGGTTTTGATAAGAAGCATGACTCCAACAATACTGGAGGGTTTCAGTGACTTAGGAACTCATGGATTTGCATATAAATGAAGTAGCTCAGGCTATGATAGTCATTTTTTGTTTCAGTGCTCATATTGTCCCATCTTCTCTATCAGAATGACCTCATTGTTGTCTTTTTTTAATTTGACCCCTGCTTTTCAGTGTAATCTTTGCTTTTTTGGCAGGAGAGCTTCCTGACTTACATATTCTTGCATCACATCTAAAAGCAATCCTTTCTCAAAAGCAAAGAGACTTATTTGTAGTAGGAGAAAAGTTTAATTTCTTAATATTTCATTAAATCACATTTTAATTTCAAGTCAAAGGAATATGCTAGCTTTACTGTTAATGACCTTGTCTCTTGCTGATGAAATTCCATCTTCACAGACAGGCCTGTGCAACAGGGCATAGTTAGATAACCTCTCATTTAATGGTAAACTTTGGAATTGTCAGTCATATTGTTTAAAAGGAAAATCTTAGGTCGAGCTAACTGAAGATTCTTTCAAACATGTACGTAAGCTCTTATGTAATTTTTCTTTCATTGTACCTTATTTTGTAAAGATTTAGACCTTCCAGTTAACAGCCTGACTTGTAACTCACTACACTTCTAGGTCTCCTATGCCAGTTAACAGAATGAAAACATTTATCTAGCCACAAGTCAGCAGATGTTGGCATCCTGAACATGATTTGGGAACCACCAATACACTTACTTATTTTATTAATTTTTTAAATGATGATTTGAGTGACAGTTTAGAAAACACACTGGCTTTTCATTCAATTATTCACACACATTTTTTCCCTAACATTAGTTACAATACCGATACTGTCATCTCTCTTTTCCTGTGTCCTCCTTGCATGTCTCATTGCCTTAGTCCTGTCCTACCTGCTTCTGCCTTCGGGACTTTATCCTTGGCAAATACTGCTCTTTGGACCCTATATTGTTGGTTATTTTGTGGCGTGAGTGCCATCCTCACCCTGCCCTGTTTTGCTGAAATGAGCCATGGAGGGGTTGAGTTTTATTTCATGTCTGAAGGGTGTCTGACGGCTGTGGTCTTGGGGTTTCACCAGACTCTTTTGAGCCAGTTAGCCTGGCTTTTTGTTTGTTTTATTCCACATTTCACTCATCTATCCAAGATCTTCTTTGATCCCTTTTAGAGTAATCAGCATGGTAGCCGGGCACCATCTGTGTCTTCTGGTCTCAGGGTCATAGAAGGTGAGGTTGCGTAGGCCAATAGGTCTTTGGACTAATTGTGTCAGTGTATTTTTGCTTTCTCTCTTCTTTATGCCCAACAAGGAGAAAAAGACCCATAGTTACATTTTAGATGACTGCTCAAAAGCTTTTAAGACCCTGGTTGCTACCTATTTTAAGGAAACTATTACTACATTTCTGCCAGTCCATTTGACACATGATAAATTATACATTTTTTAGATGCTTTATGATTAAAGGGAAAATCTGATCCTATTTTTCTCATGAGTCATCCAAAACATTCCTTGATATTTTTTTTATTTATTTATTGTGTCTAGTCATAGCTTAGAGCCAAATTAGTTGGTTAATATTTCAAAACTGAAAATAATTTATTAGGGGAATGAACTATGGAAATTAACTCTGACTGTAGCCAGGTGTTTAAAGTGTGGTTTGTACAAAGATGGACAGAGAGCTATGGTCTTTGGGTTTCAGGAGTTGCTTTTTAAAAAAAAAATTATTATTAAATTTTATTAGTTTTAATGAACATTTACAGAGATTTTGGGTTCTCATTCATTCATTGTTGCACTGTTTTCTCTACCCTCCTCCCCAGTTCATTCTTCTTCCCCGCCCCCCGAATGTCTGTTTTAATTGTCCCATTGCCACAGTGCTTGTCAAAGCCAGTTCTGATTAATCTCCTTTGTCAGTGTGCCCTTTGCCATTCCCTATCACTCCTCCCTGAGAGAGACTTCATCCTGATTCATAAGGAAAAGGGGATGGCGTATTCTCTTAGCTGCTTCCTGCTGAAAAGGGACGCTGTGGGTTTCAGGGTGAAGATCTTCTCTCACTGCTCTAAAGGGTCCCTTTGGCAGTAGGAAACACATAGACTATTATGGAGATTGATTTTGGAATTTAGATTTACTGTTATTAATTGTGCTTAGCCGTACATGTTCATATCCTTGAAGATGTATCATGGGGGGGTTGCAACCTAGAAGACACAAATTTAACTAACAAGTTAAAAGTACATGAGTCAAAAATTAACAATCAGTAATATTCCGAGTAGAGGTTCTAGTAGTGGCACAAATCAAGTTACAGAGGGAAGGTGGTTTTTACAATAAAAAGCCTATAGACTAGCACTTTGTCTATTATAGTGTACAGGTTAGGAACCACAAGATGTAGAGGCTCAGCTATGTCATTTATGCTTCTTAAGTCCTGGAGCAAATTCCATCTACCACTGGGCTGTTTTACAACTCAGAAGTTCACATGCAAGGTAGAGGTGAAGTAAGGAACTGCTTATGAGGTTTTCCGTCCATTCCAAGAGCTAAGAGATAGTAAGAAGAGTTGGGACCTCAGAAGGCTTTTAGGACCAATTAGGAGGCTCTGTGTCCAGGAGAAAATGAATATACTTACCAGTAATGTTAATGCTTATCCACGACTCTTCTGGGAGGATCTAAATCGTTGAAGCGTCCTCCTTTGTTTCCAGCTGGGAGCTGGGGCCGGTCAGTCCTGTCAGCCACGAGGACCTGATGTGGGCCACCTTGGCCACGTGTCCTTCAGAGCCACACTTAAAGCAAGTGAGTGGGAGCTTCCTCTCTACTCCCTTGCCTATCTGTGGCTCTCGTCTGTGACACTGTCTACTGAAGTGGCCCAGCTTTCCACAGTGGAAGCAGTTCTGACCTCCTTTATTACCTTTGGGTGGCACTGTAAGGAGTTGCTTTTTTAAAAATTTTATTATTATTATTATTAAGTTCAATGAAAATTTACAGAGACTTTGAATTTCCATTCATTCATTGTTGCACTTTTCTCCCTGCCCACCCCTCCATCCCCCCAGTACACTCTTCTCTTTGAAAAATAAAAGAAAAATTCTTTCATTGTTTTACAATCCCTCCCCCGCAAGTCCACTCCACTATGCAGCCTTTGTTCTGGACTCCTATCATGACAAAAATAGCTAATCACATATCCCTCTTAAACAGTTTTCTCCCTCATCTGTTTTAATGCAGTATACATAATTTATCCCATCTTTCTTAGTTTCCCCACAACCCCGAGGTCAGTCCTGTTTTACAACAGTGGCACCACGCAGTATTTGTCCTTTTGTGACTGAGATATTTCACTCAGCATAATGTCCTCCAGAGGCGTTGCTTTGAGTTGAAAATTGACTCAGTTGCATTTAACAATAACAAATTTACTAGCAGGTCTGTATAGTCTTTGACTCACTCACTCATTGCTGTCATTTGGGAACCAGCTCATAAGCAACCCTCTCCAATGGGTGTTGGAGGCTGTAGACAACGCAGAGGGAGACAGCCCACCTTTCTTCCCTCCGAGCTTCTGGTGGACCTGCTGCCCTTGAGTTAGCACTGCAGCTCTCTCCAGTCTGCACCACCAGAGCTCATTAGGAATAATAAATACCTCCCTGGCAATGTGGGATATCTTCTAGATTAAATCTTTCTTTAAGAAACAAATCATTGTGATGTTAAAGCTTTGTAGATAGATAGATAGATAGATAGATAGATAGATAGATAGATAGATAGATAGATAGATAGATAGCTTGCTTGCTTGCTTCTGCCTTTGAAACAAGTTGTCTTATTGTCCTAATTACTTACAAGTAGAATTTTATGTTCAGGCACTTTTCTTCAGACCTAAGGTTTCCAAGAAAATCACAGTTACAGATAAAATCAAAATATTAAATTTCCATGTAAGAGGATACAAACATTTGGGACCTTTTGTAAAACTCAGAAACAAAGTTCTTTAGGTTGTAATATTGTAAGTTGTAATTCTCTGTAGTTATGATGTGGTGATAAAATGTAGCCTATCTCTTAATGTCACATTTTAATAGCTGTACTTTTAAGTTTTTTAACTGTTATGCATGCCAAATTTTTGAAATATAAGAAGTTTTTCTGCCAGGTATTCATTTTAGAGTTATAAAAATGTTAAGTCTAAATTGATTTACATTTCTCATTTTCTAGAGGCTAGTTAGCTTTCTTTTGCCAATCTTCTGTGCTTTTTTTAAAAAAAAGAACATAGCATTACAATAAATGAATGAATTGTAACCTAAAAATATCTTGGAATCCTTTCTAAAATGTTTTCTTTATTCATTTGTTCTAGAAAGACACAGCTTTGGATGTGAGTTTGATCTTGAAAGGAGAGATGAAAAACGTCAGTTGGATTAGAAAGAACTGGCTCCTGGTAGCTGGGGTATCTTTCATCGGTGTCCATCTCGGGACATATTTTATACAGAGGATTGCAAAACAGTCTGTAAAATCACAGTCTGGAGGCAAACAGAAGAGTATCGAAGAATGAAGTGAAATAAATATTTAGAATTACTAATATGTCATGAAATTATTCTTTTCCAACTAGCTTTATAAACATGGAACCATTTAATTTTATAATCACACTGCCTCATATTCAGACTCTGATTCTGGAAGAGTAATTTTTCTTGAACATCACAACCCATGAAATGGTAATACATAGAAAAATAAGATTAATGAATAAAAGCTGACTCCACACGTTTATGAAGTAAAATGTTTCATTTAGAAGCTAAAAAGCCCTCAACATGTGAAAGTGAACCACTCACAGATGCGAGGGTCAGGGCCACGCTGTCCGTCTTCAGAGGGATTGTTACATCCTGCTACGGCCCCTCGGGGCGGCTGAAACAGCTGCACAACGACGTCGGAGGACACGTGTGCACCACGTCCCAGTCCACAGCTCTGCTCCAGAGGCTCTTGGTAACCCATCCCGTGCTGAAGATCATCACTACGTCCATGCAGAATCATGTGTCCTGCTTCAGTGACTGTGGCTTGTTCATGGCCATCCTTTGCTGCAACCTGATTGAAAGTGGCCAGGGCATAGACGTGACCCCTACCACTGTCATTGAGTTAAATAGGCTGCTTTTGAGCCTTTGCACCCATTACCTGAAATCTGAGGGGTGTGGGTGTCGGTTGGCAGTGGATTTTAGTAGCACCCCTGTCCTCCTTGGCTTGGTACGCACTGTATTAACCAGTAAGCCTGCCTGCAGCCTCACCAGGAAGGAAGTCGATTACCTCAGTGCTCTGGTTCTGAGAGCTTTCTTGCTAACAATTCCAGAAAAGGCTGAGGACCGCGTCATTTTAGGAAAGAGTATCATTGTGCCTTTCAAAGATCACAGGGTTGTAGATTCTACCGTATTCCCTGGAATTCTCATTGAAACATCAGAGGTTCAGATGCTGAGGCTGTTAGCTTCCAAAAAAGCAGGTGTCCTGAAGGTGGCGCTCTTCTGTGTATCCTTGTCCGGAGACCTTGCTGAAACAGGAGAAGGGACTTTGGTGGTCAGTTATGGAGTACATCTTGAAAGGGCAGCCCTGGACCAGCTGCTTAGCCTAGGGAAGGAACTTGTCAGAGCCCATGTGGGGCTTGTCATTTGCCAAAAAGTCATACACCCGTCTTTGAAACAGTTTCTCAGTGCGCATAATGCTATTGCCATAGACAGAGTTGGAGTGGCTTTGATGGATCCGCTGAGTAAAATGACAGGTAAAGAGCAGCCACACCATTCACCCTTTACGTTTGATGGATCATGCTGCTTTGAGCAGAGGTAGTCTTGATATTGTGTCACTGTATTAGCTGCTTAGAAAGTCTAGAAGTCGTGAGTCTCATAGTGTAGACAGGAACCATTTCTGTCAGCAGAGGTGGTTCCTGTATATCATTCACTTGTTAATAATGATTCAGTGACAATGACCATTTTTCCAGCCCCCAAATGTTCTAGAGAATTAGCATCTAGAGCCATTAATCATCAACTGTTTACAAATTACCCAAGAAGCCCAACAATCTCAAAATCGCAAGATCTTTCCCACTTTCTACAAAACACTTTGAGTTGGAATTTTACAAAGCTCCTAAACTACATGTTCCATCAGGAAACTATTTTGTGGATAGAAGATTTTTTTTCCACTTCACTTTTATCATAAATCCAGCAGGCTCCATCTGCATAGTGTGCTTCATAGTTCAATTTGGGGGATAGAGTTAAGTGCACTTACCAAATCCCCTGGCAGTTACAGCTTAGCCTCAGAGAAAGGGCCAGGTTTTCTTTTCAGCACTTAGAGCAAGACTGGCTAAAAGTAGACATTTTGTAATGTTTCTTGAATTGAGTGCTATATTTAGTAAGAGACTATACTGAACAGGAAATTTGCTGTACTTCGCAAAATGACACTAAAATTATTTATCAGACTGATAGCTCACGTGTTCGAGCTAGAGAAAGCAGGTGATTTTTGAAGAGTCTATTTCAGCCACTTCAGTATCTCCTAAAAACTACAATTAATGCTGAACTAAATGGGCATCCTTGTTATATAGACTTAGACTTTAGTCTGTTTAGTCCAGTATTGATTGTAGTTTTAAAACCATTAGACTAGTTTTGAACTCCACTGTTTTCAGTCTCATAAATCAGGAAAAATCAACATTTTAGCTTAGTGATAAGAGATGTTATCTTTAACTTATTGCCTTGCATTTATACACTTGTGACATGATCCTACAAGGGCAATGTATTCTGATACTGAAGATCAGATCTATATTCTTAAATATTTATTGGCTTTTAACAAGTGATTTTTACTCTGAAGAATATATTCCAGTTTATTGCTTTAAACATATGAAACCATTTCCTCTACTATCAGTATAGGTAGGACAGGGTTTTCTGCCCAGCTTTCTATTTTTCATCCTATGTGGGACTAAAGCATGGCATTAATAGCTGTAACATCAATTCCATATCTTGAGAACTGATATCCTGGAGACAGGAATATTTATGCACATTACTTAGATAAAAGTTAGGATAGTTAGCTGCTTAGCTTCATTCACTCATTACCATCAAGGAGGAATTGACTCATAGCTGATCTTCCAGCAAGTTTTCAGAGGCTGTAAATCAGACCAGAGGAAATTGCCCATCTTTTCCCAAGGAGCAGCTGGTGAATTTGAATTGCCTGCCTGGGTTGGCATAACAGCTCTTTTCCCTACAAGGTCACATACTCAGCCTAAACATCTAATGTCTTTAGGTCAACATTACAGTTTAAGCAGGTGTTACTGTGTGGATGGCCAACATTTGGGCAGCAATCTTTTGTTTACAGAGCATTGTTAACGTGGGGTGTGATTTCTTTGTCAAGGGGTCATGGTCTTTTCTATTTCTCTCATATGCGAAAGCCTGCCCAGAAAAGGGAAGGGGTCCTGTGGCTTGCTCCACCCCTGATGGCTGATGGACAAGAAAGCTGAGTATTCACTCTGGTGCTCTGTTATTTCCTGGATGTGGAATTACACAATATCTAGGCATTTTCTTTTTCTTTTAAGTTATATATTACAGTTAAGAATTTTCTGCAGTGTAAAAAAAAGGATATCTTAAAAAGGAAAAGTAGCCAATGATTATTTTGGGGTTCTTAAAAAATTTTTTTAGAACTAGCAGTGATTTTTAAAAAGTCATTGTTTAACTCAGTTTAAAAGAGGAGAATTCAACCCCACAGAGATGAAGTGCTCAAAGAAATACTACTCAAATAACCGTAACTTCTTCATATTACATTAATCTGTGGTTTGTGAAATTTTATTCCCTGACTTGTCTGTAATGGAAGAGAGAGGGGAAAAGAAGATACCACAGAATACCAGAAGGACATATTTCACATACTTTTATGCATAATTTATATACCTACTTGCATACAAGTGATTGCGCAATTAAAACAAAAAGTCTTACTATTCACAAATAACAGCACTAATGACATTCTCTGCACCTTTTTTGAATGTTCCAGATACTTTTAAATTAGCAAGAGTGGCATGTGATAATGAAATTGTTCAGTAATATTTGCACTATTTTGGATCACTTAAAAGAAATACACAGGCACAAATAAGGATGTCTTCTAGTTGGTTGGCCACGTAGCAGTCTTCCATAGTTCTTGACATAAACTAGTGAACACATCCAGGACTGCATCTGTTTGTTGAAACACTTCAACTGGTATTCAGTCAATTCCTGGAGCCTTTTTTTTTTGCCAATGCCTTTAGTACAGCTTGGACTTAAGTACTGTTGGCTCTTGATCATATGCTCCCTCCTGAAATGGTTAAGTGTTGAGTAACTCTGCTTGGTGCATTGACTGTATGCTTTCCCTCTTGGGTGCTTCCTGCATCATTCAATATTTGCCCATAGAATCTTTCTGTATTGCCACTTGAGGTTTGACTTTGTTTTCCTTCTGTTCTTTGAGCTTAAGAAATGTCATATGTTATTCTCACTTGCTTTTCTAACTCCATATTTTTGCCCATTTCACTATAATACTTGGCTTTACCTTCTCTTGCCCTTTGAAATGCACTGTTCTGCCCTTTTCATCATTTCTTCCTTGTGCTTCATGTCTCTACATACTGGTGCAGGTGGTAGAGTCTCTTCTGACATGACACATGACATATAATTTGGTCATCTTTTTGATGGTCTTTTGCTTTATGTGCAGTACCTTTGGTGTCCTCTCATGATTCATCTGATCTTCAATCATTAGCTGAATTCAAGATTGGAGAAAGATAGTCAATAAACTGTATTATGCAAATGACACAAAATTAACAGAGTAAAGAAAGACTTGAAGCACTTTCTGTAGTCTTTCCTATAGCCTTCAGTATGGATTATATTTGAACATCAGGAAAACAAAATCCTCACCACTAAACCAATAGCCAACATCACAGATGGAGAAAAGACTGATAATTGTCAATTATTTTGTATTACTTGGATCTACAATCAATACCCATGTTAGCTAGAGTCTTAAGAAAACAAGAGATGTTGTATGTAAACCAGTATAAAATTTTAAAAGAAATCAAGAAATGTGTTGCATTGGACAAATCTGTTGACAAAGACCTCTGTAAAGTGCTGCAGAGCAAGGATGTCAGTTTAAAGACTGAGATGCACCTGACCCAAGCCTTGTTACTTTTCATTGCCACATATGCATCTGAAAGTTGGACAGTGAAGAAGAAGGCAAAAGAAGTGTATTGAACAATGTCTTGGAGGAAGTAAAACTATAGAGGCAAGGATGGTAAAACGTAGTCTCACATACTTTGGGCATGTTGTCAGGAGGGATGAGTCCTGGGGGGAGAAGCGTCATACTAAGAAAGCTGGAGGGTCAGAAAACAGGAAGACCCTTAACAAGAAGGATTGACACAGTGACTGTAACAATGGGCTTGAGTCTGGAAGAGATCATAAGGATGGTGCAGGAAAGGGCCAGATTTCAATTTGCCCATAGATTCACTCTTGAGTCAGAATCAACTCAGCAGCTGAATTCCGAAGAGGTCATAGACTAAGGGATATTGCTGGCCTCAGATCTTGACTCAAGACAACACTATAAAGATGTTTACCTTTGTTTTGTTGTCTGTGTAAAGCATTTGACTGTATCATAATTTTTAGATTAACATTGTGAAGAATGAGAATTCCTGAAAACTTAGTTGTGTTCATGCAGAACTTGTACAAGGACAGAAAAGTGGATGATGTCTACATGAAACATGGGGACACTGCATGGTTTAAAATCAGGAATGGTGTACATCAAGATTGTATCCTTATCACCATGTTTATACAAACTGTATGATGAGCATAATCCTAGAAGCTAGACTAGATGGAAGAGAATATGGCACTAGAACTGGAGGGGGCTCATTAACAAGTAATTTATACCACCTTACTTGCAGAAAATAAAGAAGACATAAAGCTTTCAATAATAAAAAAGTCAAAGCGTTCAGTATGAATTACACCTGCACACCAAACCATGATATTTTCATATGTGTGTGAAAGTTGGATTATGGATGAGGTAAACCAAAGAACTGACGCCTTTGAATTGTGATGCTGGCTAAGAATATTTAATATACTGTGGGCTGTCAAAAGAAAAAACCTGAGTAAAACTGTAGCCAGTATGCTCCTTCTTGTATACCGTAGAATCAGAATTGACTCATAGCAGACCCTCTGGCAGGTTTTCTGAAGCCATTAACCACATGGGAGGAGATTGTCCATCCTTCTGTGGGCAGTTAGTGGCCTTGAACTGCATGCCTTTGGATTTGCAGTGAAGCTTCTTTTTTTTTTTTCTTGCAAAAATAATATATTTTCAAATGACTTAAACACCAACCTAGTGATGCCAAGCAGGGGTTAAAGTGTCTCAAATGTCTACCTGTCCACGCTGCAGGAGCAGTGAAGCTTCTTGATACTAGGCTACCAGATCTCCCTAGTGTGCTCCTTAGAGGTAAGTATTGTGAGACTTCATCCCATATACTTTGGGCATGTTATCAGGAGGGATCAGTCCCTGGAGAAGGACTTCATGCTTGGAGGAGAAGTGGAGGGTTAGCAAAAGAGGAAAATCCACAGTGATGTGGACTGACACTGAGACCACATGAACAGGCTTACACACAAGGGAAATTGTGCAGATGGTGCAGGATTTGGGCAAGATTTTGATTTGTTGAACTATGAATTAGCATTGACTCAGTAGCACCTAACAACAACAACAGGATGAAAGCAAAAATCTTCACAATTAGAACAATAAGCAACATCATGCTAAATAGAGAAAAGATTGAAGTTAAAAGATTTCTTTTGACATGGATAGATAATCAATATTCATGGAAGCAGTGCTCGGGAAATCAGATGACATGTTTGATCAAATAGCCAAATAATGCTTTCAAGAACTTTAAAGTGCTGAATAAAGAGCATTTTAAATATTGTCATTTAAAGACTAAAGTACACTTGGCACAGCTATTTTTCAATTACCTAAGATGTATGCAGCTTCTGGGCTGACTGAGTGGAAGAGATCCATATTTGTTCCCATTCCTAAGAAAGGTGATCCAACAGAAATGTGGAAATTATGAAACAATGTCATTACTATCACATGTAAGAAAAAGACTGCTGAAGACCATTCAAAAATGGCTAGAGCAGTATGTAGAGAACTGACAGAAGTTCAAGCTGGATTCAGAACAGGCTGTGGCATCAGGATATCATTTCTGATGTCAAATGGATCCTGGCCGAGAGCAAAATATACCAGAAGACTCTTTTATTTGTGCCTTATTGATTATGCACTGGTATTTGACAGTGGATCATAACAAATTATGGCTAACATTGAGAAGAATGTGAATCCCAGAACACTTATGTGCTCAGGCAAGACCAAAAGGCTGTTGTGTGAATAGAGCAAGGGAAAACTACATGGTTTGAAATTAAAGTTGTGTGCCAAGCTTGTATCTTAGCTCCATTACCCATTCAATCTGTATGCTGAGCAAATTATTCAAGAAGTTGGGCTCTATGAAAAAAATATGGCATCAAAATAAAAGGAAGACTCATCAATAACCTATACATTATGCTGATGACAGAACCTTGCTTGCTGAAAAGAGAGCTTGAGGAACTCGTTGCAGAAAATCAAGGAATGTGGCCTGAAATATGGATTGCTTCTCAACATCAGGAAACAAATATTCTTACTACTATACAATAGACAATATCATGATACATGGAGAAGAGATTGACACTATCAACAACTTCATCTTACTTGGACCCATTATCAACACCTTTTGTGTTAGCTGTCGGGGGATCAGGAGATACATTGGACTGAGAAAATCTGCAGGAAGGGACCTTTTCAAATTGAGCAATGATGTCAGTTTGTGGATTAAGGTACACGTGATTCAGGCCATGGTCTTATCAGTCATTTGCTGTTCATGTGAGAGCTGGAGTAAATAAGGGTGACAAACAATTGATGCTTTTGAGCTGTGATATTGGAGAAGAGTGTTGAATATCCAGTAAACTGCCAAAATAACAAATGGATATGTCTTGGAGAGAGTGGAGTCAGAATGCATCTTGTAAGCAAAAATGATGATGCTTCCTCTGTTGCTAGGAGAGACTATTCCCTAGTGAGGGACAGCATGCTTAGAAAGATGGAGGGTCAGCAAAAGGGAGGAAGAACCTCAACAGCATGGAGCGGTAGACTCAAGTGTGTCAGAGATTGTGAGGATGGCACAGGATAGGACAGGGTCACTAAGAGTTGTACTCAATTCAGTGACACCTCACAAAAACAATATACATTTGAAAGTTGGACAGTGAATAAGAAGAACTGATGCATTTTATCTCGATGTTTCCAGTGACTGCTAGAAGGAAAAGCAAATTGCCTTGGAAGCAGTGTAGCAAGAATGCTCCTTGGTGATGAGGATGCTAAGACTTGACTTTGAGTTTGTTATCAGGAAGGGCTAGGTCCTGGAGATGGACAGCATGCCTGGAAAAAGTTGAGAGTCAAAAAAGAACAGTCAAGGAGATTGGTTGACACTGACTGAACCAGTGGGCTTAAGTGGCCGAGAGGTTGTGAGGGGTGGTGCAGGTAGTGTCTCCTTCTCTTGTGTGTAAAGTTGCTGAGTCAGGGCCTACTTGCTGGGGCTTGACACTTGGATCATTTTATTGTTAATTTCACAGGAAACTCATAAAATAGCCTGTCCCCTGGCTTTATCCCTACTCTAGATTAATGAAATCATTATTAGATTTTTTTTTAACCCCTCAGTAGTTTTTCAGAGATCTGCACTACCCAAAATTGGGTGCAAAATTTTGCACATGTTTTTCTTAGGTAGGAATATGAAAACTTTCCGACAGATTGTCAGAATCTGTAAATCAAAAGAAGTGTCTGTGCTGGGCTTCATTTAGATGTCATTTTAATTGCAGGATATTACTTTAGTGGTAAGGTAATAGTATTTAACTTTGAGCTCTGGTGGGTAAGGAGGTGCTCTGCCAGTCCAGTTCAAATCCACCAGTTGCACTGTGGGAGAAGGATGGACAGTCTCCTCATGTGATTTATGGCCTCAGAAAAGTCAGTTTCAACTTGATGACATGTAACAACAATACACTTAATATTTTAAATTGTATGCTTCATGTGATGTTTATATTGTCTGGTTGTTGTTGTAGAGTCAGAACCAACCCATAGCTGAATCCGTAGAGAGCTTTTAGAGGCAGTTAATCACATGGGAGGAGATAGCCCATCCTTCTTCCATAGAGCAGCTGGTAGCCTCGAGCCACATGCCCTCAGGATTGCAGCACAGCTTCTTGCCACTAGGCCACCAGAGCTCCCTTCATACTGTCTGGGGATGATGAAAATTTTAAATGTATGTTCCATTTTTGCTTATATCTTTTGTGTTTTCTAAACTTTGAAAAATAGGAGCACAGCTTATTGGTACCCTCGGCTCATTCTCTCCAAGTAGTTTCGGATGTGTGAAGGATCTGTGCTCTGCAACATTCGGCTCCAAGCATTTCTTCCATCTCATTCCTAGTGAGGTGACTGTTTCCAGCTTGCTCCTCTGTAACAGAAGTGACACTGCCTGGGATGAGCTGAAGGTAGGTGGCAAACTGAATCCTATGTCCAAGGATGGAGGCAAGGAAGTAGTGACTCACACAGATATTACAGCTTGTTTTTATTTTATGTCTCTGCCAATTTTTGTGTCATTATACTTCCACCCTGATAACCTCAGTATGTGAGCTGTTGTTGTTATGTGCCATGACCTTCCGAGGGGGGTTTGGGGATAGTAAATAGTTTAGGAGATTTACCAAACCACCAGATCTCCCAACTATGCAACTTAAAGCAGAAATAAAACTGGAGATGCAAAGTTGCAAGTAAGCTAGTTTATTTGCCTGAGGCATTACAGTAGACCAGGCAAATGCTACTGTATATTTTTTATAAATCAATTGAATTTCTTTCCCTAAAAAACTAATTGTAAATGTGTACTCTTTAATACATTTTGTATAAATAATTTCTGTCAAAAAAAATAATTCCCCAGCCAGTACTATCATTTTCCACTTGGTAGAGTTGGTTGGTCTCTCCCTGTGATGACACACACAGCGTAAGGGAAGCTATAACTTGGGGCACTTGTCCCAAATGTGGCAGTTCTGTGGGCCCGAGGATATGTCCTTGATGAACAGTACACATCTCTGGATTTTCTGTTATTACTCGGTTGTAGCTGTATCTTTTGCAAAGCAATTTGAAATGACTTCTATAGTATTTATAGAACTAACTTCTTTAGCCTGAAGTCATTTTATTTTTAATAGAAATCCCAGCAAGCACGACTGACCCAGATATTTCAAGGCCATCTATTTGTGAATCTCAAGTTGAGCTCACTGTCTGTGAAAAGAAAATGTTAATGAAGCTGCATAATAAGAAATATCTGGCTAAAGTATATTTCATCTCCGAAAGTCAGCTGTCAGGGACCTCTCTAGAGTACTGAAGAGCAACGATGTTAGGCTGGAGACTAAGGTGCGCCTGATACAGGCCATGATCTTCACAATTGTGTGCTATGCATCAGAGAGCTGAACAGTGACTAGGGGTGATAGAGAATAATTGATGCCTTTGAGCTGTGACGCTGGAGAAGAGTGTTGAATATACCATGGACTGCTAGGAGAACAAACAGGTTTGTCCTGAAGAGGGTGAAGCTGGCCTGCTCCTTGGAATCAAGGTTTCTGAAGCTTTGTCTGACATACATTAGGCAAGTTGCAAGGAGGGATCAGTCCTTGGAGGAGGACAGTCATGTTTGGGAGAGTGAAGAGACAGCGCAGGAGAGGAATACCCTTGATGAGATGGATCGATTCAGTGATTGGGGTAATGGGAGTGGATGTGTTGGAGACAGAGAGGTTGGCACAGGATAGAGCAGAGTTTAGGGCTCTTGTACGTGGGGTCACTATGAGTCTCAAATGACTCGACGGCACATAATAGCAACAACAACAATAACAATGTATTCATCATTAGAACCTTGGCAGCCTTTGTTTTGTTCTTTTGCATTTAAAAATCAGGGTTCATAGTCTTCTGTGTTTTGAAAGCCTCATTCACCTTCTTTGTGGGTCTGATATTTCATGGGTTTGGTGTTTTTTTTTTCAGCTCACATGCCAGACAGCACTGCATGTCTTGCGGTTAACAATCAAGGAACCATTTGTGTTTTTGGGAGGTGGCTGTACTGAAACTCATGTGGCTGCATATATCAGACACAAGGTAGGATGGATAGTCTTTCTTTGCAAATTATCCAAATTCTCAGCAACTTTTCTTTTGTGAGATAAATAAGCCAATTTATAATCTTTAACACTTACTCCAGAAACCTTTGACACTTAAACTCTCAGCACTCTAAGTCAGGCATGATATTCTAAAACGCTTGACAAAAGTAACACGCACACTTAGCAGGTCATACGATTCTTGCTATTCATAGTGAAAAAGTAAATTTCAAGGTCAGTCCTAAAGTACAGTGTTGAGAGTGATAAGAGTACTATCCATGCACATACAAGGAAGACCTGTTAATGCAACTATCGTTTAAGTATATATACAAACAAGTGCCATCAGAGAAGGAAATTGAGGACTTCTGTCAACTTTTGCAGAGGGCTCTGGTGGCCTGGTGGCAAGAAGCTGCACTGCAGTCCTGAAGGCACATGGTCTGAGGCTGTTTCACAGGAAGAGGATGGGCAGTCTCCTCCTGTGTGATTAACCTGCCTCTGAAAACCTGCCTAAGGACCAGCTATGGTCAGTTCTGACTCTGAGGTGCACAACAACTAACTTTTGCAGCCCAAAACTGACCAAACATGCAATCAAGATGCATTAATAATTATTGGTGACTGGAACCAAAAATGATGAGGAAGGAAGGGTAGTCGGGAGGTATGGACTTGCTAACAGAAATAAGGCAGGACATCAAATGATTGAATTTTGTATGTTCAATGATTTTTTTTCATTGCAAATACCTTTTTAAAAAAATGCATAAGGCAACTTTAAGGCTGTATGGACCTCACCTGCACAGGAAGCAGATTGACTACATCTGTGGAAAGAATCACTGGAGAAGCTCAGTATCAACAGTCAGACCCAGGCCAAGTGCTGAGACCATCAGTTACTCATGTTTAAGTTCAAATTGAAGGTGAAGAAGATTAAAACAGGTCCACACGTTACAGAGACAGAAAGAAAAGAAATTACCACAGTGGATGACAGAAGAGACTATGAAAATTACCGTAGAGCATTGAAAAGCCAAAACAAAGGGAAGAGATGCAGGCATAAAAGAGATGACCAGGAGATTTCAAAGGGCAGCTGAAAAGGACAGAATCAGTCAGGTATTATAATGGAATGGGCAAAAAGCTTCAATTTGATAATTAAAAGGTAGGAACATACTTGGTATTTCTCAAATGGGAAGAACTGAAAAATGAAGCCTCAAGTTGGTAATACTTGAGAAATGCTATGGGCAAAATTTTGAATGCTCCAGAAAGCATCAAAAGAAGATGGAAGGAATACAGAGTCACAATACCAAAAATGATTGGTTGACATTGAATAATGTAAAAAAGTACCATATGAACAAGAGCCAGTGGTAATGAAGGAAAAAGTTCAAGCTCTTCTGAAGGCATTGGTAAAAATAAGGCTCCAGGAATCAATCAAATACCAATTGACATGTTTCAGCTAATAATGGATGTGTTCACCAGTCTATGCCAGGAAATTTTTAGCACAGCTGCTTGGCTGACTGACTAGAAGAGATGCAAATTTGTTCCCATTCCCAAAAAAGATGATATAACAGAATGTGAACATTATTGAGCAATATCATTACTATTACATGCAGGCAAAATATTACTGAAGATTATCCAAAAAAAGAAAAGGAAAAAGAAGACTACAATAGTACTCTACAGAGAACTGCCAGATAATCAAGCTGGGTTTAGAAGAGGCCATGATGTCTTTGCTGATGTCAGATGGATCCTGGCTGCAAGCAGAGAATACCAGAAAAGTATCTATTTGTATTTTATTGACTATGCAAAGGCATTTGGTTTTGTGAATTATAACAAATTATGTCTAACTTTGAGAAGATGAGAATCTAGAACATTTACTTATGCCCATATAAAACCTATACTTAGACCCAGAAGCTGTTGTCTGAACAGAACAAGGAACACTGCATTGTTTAGAATCAGGAAACGTGTGTGTCAGGGTCATATCCTTTTTCCATACCTATTCAATCTGTACACTGTGCAATCATTCTAGAAACTAGACTCTGAAGAAGAATGTGGCATTGAGAGCAGAGGAAGACTCATCAGCAACCTATGTTAGGCAGATGACACAACCTTGCTTGTTAAAAGGAGAAGGAGAAGTGCGTGCTGCAAAAGATCAGAGACTACAGCCTTCAATATGGATTCCATCTCAACATCAAGAAGACAGAAATCCTCACCACTGGGCTGATAATCACCATCATGATAGATGGAGAAAAAAAAAATTGAAATTGTCAATGATTTCACCTTACTTGGACAAACACTCAGCACCTTTGGTACCAGCAGGCAGGAGATTGGGAGACACATTGCTTTGAGTAAGTCCACTGTCAGGGACCTCTCCAAATCACTGAGGAGCAGTTAAGACTAAAGTGAGCCTAATTCAGGCTGTCGTCTTTTCATTCACTTCCTATGCGTCTGAGAGCTGGGCAGTGAATAAGGCTTGGAAAAGAAGAATTGATACCTTTGACTTGTGGTGCTGGAGTTGTAGTGTTGGAAAAGAGTACTGAATATCCCATGGACAGCCAAAAGCACCAACAGATAAGTCTTGGTAAAAGTGCAAAGTGCTCCTGAGAGGTAAGGATGGGGAGGCTTCATCCCACATGGTCTGGGCATGTTGCTAGGAGAGGCTGTTTTGTGTAAAGGGACTTCGTGCTTGGAAATGTCAGGAGAAGAGAAGATGACCATCAAAAAGATGGATTGACACAATGACTGCAGCAACGGGCCCAAGTGCGTCAGAGATGATGAGGACGGCACAGGTTAGGACAGGGCTTAGATTTTTTTGTTCATAGGATTCATGTGAGTCATACTTGACTTCACAGCACCTAACAACATTTTTGTAAAGTTTACTTTTAATCTTTTAGCAAATGGTCACTTTCTATTCATACTGTCTACATATACATATTGAATGTTGATGATCTTATCTGGTTCTTATATTCTGGGGGGGAAATGGTGGTCACTTTACTTTTTAAGTACTTGTTGTTAATGTGTCGTTGAGTCACTTGTGACTTATAGCGACCCTGTGTACAACATCCCTAAGTGTTGCTCTGTCCTGTGCCAACCTCGCCATCACCGACACACTCATTCCCATTGCTCCACTCAAAGACTCGATCCATCTCATTGAGGGTCTTCCTCTCCTGCGCCGTCCCTCTACTCTCCCAATCATGATGTCCCTCTCCTCCTTGCAACATGCCCGAAGTATGTCAGATGAAGCTTCAGAATCCTTGACTCCAAGGAGCATTCCAGCTTTACCTTCTCAAGGACAAACCTGTTTGTTCTTCTAGCAGTCCATGGTATATTCAACACTTTTCTCCAGCACCATAGTTCAAAGGCATCAATTCTCTTTCTGTGATTCATAGTCACTGTCCAACTTTCCAGTGCATAGCACATAATTGTGAAGACTGTATCTCGGATCAGGCACACCTTAGTCTCCAGCCTGATGTCATTGCTCTTCAGTACTCTTGAGTCAGCTGGCTTTCCCAGTGCAATTTGTCTCTTAATTTCCTGGCTGCTGGTACCAAGAGTGTTGCCTGTGGAGCCAAGCAAACTAAAACTGTTAACTATCTCAATCTCTTCACCATCCATACTGATGCTGTCAATTGGCGCAGTGGTGAGAATCTTTGTTTTCTTGATGTTGAGCTTCAATAACCATTATGGACTTTACAATATGTTGTTTTCTATTATGAAGTTTGTGAAACTCTGGTGGTTAAAACACTCATCTGCTAAGCAGCACGTCAGCTCTTCAAACCCAGCAGCAGTGGAAGGATGAGGCGGGCTCCTTCAGGAAAGACTGTAGCCTTGGGAGAGTCACCAGGAGTTAGAGTTGATGCAACACCAGCGGGTGGGGTTGGTTACTATCAAGTGTCTAGGATAAACATTTTTGGCATGGGACAACCAAAAAAGCTATTTCAAGTCAAATTACCCTTTAATTAAGCTAACAAGAAGATCCATCTTTAAAACATTGGTATGGAAATTTCACTTGTCCCTAAATGATTTTTGTTTTCTTAACATGTGGGTTCTCATTTTAAATAAATCAGCCATTTTGCTAAATAGGATTAAGTGCTTGATTTGGAAGATTAGTCTCCAAGAACCTGTTCCAATGTCTGTAAAAGGCCTGGGTTAAATAGATTCGACCTTGTTACCTTCACAAGTTAAAACACACTGCTGGGCAGTCATTGAGAATAGTTGGTGATGGTGTTGATTCGGCTTCATTTATTCTGATCATGACTGGTAGCACACCCTTTTATATCACCAACAGGCCAGCTGACCCTGCTAAAGAACCCAAAGTAGCTAAAAGTAAGTAAGAAGGAACCTTATGAGGAAAGTTTGGACCAAATAATTTGTTTTCTAGAAATGTTTGCACAAATGTCGAAAACATTTTCTGAATGCATTTCTAGAAAATACATGATTTTACAATAGAAATTGCTTTCTATGTGTTCTCATTGGGGTTTTTTGATTGCTCTTTAGAGTCGTCACGAGCCAGGAAGCATCCTCAGAGATGACAGATACACTCACGCAGAACTTCAGCTGGTGGCAGAAGCCTTCTGCCGTGCTCTGGAATCCGTCGCTGGCTCTTTAGAACACAATGGAGGGGAAGTTCTCAGGGATGTGACATATGGACACTTCTGGTCAGCCCCGTCTGATTCTCCCCCTGCTGTATCCTGGCAGGATTTGCTCTCACGATGTGGTTGTGGATTACACAGTAGCCAGCAAGAGCTCAACTGGTCTCTCTTAAGAAGCCCTCACCATCCTTTTATGCCACAGAACTGCCTTCCGCCCTCAGCTGCCAGCCTAGCCAGCCACCTCACTCTGGACTGCTTCAGCGCTAAGCTTAATGGTCTGCACGTGGCCGTGGAGACGGCCAATTTGATTTTGGACCTTGCATATGTCATTGAAGATAAGAACTGATGGAAGAGTGCATCTATAAAACAAAAATGAGAAAGACGTCTAGTCATATGTTAATTAAAGAAAATATTGAATGTATTTGTTCTCTTCCAGAGGCCTGAATAGATAATTCCTAAAGTTATCGAGATAGCAAGGGTAAAGGGTACAGTTCTTGAATTGGTATGCCATCAAGTAACACAGAAATGAAACATCTTTTTAAAGATATTCTGTCTACTTTAAGGAGCGCTAGTAGCCAGTCGGTAAGATGGTGTGCTTCTGGCCCCAAAGTGATACCTCTCTCGGAATTTGAGTCCACCAGTGACATCATAGGAAAAAGATGGATAGCCTCCTCCTGGGTGATTTACAACCTTGTAAAACCTACTAAGGGTCAGCTATGAATCAGTTTCTATTCATTCAGTGGCAGTGATCTTGAGCTTGATAACCAAGGATTCTTGTTGTTAGGTGCCACTGAGTCAAGTACGACGACTCATAGTGACCCTATGAACAACAACAGACCTGAACCCTGGCCTATCCTGTCTCTCTCATCATCTCTGCCGTATTTGAGCCTGTTGCTGCAGTCACTATGTCAGTCCATGTGGTTGAGGATCTTCCTCCAAGAATTCCTAGATACCGCCATGTGTTGGTTTTGATGTTTTTACTGTCATGTTGACCTCATTCTATGCATGTGCAAAATTTTTTTTAAAAAATTCATGCTCTAACTGAAATGTGATTACAATGGATATTTTTGTATTTGGTAATAATTACCTCTGCTTAAAATATGAAATTCTATTTCAGTTATCACAGCATCCAGTGTATATTTCCAATTTAAAAATGTGTTCAGATTTCACAATAAAAATTTTTGTTCACAAATGAAAATTTTCACAGTAAAAATTTTTTGTTCATAATAAAAATTTTTGTTTTCTCAGTGTCCTTGCTCTGAAACTGTACTGCTCAGTAGTTAGGTAATATTAAACTGGTTTGTCACATTTGCTAGTTTGTATCACATTTTTTCAATCTTATTTTTAAGGAAACATAATGGAAAGAGGGACAAATATAGTAGATAAGACTTAAAGAACTTTTTTTATGTCTTCACATTTAAAGTAGGAAGAATGATGAGTTTGTTTTAAGCCATGATTTTACTCAACCTTAATTTTACTGACATTTTGGAATAAATAATTCTCTTTTGGGATGTTGGGATCCATCTTGTGGGTTTTTGGGGGGAGGTTGGTTTTTTAGGTTTTTTAAAAATTTATTATTCTCTGTAAATGTTTATGAAAATTAATAAAATAGAAGCCCAAAATCTCTGTAAATGTTTATGAAAATTAATAAAATAGAAGCCCAAAATCTCTGTAAATGTTTATGAAAATTAATAAAATAGAAGCCCCCAAAAAATTATTATTAATTTCATTGAAAATTTACAGAGACTTTAAGTTTCCATTCATTCATTGTTGCACTTTTCTCCCCTCCCAATCCTTCCCTCTAGTAAACTACCCTCTTGGAAAAGTAAAAGAAAAATTCTTTCATTGATTTACAAACCCTCCCCCAGGTCCACTCCCCTGTGCAACCTTTGCTCTGGACTCCTGTCATGACAAAAATACCTAATCACATATCCCTTTTAAACAGTTTTCTCCCTCTTCTGTTTCAATGCAGTATACATTATTGAACCTATCTTTCTCAGTCTCACCCCCAACCCCGATGTCAGTCCTGTTTTACAACAGTGGCACCATTCAGTATTTGTCCTTTTGTGACTGAGATACTTCACTCAGCATAATGTCCTCCAGGGTCACCCATTTTGAATAATATTGCATGAGTTCCTTGTTTTTCAATGCAGCGTAGTATTCCATTGTGTGAATATACCACAGCTGCTTTATCCATTCGTTTGTTGATGGACACTTAGGTTGTTTCCAACTCCTCGCTATTGTGAACAAAGCCACAATAAACATGGGTGTGCATATATCTGCTTGGATGTCAGTTATGGTATTTTTGGGGTATATTCTCAGTTGTGGAATTGCTGGGTCAAATGGTATCTCTGTTTGCAACTTTTTGAGAAAGCGCCATACCAGTTTCCACAGTGGTTGCACCATTTTACACTTCCACCAACAGTGAATAAGGGTTCCAGTTTTTCCACAATCTCGCCAGCATTTGTTGTTTGCTGTTCTGTTAAATTTTGCTATTCTTATTGGGGTGAGATTATATAGTTGTTTTGATTTGCATCTCTCTTAGAGCTAGGGATTTTGAACATTTCTTCATGTGCTTGTTGGCCATCTGAATGTCTTCTTTGGTGAAGTGGGGATCCATCTTTTGTGTTGTAGGATGTTTAGAGCATCCTTGGCCTCTGTGCACTAGACACCTGGAGCAGACCACAATTATGATAACTAAAAATGTCTCCAAAAGTTGCAGAATTTTCCATAGAGCCAAATAAAAAGTGGAAGAATTATTTCTAGAATTCAGTTAATGGTGACAAAAAGTGATAAAAACTGTTGCCATATTCAAAGTAGAAGCACTGATGTTTCACTAAGCAATTTAAACTTTATAGTAAGTGCAAGGCACATTGAGAAGTGGAAGAAGAAACAAAGCCTTGAGTAAGTACAGGGCGTAAAGGCTGTTACACTAAATTTTAGGAAAGCGTTCTGAAGTTTTTGGAAAATTTAACAACTGTATATCAATATTCCTGATAAAGAGTATTTACTCAGAGCTAAAGAACAAATTGCAATACAAACTCAAAACAATTCCCACAGTCTATTGAATCCGCTACATTTCTAGTTTTATAACATTTGTCTAAAGTTTTACTTCTTTTACTGCTTCAAGGCTATTCTAAAATGAAAAGCTTTCCTCTCACGTAATAAGAGTAACAAAGCAAGAGGCCAGGCCTCTCACAAAGTGATGTTATTGTTGCTGTTCTTAGGTGCTGCCAAATCAACTCTGACACATAGAAACTCTCTGAACACCTGATCTGAACCTCCCTTATCCTGGGCCGTCCTCCCCATCTCTGATAGCCTCGAGCCCATTGTTACGTCACTATGTCAGTCCTTCTTGTTGAGGGCCCTCCTCTTTTTCTCTCATCCTCTGTCCTTCCCAGCATGCTGGCCCCTCCTGAGGGCATGCCCAGAGTGTGTGAGAAGTTTGACCAGCCTTGACTCTAAAGAACATTCTGGTTGCACTTCCTCCAAGACAGATTGGTTTGTTCTTTTGCCAGTATGGTGGCATATTCAATATTCTTCTCCAACATCTCACAGCTTAAACGCATTGATGATTCTTCTGTCATCCTTACTCATTGTCCAACTTTCAGGTGATAGTAAGCCATTGAAAAACGTTGACTTGGATCAGGCATACTTTAGTCTTTGAAGTGACAGCCTTTCTCTTTAGAACTTGGAGAGCTCTTTAACAGCAGATTTCCCTCTTGCAACCTATCTTTTGATTTCTTGACTATTTTTCCTGGGAGTGTTGGGAGTCTAAATGAAATCATTGATAACATGGATCTTTCCCCGACGATCATAATTGGTCCAGTGGTGAGGATTTGTATTTTCTTGATGTTGAGGTGTAACTCATATGGAATGCTGTAGTCTTTGATCTTCTGCAGAAAGTGCTTCAAATCCTCCTCACTTTGTACAAGCAATGTTGTGATATCTGAGGGGTGCAGGTTGTGGAGAAGTTTTCCTCCAATCCTGATGCTGCTAAAGCAAGTTTATGCAAAGAAAGTATCTTGCAAAAGGAGAGGTAGGGAGCCCTAAGGTAACACTGAACTCTCTCAAGAGAATTGTGAGCAAGGTCCTTATTCAGATAGGGTGCTGGTAGTATCGTCTGTAAGGAGCTGCACTGCCAGCCCAAAGCTGGGGCATCTCTGAGTCTACCCAGTGGCTCCAAGGGAGAAAGATGGACAATCTCCTGTGTGATTTAGTCTCTTAAACCCACGGGAGGGTCAGCTCTGAGTTGGGTCCACCTTGATGGCAAAGAGTTTGCGTTTTTTAGTTTCTCCATTTCATATGGTAATTAAAAAGAAAAATCAAAGGTGCATAGTAGCTTTTCAGTGCAGTGGGTTCTGTGATACCAGGTAGCACTTACTATGGCAAATTCTACTTTTATTATTTCTATTTTATGAAATAAGTTTGCTCTTTAATGGGGGCTCAAAGAGAGAAAGCTGCCTGGGCAGGGATGGGGGAGAATGTTAGAAGTGCAGGCTCTTGAAGGCTAAATCGACCCGGGCCTCCTGAATCTGAGTCTGCAGCTCCAGAGCCTCGTCCTCAGTCATGCATGAAAAGTGGCCGCGTGGTAACCCATGGTGCCAAGGGCAAAACAGCCAACAGTCACCAGCAAATAGGCAGGACATCCAGGCGGGTCAAGGGTAGCCCCAGGCCAAGGTGGGGCCCATGGTGAAGGCGGCCCAGATGGAGCCCAGGAGTGCCAGACCCCACACCCATTGCGCCAGCTTCCTCAGGGTCCCCGTTCTCCAGATCACCTAACCTCAGTTCTGCTCCTTGATGGTCTTGTCTGTTCTCGCTGTCCCCATTCAGCTATCAGCCTACGTTTACTTCAATGCACAGCCTCTCTTTATGCACGCAGCAAATTCGACTTGAAATGGGCCCGGGCCACAAGTGTTTCTGAAGAAGAACTTCAAGTCAGGCGGTGGGGCTGGGCTGTCGTGAGGGTCCCCATTCTTGCCCGTCTGAGAAGCCCACTTTCTCAGCCCTACTTGCCACAGAGGTCAGCTTCCAAAGCTTCTGTTCTCTGCTCTCCTGGTTGCACTGCTCAGCACCCTGCCTCATTATTATTACAATCAAACAGGAAACAAACTGAACTCGCTGACCTCTGTCAAGTCAATTTTGACTCATTGTTGTTACATTGTTATGTGCCATCAAGTCACCTGCAACCCATGGCGATTTGGTTTCTGAAGCTGTAAATTGTAAGAAGAGACCGCTCATTTTTCTCTCAAGGAGCCTCTGCTGGACTTGAACTTCTGGAGGAGCATGGCTTTTACTAGGGTTAGCAGTGCTGCTCTCTGTGGACTAAGATGGCCTCACTGACCCCTCAGGAACCAGCATTCTCATTTTAAATATAAGTTTATTGAAATATTTTAATAAATTAATTTCCATTTCCTGATGTTGTTTATTATCCTTATTAGAAAATGCTGAAAGTGGAAGAAAATGCACTTTCTTAATGAATTCACTGCCATCAGGTTGATTTTGACCTATGGCAACCCCTCACTGGGTTTTCAACGCCGTAAAATGTTTCTGGAGGAGTCTGATTATCTTTGTCATGTGAAGTCGCTGGTGAGTTTGAACAGCCTACTTCTCAGCTAGCAGCCCAGCACGTCATGCACTGTACCACCAGGCCTCCAGGACTTCCTTACTAGTTTAAGAAAAATCACCATTCAAACTTGGATGGTAAAACAGGAGATGAAAATAATTTTGACAGACAGAAAACAGATAAATGATGCACTCTCAGGCTTTGTGACTTGAAGCAAGATTGAGGCCTGAATAGCCCGTTATTAGACCAGCGCTGGCTCATGGGCCCTCATAGGAAGCCCTGAAAGCTGTCTAGCAGTGAGGAGTATCCCTGAGGGTGAAGTCAGTGATGATGGCCCCACACTTCCTGCACTCACCACGTAGCCTCCCCTTTCACAGAACCTTAGGATTGCAACAGGATTAAACTGGAAACCTGCTGTCTATTCTGACTCAGCCACCGTCCAGTGGGTTCTCAAGGCTGTAAATCTTAAGCAGAAGAAATTGCTCACCTTTCTCCCAAGGAGCAGCTGCTGTATTCAAACTGCTGGTCTTTTTTTAGCACGTAGGCCGTCAGAGCTCCTCTGAAACGTTGTTATGTACTGTCGCATCATCTATGACCCATAGAGACCCTATGAACAACAGCTCTGAACTTTGCCCTATCCTGAGCCAACCTCACTGTCTCTGACACACCTGACCCCATTGTCACAGGTACTGTGTCAATGCACCCCATCCAGGATTTCCTTTCTTGTGCTGACCTTCTACTTACAAGAATGACTTTTAGTCCCTACCAAGGACTTGCCCCTCCTCACAACAGGTCCAAAGTATGTGGGACAGAATTTCAAAATCCTTGCTTCCAAGAAGCAACTTGGTTTCACCGTTTCCAGATCAGACCTATTTGTTCTCTTGGCAGCCCATGGTATGTTCACTACTCTTCTCCAGCATCACAACTCAATGGAAATGAATGTTTCTTTTTCCTTAACCCTTGGTCATTATCTACCTCTTCGACATAGTAAGCCATTGAAACCATGACTTGGATGAGGTGCACCTTAGTCTTTAGGTTGGCATCATTGATTTTTAGCTCACTGGAGAAGTCTTTGATTACTGATTTTACCAGTGCAACTCATCTTCTGATTTCCTGACTGCATTTTATTAATTAAAAGATATTAGGCCTTTGTAAACAAGAAAGACCTTGGAGCACAAAAGCAGTTTAAAAGAGCATTTGAAGTAAAACTTCTTTACATATATATATATCTCCTGTATCATATCATATCATATCTATATCCTTTATTGT
>NW_006400109.1:83502-85036 GCF_000299155.1 Elephantulus edwardii | reverse complement strand
CTACTGGTGCCAAGACTGTTGACTATGGAGCCAAGCAAACTAAAGCTGTGTACAATCTCAATCTCTTCACCATCTATCCTGATGCTGCCAATTAGTCCAGTGGTGAGAATCTTTGTCTTCTTGACATTGAGCCTCAAACCTTGCACTCTGCAGCAGGCGCTTCAGGTCCTCCTCAGTTTCAGCAAGCAGGGTTGTGTCATCCGCATAACGCAGATTGTTGATAAATCATTTTTTAAAGCATCTTTATTTTCCAAAATAAAACAAATCTTATTTTTTAATATCTTTTTTTATTTGATTCTGGTGACCTAGTCTATAGAATTGTTGTTGTTCTGTGCCTTTGTGTGGATACCGATCCATAGCTGACTGTCCTGTGGGTTTTCAGAGGTAGTAAATCACTCAGAGAGATTGTTCACCTTTCTCCTCCAGAGCTCCTGGAGGATGTGAACCAAGAAGAGAAGTCTCCCCCTGTTATGATTTACAGCCTCAGAAACTTGATGGACTCAACTGGCTGTAGGTTGTGAGTGATTGTCACGTGTATCCTTGAACTTATTTTTCTAAAATTATAGCTGTTTAGGCATTCACTGGTGACCTAGCGGTAAGGAAGTACACCATCAATCCAAAGGTGTGCATTTTGAATTGGCTGTACCATGGGAGAAGGATGGACAATCAACTCCCGTGCAATTTACAGCCTCTAAAAACCTGGTGGAAGGTCAGCTGTGAGTGGGTTATGACTTGACAGTACACAACAACAACAACATAGAGTCTAGTAGTAAAAGCCCCAGGAAGTTAGTTCCCCTACTAACCCAAAGGCCTCATGCCCACCCCCAGCTCCCCAGCAGTTGGAGTCCACAGGATAAAGACGGGCAGTCTCCACCCCTGTGGTTAAGTGTTTCAGAAACCCAGTGGGGGATCATCAGCTCTCTGTTGGTTCAAACTCAGTGGCATTGAGTAGCAAAGCCTGCTGATGCAATGACTAAAAGTATTTTGTTGATCACAAAGAGCAGTTTAAATCCATAAACCCACCAGCTGCTTTGGGAGGAAGGTGGGGTAAGATCTGTTTTCATGAAGATGAAGCCTTCATACCACCAGGCCTGGTGATGCTCATTCTCCCTGATTCTACAGATTGGCTGTGAATCAGGATCAATGAAGGGCTATGAGTTTGGCTAGTTTAAATCAACCCATAATATACTTTATTTTTAGACCGTTGAACTGTTACTTGATTGACCTTAAAATAAGATATTATTATTATTTGCAGTCACATAAAATATGCATCTTGTTATTTGAAACTATCATGTACAAAATCACTCCTAATCAATGCAGGTCCTGTCAAAACACCCAATTAGCTTCTTCCTTTCTAATGATCTTTGGGGACTGATCATGAAGATTAATATCTCCTACAGGGCCCGGTTTTTGCTGTCAAAATAAATCTCTCTTAATCTGAAGGGAAAGGCTATTTTGAACATCTGATCGCTTTGCAATTTTCTGTCATAGAGTTAACAATTTCCATTTAGTGATCATAACATTTTTGCCGTTC
>NW_006400109.1:73732-82527 GCF_000299155.1 Elephantulus edwardii | reverse complement strand
CTATCCATTTGTTTGATGATGGGCACTTCAGTTGTTTCCAACTCCTTGCTATTGTGAAAAAAGCCGCGATAAATGTGGATGTGCATCATTGTTCAACTTTTAGATGCCTATAAAGCTACTGAAAATTATATGGCATGGGTGAGGTGCACCTTAGTCTTTAAATTGACATCCTTGCTCTTTAGCAGTTTACAGACGTCCTTGATAGCAGACTTCCCCAATGCAACACAACTTTTCCTTTTTTAAAAAAAATTAAGAAAAGTTTACAGAAAACGTGGATTTCCATTCATTCATTGTTGCACATTTTCCTCCCTACCCCCACCCCAGTTTGCTTTTCTCTTTAAAAAGATTCTTTCATTGTTCCACAATATCCTCCCTAACCCCCTTCGCCCCCTAGTCCACTTTGCTATGCACCTCTTATTCTGGGCAAGTGTCATGCAAATAATACCTAACCATATATTTCTTTCAGACAGTTCTTTCCCTCATCTATTTCAATGCAGTGTACATTATTTATTCCCTCTTTTCTTAGTTTCCCCACAACCCCCATGTCAGTCCTATTTTACAACAGTGGCACTATGTAATATTAGTCCTTTTGTGACTGAGATATTTCACTCAGCAGAATGTCCTCCAGGGTCACCCATTTTGTATATTTTATGAGTTACTTGTTTTTCAGTGCTACATAGGATTCCATTGTGTAAATACACCACAGCTTCTCTATCCATTTATTTGTTGATGGACACTTGGGTTGTTTTCAACTCTTTGCTATTGTGAACAAAGCAGCAATAAACATGGCTGTGCATGTATCTGTTTGTATTCCCAGCAATGCAGCTGCTAGATCAAATGGTATTTCTATTTCCAACTTTTTGAGAAAGCACCAGGCTGCCTTCCAGAGAGGTTGCACCATTTTACACTCCCACCAACAGTGAATAAGGGTTCCAATTTCTCCACAACCTCACCAGCATTTGTTGTTCATTGCTCTGTTGAACTTTGCTATTGTTACTGGGGGGAGATGATGTCTCATAATTGATTTGCATCTCTCTTAGAGCTAGGGATTTTGAACATTTCTTTTTGTGTTTGTTCTGTTCATATCCTGTATCTATTTTGTGATTGGATTGTTTACCTTTATCTTGTTGAAGTGCTGGAGTATTCTATAAATTCTAGATGTAAGTCCCTTATCAGACATGCCATTACCAAATGTTTTTTCCCAGTCTGTGGCTTTCCTTTTCAACTTCTCCTTTCGTGACTACTGCCCACCTGTGTGGTAATTGTGGCTCCAAGCAAAATGAAGTCATGGCAATATTAATGTTCTCTTCTTGTACCCTGCTTGTTGGTCCAGTTGCATGGCAGGTTTGTTATTTTGCTGTTGAGGTGTAATCTATATTGAAGTCTTTGTGGATTAGTTGATAATAGTATTAACTAGAAAAGAATACAGATTCCCAAAATCATCCATATTATGTACATTAAGTTTTTTGTTGGAGAGATACTTTATCAACTAGGTGACTAAAAGCAAGAATATGCTACTACTACTAAAACAAAGTGTTAACTGTGAGGGAAATAGTAACTTGAATTCTTTTATTTAAAAATGAAAGACTATTTTAATAAACAACTTTTTTTGTAGTCTGTGGTTTTTATCATGAGGTACAATGACTTCATTTTGGAAAGTATTCACTAAACTCTTCGTCTGTCTGATGGGAGAGCCAACGGGAATATCCACCGCCTTGAGTGGATGCTGCCTAGCAGCGACCCAGTAGAACTACCCATCAGACTTCTGAGGTTTGTTTTGATGCTACCTCTTTCTCCCTCAGAGCTTCTGGTAATTTCTAATCAGATCTCTCAATCTGCAGCCCAATGCATAATTCACTGCACCATCCAGACTCCACATCAATGGTGTTAGAGGTAAAATCAGAAAAGAAAAAAACCTATTTCTTCCCCTGTCCCTGTCTTCAACAAGCTGATAATCTAACAAGGCAGACACCATGGGGTTTTTTTTATATTTTTATGTATGTTCTTTTCTGTCTTTTAAAAGAATTTAATAGAATTGTTATGAACAATGTTTTGTAATTGTAGAAAATTCAGGACAATAAAAATGAGGCCACAAAAAAGGAGAGTGAAGTCAAGCAGAGCATCCTGCTACCCAACAGCTCACCTTACTGAGGTAAAGCTATAGAAAGAGGCAAACTCCTATTTCTAAGGCAGTAAATCTCTACAGAAGCGGATTGCCCATCTTTCTCCTGAGGAGTAAATAGCTTGATTGTTTTCAAACTGGCAACCTTTTAATCAGCAATCAAGTCCTTAACTGCTTCACCACTAGGGATCCCCCCATTACTATCCAGAGATAACTGCGATTTACATTCCATGTGAGCCATTTCAATTTGTCTTCTGTGAAGACTTTTCTCAAAACGTGGTCATTACTGTATGTTCTGTTTTGTAATGTTTCTTTCATTTGATGTCATAAATATGAATATGTGCAATCATTACACATTTGATAACTACATCACTTTTAATGCCTAAAGAAGTTTTGATTGTACCATCAATTTGTTAATGAGCTTGTCTTGGGGCTCTGCCCATTTTTTTCACTAATATAAGCAACAATATAATAAACATTCTTTTACAGATTCTTTTCCTATATACCCCTTTATTTCCCCTCCAAAATTCATGAAAAGATTACATTGTACATTTATTTGCCACATGAAAAGAGCAGCAAAGTATCTGTGTAGGAAGATAAATTTAAACTAGACTATGGGATAACACCGCATTTCCCTGATAAAAGTATTTTCCCTGATAAACCTCTTTGCTTGCATTGAAAAAAAGAAAAAAGAAAAAAAAAAAAAAAGCAGGCAAACTATTGTCCCTAATTTTTCACCAGAGTCTGTGCAGTGGAAATGGTAGAAAGCTTCTAAGCTGGAAATCTGGAGACAAAAAGCATGAATGATAGATTTTACCACAAATAATTTCAAAATTTCTATTGGTTTGCTTACTAAGTCCGTATACCTTGTGTTACACACTATTCTTCATTCCCATTGGGTCTCATACAATTATTCCCATTCATTATGTTTTATAAAACTAATCCTCACTGAACTATGCCTGCCATTACCCTGTATCTCCAGATCCCTGCCAGATCTTTCCCATTTTCTTTACTGATCCCTCCCTTCACCCACCAAACTGTGCGAACCTATGCTATCCCCCCTGCCCATCCTCACCCCTCTGCTTCCCCTCTCCCCCCACCCTTGGATCCTCGTACACATTTTACTAGTTATCTTTCTATTTCTACAATAATGGTCTTAATATATTTCTCCTCCCTTAACTGCTAGATGCCAGTCTTAAGATTAAGTTGCCTCTGATTCAGGCCATGGGTTTTTTCAATCACTAGCTATGCATCATCTGAGAGACAGACGATAAATAAGGATAACAGGAGAAGAATAGATGCTTTGAGTTGTGGTTTTGGAGAAGAGTACTAAATATCCTACGGACAGCCAAGAGAACAACCAGTTATGTCTTGGGACAGATGAAACCAGAGTGCTTCTTGGAGGCAAGGATGGCAAAGCATCATCTCTCATACTCTGGACACGTTGCTAGGAGAAGCTATTCCTTGCAAAAGGCTACCATGCTTAGAGAGGAAGAGGGTCAGCAAAAGAGGAGGACCTTAATCAATATGGATTGACATGGTGACTGCAGCAATGGGCTTCGAGTATCAGGGGTGATGCAGAAGGCATAGAATAGGATAAGATTCAAACCTGTTATTCACAGGGTGACCATGAGTCATTCTTAACTCGACGGAACCTAACAAAAACAATACCTCTCTATCTGTTCTCCTCTACCCTCTTAGACAACCCCTTCATCCTTGTCACATAAAATGCCTTCACGCCTGAACATCTACTGAGTATTTTTCTGTCTTATCTGTATGCTACCATTTACATTAAAAAATAGGAAAAAATTTATATTAGTTTTGTTTAAAGAGACACTTTTCATTAATTTTACCTGCTTTTGTCAGAAACCTGTCCGGGTCAGTGGAAGCATAGCTAATTAATCTTTTACATGGCCATATAATATTCTATTGTGAGGGACAGTGGAGGCTGTTAGTGTTCTGTCTGAATCCCTGTGACTGGCCAGGCAACCTCATTGCCAGATGCTCTGAGTGTTGGCTGCTGATGGCTCAGACTGGTTCTCTCTCAGAAGAACTTACCCCACTTCAAAGAGAAACCATCTTGCTGAGAATTGATAGACTCCACTGACCCAGTGTAAACAGAGGCCTAAGGGAAAGCAGCCCAGAAATCAATGACTTAAAAAAAGTGTTTCCCTTAGTGTGACACAACCCAGTGTAACAATCCGTGGGCTCCTGTGCCAGGACAGAACTCTTCTCCACGGGATTCTCAGTGGGTGCCATTTTCAATCACTAGAACTTTCTTTGAGGGTCTTCTAAGTAGACTTCAGCTGTCTACTTCACAACCTCACTTATTTTTTTTTGTTTATTTGTTTTTACTGACAATTGTTGAGTCTTATGTCAAGATCAAAAAAGCACACTACTCCAACCTTACTAAATACTGTCTAGTTATTTTCCAAAAGGCTAAAACAATTCATATTTCTACCCCAAACATACCAAAGTACCATTTTCCACATCTCTTCCTCCAACTAGGATTCCTGCCAGTAATATTTCTTTATATTATAAATATTTACTTTTTCATTGTTGTGCATTTTCTCCCCTCACCACAACCCTCTCCACAATATATCCCTTGTTCCAAGTTGTTGTCATACATTTAACGCTTAAGAATATATTCTTTTTGGACAGTTCTTCCCCTCATCTGATCTAATGTAGTGTTCATTATCTATCCACTCTTTTCCCATTCTCTCCCCAATCCCCCTCCACATCCTTTTGTGATTGAGGTATTCTACTCAGCATAGTATCCTTCAGGTTCCCTCATGTTGTATAATGTTTTACAAGTTCATTCTTTTTCAATGCTGCATAATATTCAGTTGTGCAAATGTACCATATATTTTTCTATCCATTCATTTGTTGATGGGCACTTGGGTTGCTTCCATCTCTTTACTATTGTGAATGATACAGCGGGTGTCCATACATCTGTTTGAGCCATGGCTCTGGTTTATTTAGGGTATATTCCCAGTAGTGGGATTGCTGGGTCAAATGGTATTTCTGTTTCCAACTTTTTGAGAATCATATTGCTTTCCATTGTGGCTGTGCCATTTTACATTCCTACCAGGAGTGAATAAGAGTTCCAATCTCTCCTCATCCAAGCCAGCATTTGACGTTTGTAGCCTTGTTGAATTTTGCTGTTGTTGCTGGGTAATTTGCTTCTTTTTGTTTTATTAAATTTACTTTATGATTCATTTCCTCTTTGCACATATGAGATTTCAATGACTTTATAAATTACTAGTACATCTGAGCTTTTAAATAATATATTGTAGATGTTGACTATGAATCAGTGGCTCTGGTGGTGCAGCCTGCAGAGAATCATACAGCTGACCCAAAGGCTGAATAATGTGTTCATACTTAGCTCCCACTTTCTTGTTTTTCCTTTTATTTGTAAGAACTCTTTTTATATTATAGATATTATTCTTATCCAGATAAACACCTCATCTCTCCTCTGTGGAATACCCGGGTTGCTCACACTGTTAAACACCAATTTAACTGAAAGGTTGCTAATTTGAACTAACCAGCAATCACCTGTTTCCTTAGATAGGACACGACTTTCAAAATACTGTGAAACAGTTCCTTTCTACTCACTGAGTGGGGTCTGTGAGCTAGAATCAACTTGGTGGCTACAAACAAAAACAGCCAAAAAATATACCAGCAATATCCCTCCAATGCAGTGCACTTATATTTTGAAATTGTTTTCTATTGAGTTAATATATTGTATACTTTGCCATTTAAAAGGCATTACTATTTCTCTGTAGGGAGCTCGGGTGGCCCAAGGTTAAGGATTTGTTCTGCCAAAACAAAGGCAGGTGATTTGAACCCACCATGGAAGAAATCTGGGCAATCCTTCTCCTGTGATGTATAAATCCCTTCCCTGTGATGTGCATCTGAAAATTCTTGGGAGGGTCACTTATGAGTCAGTTCCAACTTGACCACAATGGATTTGAGAGTTTTTTCCCCACTATTATTTTCTAAAAGGCACGTCATTCAGTAGATTCTATTAGCCTGACAGTTCCACATCATTTTAGAAGTAAAAAAACAGTAACTAAAATAAAGCAAACTGATAAATGCATAAACTTGGTTCTATAATGATTACAAGTATACAAAACTATTTAATTTTGTGGTTTTTCTGTAGACGTAGGGACTTCTCGAGGCATTGCACATAGGCAGCTGCTCGTCTTAACCCAAAGGTGACACTTTACTGGTGGTTAGAATCCATCCGCAGCTCTGATGGAGAAAAATGTGCAGTCTCTCTGGTGCAACCGTCAGCCTCTGAAAATCTGCTGAAGCATCAGCTATGAATTGATTCTGACTTGAAGGCAATAACATGAGTTCTGTAGGCTTAGTATCAAGTGAGTAATAACTGATATAATTATTAGGCTATGTTAGGAAGTTTACACAAAGGGCTGAGTTTGGTATCTCTCTGACAGTTTTGGTCCATTTGAAACAGATCAATGTGCTACATTTCACATCTTTCTTTTTTTTTCTTTTCCAGAGTGGTGGGCTGGGTTTATTAGTGACCTTGGAACCTTGGAAGATGATGAGGGAGGTGGACAGTCCAGCTGTGGCGGCAGCACTACCTGCGGTACCAGATCTTGAGTCTCCTCTTCCGCTCTTCCTCTGCAGCTGCAGGATGCCGTAGAGAAGGGCCTCTGCCGCTGGCGGGCAGCCTGGGACGTAGATGTGCACAGGCACGATGCGGTCACAGCCCCTCACCACCAAGTACGATAACCTCCGCCGTCGGCACAGCTCCCCGTGGACACCACATAGCGGGGCTCCGGCATCTGGTCATACACCTTGCGAAGCACCGGGGCCATCTTGTTAGTCAGCGTGCCGGCCACGACTGACGCGGGCTGGCGCGGAGACCACGCCGAAGCGGTCCGTGTCGTAGCGGGGCGCCGCCATGTGCATCATGTCCACCGCGCAGCAGGCCAGGCCGAAGGTCACGGGCCACAAGGAGCGCTGGCGGGCCCAGTAATATCATCCAGCTTGGCCGCTACATACTCTCCGCGGCTGCTTGGAAACGCGGAGGGCTCGGGGACCACGGCTCCGGCCTTGGGCACTGCTCGGGCGGTCGGTGGCCGGGCTCTGCTGGACGCCTCGGGCCTGCACGGCTGCACCAGTGCAGGAGCGCAGGCCAAGGATCCGGAGGCGGAGCAGGCCGGGAGCCCGCGGCGCCGCCATCTTGCCCGCGGCGTTCAGACGACCTCTGCATTTCACATCTTATCAATGCATCAGGAGCATTGATGAACACTAAGTAAGTGATTTAATCAGAGAGAAGGTGATTTAATCAGAAAGCAATTCCATTTTCTCTGCTTTTAAGAAAACTGAATTGCATTTTTATCAATGAATTATTAACATTCATTTTCACAACACTTTAAATATGATCAAAAGTACTATTTTGCATATCTTTACTCTCATGTGTTTACCCTTTGGCTGTAAGAGTTAACATATTAATTAAAATTAGTTTGACCCTTTTTCTGACTATATAAATAACCAGAATTTTTTTAGGTCACTTGTCAAAATGGACAAGTGTTTTGTACTAACAGAAATTCCTCTCAATTTCTCAAGAGAAATTAGCAATGATTCTTGTTTATTTTACTTATGAACTTAACTATACATAGACTTTTATTAAATTAGGATACTCTTACTTGATGATGGATCATAATGGGAAATTGTATCTTTATATTTACAGTATATGGAACCAAGACCTTTAAAACAGAGATGAGTTCAAGTTTTTTATTTAAAGGAAGTCATGTATCACATACAGTCCACTCTAGAAACATCCAACTGAGTATATATAATTGTGGTCCCAAAAGGTTATAATAAAAGAAAACACCCTCATATTGTTGAATTGGAACCAAATTACAGCTGACCTCCAGTGAGGTTTTGGAGGTTGAGTTTATAGACCACATGGGAGGAGATTGTCCATCTTTCACCCAACGAAATGCTGGGAGATGGAACCCCCAGAGGCACTGCCTTTGGGTTACCAATGAAAGTAATTCCCTACAGACTCTGTCACCTGAGCTCCCAAAGGTTATTAAAAGGATTCCCTAAAGAGACCATAACAGACATCCAAGCAGATATATGCACACCCATGTTTATCATGGCTTTGTTCACAATAGCAAGGAGTCGGAAACAACCTAAGTGCCCATCAACAAACGAATGGATAGAGAAGCTGTGGTATATTCACTCAATGGAATTCACGCTGCATTCAAAAACAAGGAACTTATGCAATATTATATAAATTGTGTGACCCTGGAGGACATTATGCTGAGTGAAATATCTCCGTCACAAAAAGACAAATATGGCATAATGCCACTGTTGTAGAACGGGACTGACATCAGGGTTGGGGTAAGACTGAGAAAAACTGGATAGATTATGTACACTGCATTGAAACAGATGAGGGAGAGAATAGTTTAAAGGCAATATAGGGTATTGTGGTTATCCAAAGTGGTTATGCAAAAGTCGGGAACAAAGAAGAAGATTCAGTAGTTGGAAAACATGGACTCGGTGACAGAAATGGAGCTGGAGAGAGAATGATCGAATATTGCACAATGACTTATTCATAGCAAATACATTTTTTAAGAGACATAAACGCAGGTTATATACCTGGATTTCACCTGATGGTATGCATAGGAATCAG
>NW_006400109.1:64420-71702 GCF_000299155.1 Elephantulus edwardii | reverse complement strand
CAACAACAACATTGTGGTTATCACAGGAATCCAGAATTAAGGTTGCATAGTGGAGTGCATTCGGGGCGGGGGAAGGGGGATTGTATACCAATGAAGAAGTTTATCTTTTGCTTTTCAAAGAGAGGAACGAGCTGGGGGCTAGAGAAAAAAGTGCAACAATGAATGAATAGAAATCCAAAATCTCTGTAAATGTTCATTAAAATTAAAATAAATTTTTTTTTACATAAAAGGATTCTGAAACCTTCAATCATAGAGTGTGATTTTGGGCACTGTAAAATGAGGCTTTTTGGAGCCAATGTAGTCTGAAAGGAGGAGAATTACCAGCAACTAAAACCCAAGATGGATTGCTATAAGTAGTATTACACGCAGTGAGTACTCAAATTCGGTCCCTCTTGTCCAGACAAAAAATTGTGCCCCAGTGGTCAAGAACAAATCTCCTGGTTTTAGCCTGATTATGTCTCTGTTCAGAAATAATAATTTTTGAATGAGTCTAGCTTTTGTTAAGACTATGTGCTCTAAGTAAAAGAAGGTAGAAATGAAAGTGGAAAACATGGATAGTTTATTAGATAGTTTATTAGAAGACACGAGTTCCAGAGGACAAGAGGGCCATTTTCCTGAAAGTTGAGAAGTGAGAAAGAGGGGGGGGGATAAAAGTGTTTTTCCACATGAGGCAAGATTTAACGTACTAAGTGGTTTCGGTACATTGGGGTTTGTTTGTTTGTTTTTAAGCAAAACAAATGGAAAAGGCTTATTAAGGTAGTAAGACAGAGGAAAGAAGAGTGTAGAGGGGGAAAGGTCCCCCTGGAAAGACAGGGGTGAAACCAGACCTTACAGCATGCTGTTGGTAAAAAAGTAAACCAACCCAGTTCATTGTTCTTGCGGTCTGTCGTGGTCAGTTGTGCACGTAAGTGATTTGGGAGGCAGTTCCGGCCCATTGCTCTTGACATCACTCACGCCTAAAACACTAATGAGGCTGCTTGGGGATGAGGGTAGTAGCCTTTATCCTTCATGTCACTCTTACATTTTACTAGACCTGAGCTTTGTCTCAACATCCCTCCCATCCTACCTCTCCTCAGTGCTGCTTAATTCTGACTGATTTATCCAACTCTGACTCTAACAATGAGGTCAGACATCCCTCATGCTCCACACCTTTCTACCATCTCTGAAACCAGTCACTCTCCCACGGCACACTGTCCTTCTCTGCTGGGTTTGAGAATCATTGCAACGAACACACAAACTCAGAGATTATACTCACAGTCATACGGCTTATTATAGGGTAACAACTTTCAATTCAGGACGCAAAATGCCTCAGGATAGCCTCTCATGCTTCTCTGCAGGCAGACCTCTCACTGAGCAATCCACCTCACAACCAATGATGCTAAAATCATCGCACACATATTTTTCTTTCCTGGATTTCCCCCTTTCATTAACTCAGTACCTAGTACTATAAATAGGAATACTAATTGTTATTGTTATCCACCATCATGTTAACCATGACTCATAGCCACTCTATTAACAATAGTTCTGATCTCTTCCCTATCTTAAGCTAATCTCACTGTCTCTGACACATTTGCTCCTATTGTCACAGTCACTATGTCAGTCCATCTTATCCACAATCATCTTCTGCACTGACCCTCTAGCCTTCTAAGCATGATATCTTTCTGTGAAGACATGTCCCTCCTGGCAACATGCCCAAAGTATGTGAGATGGAGTTTCAAAATCCTTGCCTCCAAAGAGCAACCTGGCTTTACCCTCTCCAAGATAGACTTGTTTATCCTCTTGGCAGTCCATGGTATGTTAAAACCCCTCTCCAGAACCACAACTCAAAGGCATTGATTCTTCTGTTATGTTTAGTCATTGTCCAGCTCTCAGATGCATAGCAAGCAATTGAGAAGACCATGGCCAGGATCAGGTACACCATAATCTCTAGACTGACGTCATTGTTGTTTAGGACTCTTGAGAGGTCCTTAACAGCAGACTTTCCTAAAGCAACTCATCTTTTGATTTCCTGACTGCTGGTGTCAACAGTGTTGATTATGGATCTGTTGTTGTTGTTGTTATTATTTATTGCCTTAGAGTCGAGCATGACTCATAACAACCCTATGAACAAAAGGCCTGAAGCACCTCTACATCAGTCAACATTTATCAAAGTTCATAGAGTTTCTAGAGGCATGTTATTTAGCTTCCACACCTGTCATAGTATGTTATTATTTTTATGTGCCATTAACCCAACTGTGATGTATAACAGCCCTATGGACAGCAGATCTGAACCCTTCCCTGTCCTGAGCCAATATCACTAACTCCGACACACCAAACCCTATCACCCAGTTACTGTAGCAATTCATTTCATCCGGGGTCTCCCTTTTCAGCACTGTCCATCCACCCTTCTGAACATGATGTCCTTCTCCAAGAACTGATGTTTCCTGACCAAGTGCCCAAAGTCAGTGAGGTAGAGCTTCAAAATCCTAGCCTCCAAGGAAAGACTTGGTTTCACTCTCTCCAAGACAGAGAGCTATTTGTTTTCTTGGAAGTCCATGGTATGTTCAAGACTCTTCTCCAGCACCACAGTTCAAGGCATCTATTTTTCTTCTGTCATCCTTAGTCATTGTCCAACTCTCTGAAGCACAACAAGTACTTGAGAAGACCATGACCTGGATTAGGCACACCTTTGTATCTAGACTAACATTGTTGCTCTTCAGCACTCTGGAGAGGTCCACAACAGTAGATATTTCCAATGCAATTCATCTTTTAATTTCCTGAGTGCTGGTGTTAAGAGTGTTGATTGTGGATCTAAGCAAGCTGTAATTGCTAACAAACTCAGTCTCTTTGCCATCTAATATGGTGCTGCCAATTGGCCCAGTGGTGAGAATCTTTGTCTTCTTGATGTTGAGCTTCTTAGCAAGATAAAATTGTTAACCTCAGTCTCTTCTCCATCTATCATGATGCTGCCAATTGGCCCAGTGGTGAGAATTTTTTTTAATGTTGAGCTTCAATCCATATTGAAGACTGCTGTTCTTCACCTTCTGCAGCAAAACTCTTAAAGTCCTCAGATTTAGCAATTAAGATTGTGTCATCTGCATATTGTAGGTTGTTGATGTGTCTTCCTCCAATCTTGATATCATAGTCTTCTTTGTAAGCTCCAGCCTCCTGCATGATTTGTTTTACAAATAGATTGAAAAGGCCTGGAGAAAGGATACATCCCTGACTTGCTCCTATCTTGATTTTGAACCATGTAGTTTTCCCTTACTCTGTTCAGGCAGCTTTTTGGTCTAAGAATACGTTTTATATGAATAGGAAGAAAAGACTGATGTTGATGTCAGAAGAGACTCTGAATATTGCACTAGAGTGCCAAGAAGCCAAAACAAAGCAAAGAAAGCAAGACGTTAAAGAGCTGAACAGAAGATTTCAAAGGGCAGCTCAGGAATACAAAGCAAAGTATTATAACGAAATATGCAGAGTTGGAGTCAGAAAATCAAAAGGGATGAATTCATTCAATATTTCTTAAGCTGAATGAACTGAAAAACAAATTCAAGCCTAAAATTACAACACTTAAAGATACTATGGACATCTTTAAATTGAATGACATAGGAAGCATCAAAAGAAGATGGAAGCGTTACTGCAGAAAATGTGAGATTCTAAACACTTACCTGAAATTTAGGAGTCAGCAACATTTCTCTATTAAACACATGGGTTAAGGATATCAGCTAATGCTCAAACAGTTCTGACCCCGAGAGGAAGCAAAGATTGGGTATGTACAGAGATTGAGCAGGAGGTTTACACAAAGTTCATTGGACTTGATAGTTGAGATTTCTTCATATTCAGGAGTTGTTATTGTTTCTGATTTCTCATAGTATCCAGGACCTGGACTAGGTACAGAATGTAGTCAGGGATTGATAATCAAGCTGGGTCAGCTGAAACAAAAACATAAAAACTCAGAAAAACATATTATTGCTAAGCTTATTGAGTCATACTTTTTAAAAGAATGGCTGTCAGAACAAAATGGCTCCTCTAATGCTGATATTTGGAAGCAGGAGTAGCTTCCACTTCCTAAATAACATGCCTCTGGAAACTCTATGAACTTTGACAAATGTCGATTGTTGTAGAGGGTCTTCAAACCTTTTGTTCATAGGGTGACTATGAGTCGTGCTCAACTCAGAGACAATCAAGAACAACAACAATGCTAACATATAACGTGACTTCTCTAATACTTAGTACCTGAGCTGTTACTACCGAAGGAGTACACTACAGAGTCCCTGTATAAAAAAGAATCAGTCGACACAGAACAATTTCATGAAATAGCATATGATCAAGAAGCAATGATAATGAAAGAAGAAGTTAAAGCTGCTCAGAAGAAACAGGAAAATAATAAGGCCCCCAAAATTGATGGAATACCCATTGTCATATTTCAACAAATATATGCAGCCCTGGGTGTGCTCACTAGGTTGTGCCAAGAAATCTGAAGGACAGCTATCTGGCCAACTGACTGGAAGAGATCCATATCCCATTTCCAAAAAAGGCAATCCACTAGAGTGTGGAAATTGTCAAACAATATCACTAATATCCCACTAGGGATACTATCACAAATACAAAAAACATATCATCCCTCTTCTGATTAAGCTATATGTGAAAATCACGAAATGACTTTACATCTGAACTCTGAAGGAGAGAGATACTGTTGTCAAAAACCCCCAATATATGATATTTAGGAAGACTTTTCCTAACAAAAAGATAATTGGGATGAGATCTTAAGGATGATTAATTAGGATAAGGGAGCAATGAGATTTTTCCAGACGAAAGGAAAAGTACCTGCAAAAATACTGTCGCCAGAGGAAAGAGCACATATTTGAGGAACTGAAAGCAGGTTCTTGTGGAAAAAACTTAGGAAGGGAGAGTGAATGTGACAATACAATACGGAAAGCATTGATGAGATCTAGCCCAGACTAATGTTGGTAAGCACATAGACGCAGGACTCCCCATAGGACTAGTTAGAAGGTGATTCAATGGAATAAATAAGGTATTACGGCAGTTGGTGATGGTGGTTTAAATGACAGCCATGGGTGAGTTTAAGAAATGATCAGCAGATAAATTCAGCCAGATTTGTGATCATTCAACTCATCACAGATAGAAGTCTGGAGGTTAAAAAAAGTTCCTTGTTTTTAGTTTTTTAACTTGGATGATTGATTGAGATTTCCTTTGTTTCGAATTCAGTAAGATTCATTTTATTGCTACCTTGTGAAGAGATTGAGAAATCAAATCAATAGGCAGATTGAAGAGTAAAGAATTAATTTATGCTTGAAACAGAAATGTGTGATTTATTTGCATGTACGTGGTTAATGAAACTGTTCATTGATTCTTTCAGGAAACATATTTACATTCTTGCTATGTGGCTCTTGAGATTTAAGTAAATTTTAGAATCTCTTTGTCAAATTCTATAAGAATGATTTGGGGATCTTAACTGGCATTGTATTCATTATAAATGTGACACAGTAAATATTTAGGTTTCTCATCCTAAAAAATAACCGATTTACCCACTTATTTAAGTGTTCTTTCTAATATTTTTCACTGATTTTTATTGTGTTATTACATGCTTTGTATGGGTTTTTTTTGTTGTTGCTGGATCTCATATAGTTTATATTTTTTCATTGTTGTAAGGAAACTATTTAATGACATCTTTCAATTTGTTATTACAGATGTAAAGAAAAGGCACTAATTATTGTATGCTGAACTTTAATTCACATTCCTTACTGAACGCAGGGAATTCTGGTGCTGTAGTCTGCAGGGTGCTGTGCTATTAACCCAAACACTGAGCCTCTCTGATGGTTCAAATCCACCAGTGGCCCTGTGGGAGAAAGGTGAGAAGTTTGTTCATATGTGATTTACAGCTTCAGAAATCCACTGGACAATCAGCTCTTAAACCAGTAATAAATTAATTAATATTAATAAATTAATAATGGAATCATTTGGATTTTGGACATAAACAGTTATATCCTCTTAAATCACACCAACTTCTTAGCTTCCTTTCCCTTTAGAATCTCAATGCCTTCATTAAGACCATCCCTACAATTTGGCTGGTGAGAAGAATAATTGGAACTTTCTTTTGTAATTTTCCAGTTATTACAAGTTTATTTCCTCCCTTCCTCCCTAATATACATATATTTTTGGATATAGAACCAAAGAATGAAGCGAATAATTTCCCTCAATGCTTTAATTAATATAGAAAATATGTAAAATAATTTAATTTAGAGTCTTTGTATTCATTATGATTAAAGTTCAAAGCATTAGGTTTTAATGTTCAGATGGATTATCTGCAAATCATTATTTATATGTGACATGAACCTGAAAATTACAAACTGGAAAGACCCTATGGCTCCCTTAGTTTAAATCTGTGTTTTAAAATATATCAAGTGAGCTGAGAAAAAAGGAGGAACAGCCTCGCCAATTGGCCTGTCTGTCTAAAAGGCTGCACGCATACTAATCTTGCACAGCTAATGATGACCTTGTAACATGTGCTCCAAATAGCATTTTATTTCCTGTTAATAACAGCTTGCCATCTAAATAGAATAATCTAAAGTTTAATGAACACTGCTCTTAAAAATAAATATTGCTTTCATTTTCAGTGAAGTGGAAACCACTGATTTTGTCTTTCTTTTCTATTTCCAATTGCCACAAAAATAAACCTAAAGATATGCTGCTCAGCCATTGTACAACACCAAATTCAAGGACCTGTCAATCAGGCTCATCTATGAAAAACATATTGTCATTAATCTTCAAAATATTGATTTACCCAGGAATTATTTACTTGCCTACCAAACTGTATGACTTTTATGAAAGATGAATAAAAGTATGTTGACTTTGGCTTGCCTACTCTGTAGATAGTCCATAAATAATTGACCTCTGATAACCTAATGTTAAGAAGCTGCAAGCCTCACCACAACAAGATAAAGGTAAAAACAATCTAGCTGAAAAATGTGCACAGGATATGAACAGAAGCTTCACCAAAGAAGACAGATGGCCAATAAGCACATGAAGAAATGTTCAAAGTCCCTAGCTCTAAAAGAGATGCAAATCAAAACAACTATGAGATATCATCTCACCCCCGACAGAACAGAAAGATTTAACAGAACAGCAAGAAACAAATGCAACCACTGTGGAAGGCAATATGGTGCTTTCTCAAAGAGCTGCAAATAGAGATACCATTTGGACCAGCAATTCCACTACTGGGAATATACCCTGAAGAGACCATAGCTGACATCCAAGCAGATATATGCACACCCATGTTTAT
>NW_006400109.1:61418-64014 GCF_000299155.1 Elephantulus edwardii | reverse complement strand
GGGGGGAGGGAGGGAGCAGGGAGAAAAGTACAACAATGAATGAATGGAAATCCAAAGTCTCTGTAAACGTTCATTAAAATTAATAATAATAATAATAATAAAGAAGCTGCAAGCTCAAAGGCATGAGATTTAAATCTACCAACTGCTCCTGGGGAGAAGAATGGGCACTCTCCATGCATGTGATTTACTGCCTCTGAAAACCCACTGGAGAGTCAGCTATGGGTCGGTTCCTCTTTGAAAGCACACAACAATAACTTTGTAAATAAGAATGAACGATAATCCAAAAACCATAGAAACTATTTTCTTCTAGGAAAATATCGTTTGCAAAGATGAAATGAATTAGACAAAATTTACAGCTATCAGTGTTTTAAGTCAAAGAATGAAATTGTCAAAGTTTCAAATCATGAAATGATGGAGACTATAGAGTGACTTCAACCACAACTGAGACTAATTTAGGGCCACAGAGCAAACCGTTTCCGTTTCATTTAATTGCACTCCTGTTCCCAAGTTTAAGAGTCTTTGTTACCACTGAACGACCCCTTAGCCCTTCACATATGTTAAACGTATATGTAATTGAAAATTTTAGGTGAAGAGTTCAAAGTAAATCACTGTGGGGAGTCTTATTTTTCACAGCAAATAAAAATAATACAAAGACAGTCTTCATGATTTTGATTACTAGAACTATGAGTGACTTTTCCTCTTTTTTTCCTGCATTTTTTAAATTGTTTAAGGTGACTGTGTATTACTTTCACAATGAAATAAGCAAATAAAATCACTCCTATGTTTTGGGAGCAAATTTAAGACAATGCAAATGGGTTTACTAGAGTAAAGCTTCTCAAAGTTAGACATTACTGCAATAGAAACAAACGTTGTGCTTTTTCTCAGATTATCTCAATGGCTCTCTCTCTCTGTGGATACTCTGGGATAACCTAGTTGATCCACTTTCAGTTCTGGATGAATCCTCACACTCTGCACTGAGAATTCAGGGTTCCAAAAAAAGACAATTTTAACTCCCCAACCTGTGAAAACTGATCAAGAAACAGAGAAACAGGAGAAAATTTATGCCTTGACCAGCCCTGAGCATCTTCACAGTTCCTATCTCTGCATCCACATTGTGTTAGGTGGGCTGCAGTGTTTTTGAGAACTTGCTGCTTCACCCATGAGCTCGTCTTAATAGTAGGGACATTGTTGATATTAATATCTGGACCCTGGTCCATAGTGAGACACTCTCAACCCTTTACTGTGAAGAATAGGTCCACTACACTAGTGCTGAAGAAAATGCTCAATGCATGCACTTGATTCGTTCAGCATGTGTTAGACAGGGGAACAGATGTTAAAGGGACAATATGTTGTTGTTGATTGCCATTGAGTCGAGCATGACTCACAGTAACTCTATGAACAAAAGACCTAATGCCTTTCTATAACTATGGTAGTTTCCCCAAGTTCCTAGAGTTTCCACAGTTATGTTTTTTAGGAAGTAGATGCCACTGCTACTTCCAAATCTGTTTTACAACTGCGAGCTCCACCAAACACTGTCCACATTGGGAAACCATTATAGTATTTGATACCCCCCTGGCACAAGGTTCAGCACCACAGCAAACCCAGAGTACCTCAGTACAGCAAATTTACAAAGAGTGATGTACAAAGTAGAAGAATGTTCCTCCAAAATCTAACAAACACTAGTCTCACTTAGCAATAGTTAAGTGTCATCAAGTTGAATATGATTCTTGAACTCTGTTCTATAATTAACATCATTACTATAACCCTTTAGGTTTATAGAGTTTCCAGACGCATCTGGTTTAGGAAGTGGATGCCACCCTGGTTCCAAACCTGAATCAATCTGGAAGCTCCTTCAAACACTGTCCAGGATGAGCAACCATTATGGTATTTGACATGACTATGGCACAGTGTTCAGCATCACAGCAACTCCAAGTTATTCAGTATAACAAATAGACAAACAACTGCTGTACTGCTTAAAGATTGTTCACAAAGACACACCCTTTAGCAGGCCTCCACCCTTGGGTCCTTGTTTCCAAAATCAGGCAAAAATCCAGCCAACTGACACCCGCTTGTGGAGGGAACAAAATAAATAATGCACGGTTCAAATCCACCAGATGCTCTGCCGGAGAAGGAGGCGCAATATCCTCCTGTACCAGTCAGATCGGATTTGACGGTACATGCACACAAAATAATAATAAAAATAAATAAATAAATAATGAAACTAAACACAACCCAAAACTTTCTTTGCACGACTCCCATCAATACAAACTATAGGGATGCAAGATTAACATATAGGATTAGTATCTAGATTGTTGGCTTCACATCCAGAGAGATGATAGAGCCATCTAATGAGACAGGGGAAAATGGAAAGAGGAGCAGGTTAAGGAGTTGGGAACTAAGAACTCTGCTTTGGACCATTGTTTCTTTTTTAATAGCAAAATACATCCATGGAAGAGAATCTTGAAATGATAACATATATGAATTGTAAATGATAAAGTAACAAGTATAATATTTTAATATTATGAGAAGGAAGGTAATAGGAAATATTGACAGGATTATTTACCAGAGGGTGGGGGGAAATGAATATTGTATTGTT
>NW_006400109.1:58030-60383 GCF_000299155.1 Elephantulus edwardii | reverse complement strand
AACAACAACAACAGCAACATTTCTGGCTTCACATTCAAACTCTTAGTCATTGGTCCATCAAAACTCCTTAAGTAATCTCTAACAACAAAACACTAAACTCATTGCCATCAAGTCAAGTTTGGCTTATAGTGACCCTATAAGACAATATAAAAATGCCTTACAAAGATTTCCAAGATTGTAAATCTTTATGGAAACAGATTGCCACATCTTTCTTTCTACTGCTAATCAGCTGGCTCCAACTGCTAAACTTTCTTTCAAGCTGGATAACTATAACACCAGGGCTTCTCTTGTAATAAATACCTACTAAAGTCCAAGAGCTCACTGATACATTAAAAAATTATTTTCCTTTTTAGAGTGCTGCTCCATGATCGATGTAGAATCAAATGAGACTCTGGCCATGAAAGCTAACATAGCTGGGCCACAAAAGAAACTAAAACAAAACATTTTCTTAATGGAATATCGGAACCTACCTAGAAAACCAGAGTTCTTTGGCCCATAAAATTCTACAAATTTAGTGCATAAATATGACAGATTAATTTGTGGGTTAAGACAGGAGGTGGGAAGGAAATAGGAGTTGCACTAATTAAACTTGGCTCTCAAAGTGAAGGTTTAAAAATGTCATTGAATTAATGTAAAGAGTGTTCACTCCACTAACAGTTCTTATTTTGTGAGGAAGCAACAACGTTCACAGCAGTGGAAGAAACCCAGTTTTATCATATTTTCTTAATACTCTGATAATAAGCATAGGTCACACCAATGATAAACTTCATTATATCTGTTTGTATTCTCAGTGACTTAAATTAGTCATTATATTATGGCTTTCAGTTTTTTTAAGTAACAGTTTCTGATGTTTCCCTTGGATCATAAAAACAACATATACTCATTGCAAGAAATGAAAAAATGTGAAATACATTGGATAATAAAAACGGAGATATTTTTGCTCTGCTTCCTTCTAGTCTTTTTAAACTATGCAGTGTGGAAGCAAAAACATTTATTTTGTTCCCATGAAATGTTACTATAAAGAAAAAAAACATAAAGTATGTTTTTTAATGAAATAAAAAAATACTCATTTTTGTCAATGTTTTTTAGGAATTAACTATAGCGCCAGAAAAAAAAAATCCAAAATCAGAAGCAAATGCTTTAGATGAGAAGCAAACAGCAAAAGTTCTCATTATAAACCATTCCAATCAATGGGTTATATTATTTAGGTCTTTTCATTCTCCATGTACCACTAAATTAAAGTTCTTCAGAGTTTCATGAGAGTAATTATTTCCATTTCCTTTTGATATTTCCATAAAGTGGGAATGTAGATATTGGTAGAAATGAAAATCATATGAAATGCTTACTGCTTAAGAATCTTGGTGGTGCAGGGCACTATATACTGGACAGAGGAATATACCAGCTACTCTTTGTGAGGAAGATGAACAGACTACTTCTGTAAAGAGTAACAGTCTTAAAATCAACTCAACAACAGTGGGTTTGGTTTGCATTTAATGCTTGGAATGTGGTAACTTTCCAATGCCTTTGCTTTGTATGCTAACTCTTTCTAATTGCATTTCAAATAGGTTCAACTATTACTTCATTTAAAAAATAGCTCCACTTATTCTTTATTTTTAAGCTTGCAACATCTTTACATTTTTTTATTCTTTAAACCAGTAATTTTATTTCTTTTTAAATACATTCTAAATGACTTAAGAAGTAAATATTAAACAATATTACAATCTTATAAACTGTATCTTATGTAGCTTTACATTTAAAAATGATGACTTGTTTTCTGGGTGAGGAATGAGGCTCAAAAGTTCACTGTGTTGTTGGTCTTTAGTCTGTTTCATCTTAGAGCCAACAGATGATGCCCAGACCAGTGGTGACATCATCAGAATTTCTACAGGTGGAAACTTTGCATTATCTTTTTTCTTTTTTTAATTTTATTTTATTTTTGTGTGAGTGTGCCGTCAAATCAGATCTGACAGGAACAGGAGGAGATTGTCCCTCCTTTTCCCGGCAGAGCATCTGGTGGATTCAAACCATGTGCCTCTGGGATTGTAGTTGCAGCTCCTTGCCACTAGGCAACCAGAGCTCCCTATCTTTTTCTTAAAGCTTTCTTAAGTTAACGGATTAATGAAGTCAGTTCACCTTAGCCACTCTACTGATTGTCTTACCTTGCTTAATATGACTAGCTAGCTTTTGACATTGTTGGGCATACAGTTCTTGTGTACAGATCTTACAAATCTTCTGCTCAGAAAGGTTACAACTGGTTCTTTACCCTCACCCAAAAATGGTGGTATTCACCAATATTCACCAGTATTCACACTCAAGTGTTCATTAGACTAATTTTTATTTTTAGGATATCTAT
>NW_006400109.1:46607-57882 GCF_000299155.1 Elephantulus edwardii | reverse complement strand
GAATGATATAAATACACATATATATATATCCCCTATGAATTCACTTTCATTAACTAAATAAAAATTGTTAGGAGAGGCATTTACGAATGAGGACTTTAAAAGTTCCTGACTCTGATGCCCAACCATGGACAAGGCTCCCTAGTATATTCTTGTTAAGTTATAGTTAAATCAATTCCAGTTTAAGATAGAAAACTTTAAAACTACCTTTAATATGGACCCAGCAATAGAATGGTCTCTTTTACAGCAGTGACCTCTCTGTGGCTGAAGGAAGGAAGATGGAAGTTAGATTACCATCACTGGGAATGTTGTCAAGAGGTTCTTAAATATAGAAAGTAGTTGGTTCACAAGGTATTTACTAATACTCCTCTCAAGTCTTAAAATTATTTTAGCTAAATTTTACAATGTATATAAACACCACACCAACGGAGAGTTGAATATACCACAGCTTCTCTATCCATTTGTTTGTAGATGGGCACTTAGGTTGTTTCTGACTCCTTGCTATTGTGAACAAAGCCGCGATAAACATGGGTGTGCATATATCTGCTTAGATGTCAGTTATGGTCTCTTTGGGGTATATTCCCAGTAGCAGAATTTCTGGGTCAAATAGTATCTCTATTTGCAACCTTTGAGAAACTGCGATACCACCTTCCACAGTGGTTGCACCTTTTTAGACTCACACCAACAGTGACTAAGGGTTCCAGTTTCTCCACAACCTTGCCAGCATTTGTTGCTAACTATTGTGTTAAATTTTGCTAGTTTTACTAGAAGGCCCTCTATGAGGTGGATTGATTCAGTGATTGGGATAATTGGGATGGGAGTGTCAGAGATTGAAAAGGTATGGTTGTTGATGATATCTCATAGTTGTTTAAATTTGTATCTCTCTTAGAGCTAGGGATTTTGAACATTTTTACATGTGCTTCTTAATCCTCTGAATGTTTTCTTTGGTGAAGTGTCTTTTCTTATCCTATGCCCAATTTTATATTGAATTATTTACCTGTATCTTATTGTGGTGTTCGAGTGTTTTATAAGTTCTGGATATAAGTCCCTTACCTGATATGTAATTACCAAATGCTTTTTTCCAGTCGGTGGCTTTTCTTTTTGCCTGTTGGAGAAGTTTTTGGAGGTGCATTTTGGAGGTGCATAGGGATTTGATTCTTAGAAGATCCTATTCATCGATTTTATCTTCTCCTGGTTGTAGGGAGAGCTGGGTATCTTGAAGGTCTTCGCTGTGCTCCTCTCCCTAGCTCGTCCATAGCTGTTGAGCATAGGTTTTAGTCCACAACAGGAGCCCAAGCTGGGCTGGAGCGTGAAGCAGCCTGTGGGGACCACGGGAGGAGCTGCTCCACACTCAGATGTGTGAACACTGAGCCTGACTTCCCAAGCCTGACTTCCCACCTTCACCTGGCCTCCCTCTGTTCCCTGTCAGTTCTTCCAGGCAGGGAGGACTGGCCCACCATATGATGTCTGTTGTGGATGTGTTAGGAAAACTATCAGAGCGTTGGCATTGTGATCCTAGAGCACATGACTGCCTCCTTGGATGAGAGCACCGCAGGAGCTGACCCCCTACTCCCACCCCTGTCCTTCAGGCAAAGAATCACCATTCAGAGCATGTTAGTGATCATGTTTCTTCTCAACCTGAATTGTCTGAGTCCTGTTGATGGATGTACTTTGCCAGGCACTGGGGCTCTGTAGAAGTGACTCCTGTGGCAGACACCACTTCCTCTTTATGTTATGGGATGTTGAATGATCCTGAATTTCCTTAGCAAGCAGCGAGACAGGGTAGAGCAAAGGTATCTCACCACCTTATGGGGAAAAAAACATACTTCCTGCTTGTTTTCTAGATGTTGGTTCCTCTGTGGAAGATCAGGGACACATGCAGTGTGTCAATTCTGACGGATGCTAGGTAGTCAGAGATGGTGGCCTAGTGGTAGGGTGCTGCACTGAAACCTGAAGGCACATGATTGAAATACACCTGATGCTCTGAGGGAGAAAGGTAGACAGTCAACTTTGATGCCACTTACTGCCTCTGAGAACCCAAGAGGGTCAGGTATACTGACGACAGTACATAAGCTAACACAGGCAGTCAAAGCAGTTATCCATCCGACATTGTGAAAGAAACTTTAATCTTTGGGTTTCTCAAATTTCTCTTCCCAGAACTGAACCTTTTTGGTCTCTGAGTGTCCTGTTCTTCTGCATCACGACTCCCTTACACTTTCTCCCCATGCGCACACACATATGAAGCTCATAGTTTTGTTACCCAGAGAGAACTCAGGCATTGGGTTCACTTTGTAGAACTGGACTTTTTAAAAACTGTTCTGCAGCACACAGGAGCAATGATTTCACCAATCACTATGTAACTTGACAGGGACTGGAGGGCATTATTTAAATTGAACTAACTCAGTCCCATAAAGACAACTACTGTGTAAGACCTTTATTATAGATATAGATAACTAGTAAAACGTGTATGAACATCTAAGTGGGAGGAGGGTGGGAGCATGGTGGAAGTATATAGGGACATAATTTGAAGTTGGCACAATTTGATGGGTGGAGTGAGGGTGGGTTAATGAAATATAAACACTTTGGTGTGAAAAAATAATATATACAAATTTTGTAATTAAACAAAAAAAGTTTTTGTTGTTGTTATGTGTCGTCGAGTCACTTGTGACTCAAAGCGACCCTATGTACAACAGCCTTAAACCCTGCTCTATCCTGTGCCAATCTCACTGCCTCTGTCACACCCATCCCAATTACCCCAGTTACTGAATCAATCCACCTCATAGAGGGTCTTCCCCTCCTGTGCTGTCCCTCCACCCTCTCAAGCATGATGTCCCTCTCCAAGGACCTCTCCTTCCTTACAGCATGTCCAAAGAATGTCAGATGAAGCCTCAGAATCCTTGCCTCCATGTAGCAGCCTGCTTTAATCCTCTCCAGTATTAATCTGTTTGTTTTCTTTGCAGTCCAGGGTGCATTCAATACTCTTTTCCAGCACCACTACTCAAAGGCATCAATTCTCCTTCTATCCTCCTTAGTCATTGTCCAACTCTCTGATGCATAAGAAGTGATTGCAAAGACCATAGCCTGTATCAGAAGCACCTTAGTCTCCAGAGTGATACCATTGCTCTTCAGTACACTGGAGAGGTCCCTTACAGTATACTTTCCCATCGCTATACGTTTCTTTTCATTTCCTGGCTACTGGTTCCAAGAGCATTTACCGTGGAGCCAAGCATACTAAAGTTGTTAACAATCTCAGTCTCTTCACCTTCCATCCTGATACCGTCAACTGGTCCAGTGGCGAGAATCTTTGTCTTCGTGACATTGAGCTTCAATCCATAATGAAGGGTGCAGTCCTTTACTCTCTGCAGCAAGCATTTCAGGTCCTCCTCAGTTTCAGCAAGCAGGGTTGTGTCATCTGCATAACGCAGATTGTTAATAGATCTTTCACCCATCCTGACGCTACACTTCTCCTCATAGACCCCAGCCTCTTGTATAATCTGTTCTGCATACAAGTTGAAAAAGTACGGAGATAGGACACATCCCTGGCGTATGTCTTTCCCAATTTTGAACCATGCAGTGTTTCCTTGCTCTGTTCTGACGACTGCCTCTTGGTTCAAGTATAGGTTTCGCATTAGAACTATCAAGTGTTCTGGGATTCCCATTCTTCTCAGATTGAGCCACAGTTTTTTATGATCCACACAGTCAAACACCTTTGCATAATCAGTGAAACACAGATAGACATTCTTCTGGTATTCCCTGCTTTCAGCTAAGGTCCATCTAACAGCAGCTACAGTATCCCAAATTCCACAACCCCTTCTACACCCAGCCTGGACTTCTGGCAGTTTTCTGCTGATGTGCTGCTCCAGTCGTTTTTGGATAATCTTCAGCAGAATCTTGCTTGCGTGTGAAATCAATGATATCGTTCTATAATTTCCACATTTTTTGGGTCACCCTGCTTTTTTTTTCTCAGTTGTATAGCAATTGATTGAAATGATTATGGCCTGAATCAGGTAAATCTTATTCCGCATAGAACATTGTTGCCTCTCAATTGCTCAGAGTTCCTGACAGCATACTTTCCCAGTGCAGTACGTTTCCAGATCTCCTGACTGCTAGTACCTGGAGTATTAATTATTGTTGTGTACTGTAGAGTCTGAATTGACCCCTATTTTCAGAGGCAGCTATGCATATCAGAGGCGACTGCCCTTCCTCCTCCTGCAGAGCAGCTGGTGGCCTCAAACCACATGCCTTCAGGATTGTAGCATAGCTTTTTTCCACTAGACCATTATAGCATTTAAGCACAGAGGACTCTTTATTATAAAAAGAGAGGTCAGGGCCATAGGAACTTTCCACCAACTTTTTAAATGGGATTTGAAACATACCTGAAACACCCACAGTAGGTTAGGGTACGCTGTCTCTGATTAAAACTTTTAGAGTGTGCCGTTAGAGAGAATCGTGTTTGATAACCAGAGGGCTTAGGAAAGGGACCCAGGCAGAAGTATCTCTCAGTTACACTGGGCAAGCAGCAAAGTCATGTTTCCATCCTGTGTGGGCAGGAAGACAGCATAAACTGTCCTTAGGAGCACAAGAGTGAGCCTCATCTCTGAAGACCTGATTTTCCAAAGCTGCTAGAACAGATGTGACAGACTGTGAACGTGGATATGATTATCTGCAAAAATGAGGTATTAGCCACTTTAAACCGAGTGTAAAATACTACTTGTTTGTAGTTGGGTCTACTCATGTATTCTGGATTCATTCTGTCTGATGGAAGGTGGGTTTTTCCCATTCTGTTTTAACCTGGACTTTGGTTACCTTGAAGGTTAAGTGTTTTCCAATTGCTTTCCCAGACCTTGCACTTCTGTTATTCATTATTATTTTGTACATTTTTCCTTCTTGCTTAACATGTGTAATCATTGTGATATGCCACTAACACTGAGATTTCTGAATTTCCTTGAAAAGGTCTTCCTTGGTGAGAGTGTTCCCTTAGGCAGACAATTCCTGGCCTGAAAATCCTTGAAGAGGGTGTTTGGTCCTCCCTCCAGTTTCCATCTACCATCAGGCCTGTACACTGTTGTCTTTCTTCTTGTCTCTATTTTTGGCTACTCAAACACACTAATGTGAAGACTTGGAACATTTTCTGAAGATCACAGTCCACAGCCTTCAATATGGGTTCCTTCCAGGGCATTCTGGTGGTAAGGAATTTCACTGCTAACATATGGATCCCCAGTTTGAATCCACCAGCTGGTCCATGGAAGAGAGATGTACAGTCTGTTCCCAGGTGATTTATTGCTTCTGAAAATGCACTGGAGTGTCAACTGTGGATTGGTTTTGACTCATGTTACACAACAAGAGTCGTTCGTGATTAGTAGTGACCATATATGTACAACAGCCCTGAAACCTGCTCTATCCTGTGCCAACTTTACCATGATATCAGTCCTGTTCTACAACAGTGTCACCATGCAGTATTTGTCCTTTTGTGACTGACATATTTCACTCAGCATAATGTCCTTCAGGGTCACCCATTTTGAGTAATATTGCATGAGTTCCTTGTTTTTCAACGCAGTTTAGTATTTAATTGTGTGACTATACCACAGCGTCTCTATCCATTCGCATCCTTGCTTCTAAGAAGCACCCTGGTTGCACTTTCTTCAGGATGTATCTGTTCTTCTGGCTGTCAATAATATTCAGTACTCTTCTGCAACACTATCACTCAAAGACATCAATGGTTTTTTATAAAAAGAAAACAGCCAACCAGACTCAGTGATTTTAAGAGTTTATTTCTAACAAGCAAACAAATGCCTTAATCAAAGTATCCAAATAAAAAAAAATTCCGTCCTTTTTTGCCAGCTACACAGTTCTGCCACTAGGTGGCAACAGGTCAGATACCTCTATCACCTATTCTGCTGGGAAGTCTTCAGTTGAACTCTTCGAAATTTTGGACAGTCACCCTGACCCAGAGCCTTTGGATTGATTCTTACTCACAGCGACCCTACCAGACAGAAGAGAATTATCTCAAAGGCGTTTAGGGTCTGTATCCATTTTTAATGAAGCTGCCAACCTCATGGCTTTACTGCTGGGGCATGTTTGAACCACCAACCTTGAACTTAGAAGCCAAATCTTTAAATCACTGCATCACTGTATGTCTTTGGTGCTTGAACTTGCTCTCACTGCTTTCTAATTGGAACTGGCTCAGCTGACCCTCCAGCAGGTTTTCTCAGCAGTTGTAAACTGCAGGAGGAGATTGCCCATCTTTCTCCTGAGGAATCCTGACGGGTTCCTCCTGCCTGCTTTTGAGTTGGCAGCATAACCCGGTACACACCAAGCCTCGAGAGCCCCCTACCTGCTCCTCAGAGTGGTCTTAATACACTCATAAATGGCAATGTGGAGATTTTCTTTTGATTTTACCAAATTTTTTTTCAAAACATTTTCTCTTAGCTTCCTATCATTCTTGGTTTATCTCCATGACTTTATATAGTCCACAAACTCTGGATTGAGTGGTGGTCTAAGCATCATTCTGGCAGCTTCTTGTTTAGCATTATATTAACACAGCTGTTGGGAAGCTTTGGTGACATAATCTGTAAAGAGTTACTTGGTTAGTTCCAAATCCACTCTTTATGGCAGTTCAAATCCACCATCCACTTCCATAGAGTGAGACGGGAAGTCTCCTCCTGTGCAGTTTCCAGTCCCTGAAATCCAGTGGAGGGTGAGGTATAAGTCAGTTCTAAATCAGTGACAGTGAGATAAGATTCAGTTTGTGTTAAAGCGTTTTAAGGTAGCACTGAAAGAATGTAAATAAATTGTAGTCTGTGATGATTTTGTTTTCCTTTAAAAAGTATTTATAAAAATACTTCTTTTTGTTGTTATGTTCCATCAAGTCAGAAACAACTTATAGCTGACCCTTCAGTGGGTTTCTGAACGTTGCAATTGGGATGGAAGGAGATTATCCATCTTTCTCTCACAGGGCAGCTGGTAGATCTTAGCACGTCCCCCTCTGGGCTGAGAGTCCAACTTCTGGCAGGCCACCAGAATAAATTTGCTAAACATTTATTGCAGTCAAATGTGTGTATGTGTATGGGAGATGATTATCCCTTATGTCTATTTTTTTGTTTATTTGTTCCCTGGCTGTTAAATTAAGATCAAAATGTCAGAATTGACATGAATTAAGTGATACTTTATAAATTTACACATATGTTGATGCCAATAATAATAGACACACATAAGATCTTTCTAATGAAACTGGAAGATCATGTGTGAAGTGATTGGATTCTGGAGGATGGGCTGCCCTTTTTTTGTGAGGATGGGGCGTGGACTGTTGGGTTGTTTTCTTTTTTATTTACAATTGTGAGTATGCTGATTTGATTTGCTGGAATCTTCTTGTTGAGAGTCAACTAGGACCTGGTGGGCACGCCTTGTATTTAAAAGTCAGTTCGACCCTGACTAAATCTCCTGCCCACAGCTCATTTGTTAGTTAAATCCAGTAAATCCAGATGACCAATCAGTTTACACATGATTGTGAGTGAAATAAAAAATAAATAAATGAAAAGGAGGGACCTGTTGTTAATTATATTTGGGACAAACATTTTTCTAAGTGGTACAGCACTGTTCTGTCAATTTGCTATACTTTAGTAATGTGGGGTTGCTGTGATGCTGAACTCTGTGCCACTGGTGTGTCACATACCATCATGGTTACCCATGGTGGACGGTGTTTGGAGCTCCGAGTTGAAAACAGGCTTGGAAGCAGGAGTGGCATCCACTTCCTAAATGACATGCTCTGGAAACTATGAACGTAGCTTTCCTCAGTTCTTAACTTTAAATGAAAACCTAAAAACATCTTCCCATCTAAACAAGCCAATGTTGGGATGAATATTCAAGGAATAGTTACCTTCATGTAAAATCACAGTAACTCAGTGTTTTTGTAGCTAAAATGTGACTCTTGCATACAGGTATTTACTCTCACTTAATCTACTCGTCCCATCACTTATCACGTTTTGTTCACAATGTTTACGTTTTGTTCACTATGTTCACATTTGTCCACTATGGGTATATTTATACATATGTGTGTGTTTACATATACATGATCCAATAAATAGTCTTTTCAATTAGTTATACATCTGAAAGTTTGACAGTGAATAAAGATGACAGAAGAAGAATTGATGCCTTTGAATTGTGGCATGGGAGAAGAGTACTGACAATGTCATGGACTGTCAAAAGAACAAACAAATTAAGTCTTGGAGTAAGTGAAATCAAGGTGCTCCTGAGAGGCAAGGATGGTGAAACGTTATCTCATGAACTTTAGGTATGCTATAAGGAGGGGTCAGTCCTTGGAAAAAGATGTCATACTTTGTAAGGTATGAGAAGAAGACCCTCAACAAGATTCATTCACACAGTGACTATAACAGTGTACCCAGGGAGCGTAACAATGACTCCAAGTATATTGGAGGTGTTGAGGATAACACAGTGTCCTGTGAGGCATGATATTGATGGTCACTCAAAAGCATCCAGAAGGTTGTAGCTGCTGTAGAGTTGGGTTCCAGCTCATGGAACACTACAGACAATAAAATCTCGTTTTCCATCGTGCTCCCCTTGCCTCGTTTTTGTTCAGGAAGGAGATGGCTACGTCTTTCCTCCTAGTCTGTCTTAGTCAGGAAGCTCCACTGAAACTAGTTCAGCATCTTAGCAACAAGAAGCCCACTGGGTGGTGTTGAAGTCCATTAGTTGGTGATTGAACTTGAATCTCCCAAATGAACATGAGAATTCTCCCACTGACCCACTAATGACGCCATTGATGAGGCATTTACAACCACATAAACAATAGAGATGAAATCTCACAAACATCATGAGTGAAAAGGGCTAAACATGATGAATAGTCTAATTACCTTTATACAAATTATTAAAAACTGTTTCTCAAAGGAGGAAAAGTACGGATGAAAACAGATCAGCCACAGGTTAATAGGTATTGAAATGGTGTGATGAGTGCATAAGGGTCCATTATACTATGTCTTCTTTTTCTACCTATATTTGAAAAGTTAAAAGTATTTTGTTATCATAATAGATCAATTTATGTAAGAAATCTCATTGACTTAATATTAGGAAGACTTTTTCCTCCTAAATTTTCTTTTTAAAATGATATGTGTACTACCTCAAATTTCTGATGCTATCTTTGACGTGAAAGTGTTTGAGAGTATGCACTCAAATTTCTGCCTTTAAATGTTATTTTACCTTATGAAGTGCAAAAGAACATCTCTTGGGACCTGATTCACAGCAAGTGGAGAAAAAATAACATTGGAAAATGAAGGCGTGGTTGAGGAATCTTCAAAAAAATTTAAAACGATTCGACTCTCAAGTGAACAGGTTTTAATTATACTTTACAGACGTTGATTGGAGAGTCTGTACATGAAAAGGGATTTTAGAAAAGGCTCATTATGAAAGCATTTGAACTCTGAAATATCTGTTCACTTTGTCAAAGGATTTGCCTCAGTTTTTAATTAAAAGAATAGTTTCCACTTGAGCATTTAAAATAAATAATTCAAATTTGATTAGTTATATTGTTCTTTAAACTGTGATTCGAGTTAAAGTTTACAAAGTATATTGTTTTATCAGTGAGTTTCCATGTGCATTTTGGTCCATAACATTAATTACCATACCCACAAGACCTGACCATCTATTTATTCCATGTTGTTTTCCCCTGCACCTAAGTGAAGATGTATCTATTAAAGAATTTTCCACTGCCCCCTCCTCCTCCCTGGCAACTGGCCTTGTATGATTCTGTTAAATCCATTTATTAAACATTTTATAGTGATGGTCTTACACAGTATTTATCCTTCCATGATGGGCTCATTTCCCTCAGCATAGTGCCCTCTAGGTTCATTTTATGAATTTTATGAATGTATTTTATGAATTGTTGATTATTGTTCAATGTTGCATGACATTCCGTCATGTGAATGTAATACTTTATCCATTCATTAATTTATGGACACCTATTGTTTCTAATCTTGGTTATTGTAAATAAAGAGCAATATGCATACATCTGTTCACGTCCCAGTTCTTATTTCTTTTGAACATATACCTGGCAGTGGAATAGCTGGATGAATGATATTTCCATTTCAGCTTCTTAAGAGAACACCAGTTTGCTTTCCAAATTGGTTGCACCAATTTACGTTTCCCATCAACAATATATGAGATTTCCAATCTCTCCACATCCTCACCAGCACTTGTTGTTCGCTGGCTTACTGGGTTTTGCTATTATGGCTGGGGTGAGAGGATATCTTATTACCATTTTAGTTTCATCTCTCTAATATCTAGTGAATTTGAGCATTTTTTTCATGCATTTGTTGGTCTTTCTTGGTGAAGAGTCTTCATGTCTTTAACCTATTTTGTGAGTCATTGTCTTTTGTTGTTGTTTGAAACATGTAGATAAAATCCTGTACATTTATCACATTCTGAATTGGAATCATTTCAAGATTAGATTGTACTTTTTGTTTTGCTTTCTCCTACTTTTTCTTGACCTATAACATGTATAACTGGCTCTAGTGGTGTCAAGATCTCAAGAAATGGTCTTTTGAGCCTTATAAATGAAAACATTTAGACACAAAAATTTGAGTATGAACTCTAGAAATATTTTCTTGTCAGAGATATTATCAGAAATTTGAGAACATTTATATAGAATTTTAGAACAAAACAAAAACCCAACAAAAACCCAAAAACCCCATTTAATATTGAACTGATGGCCTAGTGTCAAGAAGCTGCATTACAACCCTGAAGGGACACAGTATGGGGTTCAAGGCCATCGAAGGATGGACAGTCTCCTCCCGTGCGAGTAACAGTCTCTGAAAACCCACGAGAGGGTCAGCTATGGGTTGGTTGTGACTCGATGGTATACAACAACAACAATATTGAACTAGGATTTTCTGCCCAAGATTTTGCTCTGTGAAATGTTGGCCTGCTGACTAAGAGCCGGTGGTGAATTCATCAGCTGGGTCTTGGGGAAAAGATGAGGCAGTCTCCTCCCACAGGATTTACAGCCTCAGAGGCCTGATGAAAGATGATCATGAGTTCGAAGCAACTTCACAGCAGTGATTTTTTTGGCCTATTTTTTTCTGGAAGAGGCCAATATTTGTTCCCATCCCAAAGAAGGGCAACCCAACTGAGTGTAGAAACTACAGAACAATATCATTGATTTCACATGCAAGCAAGATTCTACTGAGGATTATCCAAAAACGACTGGAACAGTACATCAGCAGAGAACTGCCAGAAGTCCAGGCTGGGTTTAGAAGGGGTCGTGGTA
>NW_006400109.1:43490-45503 GCF_000299155.1 Elephantulus edwardii | reverse complement strand
AACAACAACAACAACAACATTTTTTTCTTATACATGGAGAGATGCTCACATAACTGTAAAAACATATTGCATATTCACTAACATGCATGTGCTTCTAGCTCCTAGATCAAGTTCAGATCAAGAAATACTGCCCGCATTTCTGTCCCCTTCTGACTTGTGTCCCTTTAGAGTCATTACCCTCCCAACAAAGTTAGCGCTCCCCTGACTTAGATTGACTTTCTCGGACTGCTGTACTTCACATGAACTCAGTAATTCAGTCAGTACTCACTGTGTCTAGCTTCTGTGAGGTTGTAGATACTTTATTCTTCTTGTTGCTTCTTATTACGTTGCTTAAATAGAGTACAATTTATCTTTTCATTCCTTTGGCAATGAGCATTTAAGCTGTTTCTAGGTTCTGGCTGTAATGAATAGTGCTGTGAAGAATTATCCTTGTATATAACATTTGGTGGATGTTGTGTTGTTGTTGAGTACCGTCGAGTCACAGGAGACTCATAGCGACCCTGTGAATGAAAGTCCTCAACACTTGTGTGACTTTCATCCTTTCTCCAGGTTCATAGGGTTTCCAGAGGCAAGCTTTTTACGGAAGTGGATGCCACTTCTGCTTCCAAGTTTGTTTTAATCGGGGAGCTCCACCAAACACTGTCCATCATGGGTAACCATTATCGCATTTGACTCATCAGTGTCACAGTGTTCAGCTTCACAGCAACCATGAGTTGTCTCTGTCTGGCAAGTATACCAGGATTACATGACCTAGAAGAATGTTTCACCAAAACAATTAAAGGCAAGCCTGAGGGCCAAAGATTAGAGTCACCCACCTTTGGCTTGATAGCATCACTTTCTGTCCACTAGGCCAGCTGATCTCTCTCGTTGTTGTTATTGTTGTTAAGTGCTGTCGAGTTGTTGGCGACTCATAGTGACCCTATGAATGATAATCCTCAACACTTGTGTGACTTTCATTCTTTCTCCAGGTTCATAGGGTATATATGTTGGGTATATAAGTTAGGAGCTCTGGTGGCCTAGTGATAAGAAGCTGTGCTGCAATCCTGAAGGCACTTGGTTTCAAATCCACAAGCTGCTCCAAGGGAGAAGGATGGGCAGTTTCTTCCTTATCAATTAACTGCTTCTGAAAACATGCCAGAGGGTCAGTTATGAGTCGGTTCCGACTCAATGGTACACAACAACATAGAGTTAGGAGAGAAAACACTGGAACAGGTATATTTCCAGCCTTAGAAGATATTCTAAGGAATTATGCACCTACACACCGGATAAGAGTTCCCATCACTCCACAGCTTACCTAGCTCCACAGCTTACCCAACATTTGATAGTTTTTGTCCTTTCCATTTTAGAAATTCTTGTAGTTGTGTGGTTTCATTTGTATTTCACTGGTAATTCATGAAGTTGGGCATTTCTTTTTCAAATGTTTACTGTGCTTTTAGATAATCCTTTTTGTGAGTGGTTTATACAAACTCTTCCTATTTCATCAAATTGTCCTTGTTTGCCTCACCAGAATTATTCATATATTCTGGATAAATTAATTTTGTTTAATATTTATTATAAGTAGTCTTCCTTTCGTGAGCTGTGTTTTAATTATTTTTATGGTGCCTTTTTTTGAACTCTTTTTAAATTTTAGTATGTTGTTGTTATGTGCTGTCGAGTCACTTGCGACTCATAGCGACCCTATGTACAACAGCTCTAAACTCTGCTCTGTCCTGTGCCAACCTTACTGTCTCCGACACACTCATCCCGATTGCCCCAGTCACCGAATCAATCCACCTCCCCGAGGCCTTCCCCTCCTGCACCTGCCCTCCACCCTCCCAAGCATGATGCCCTTCTCCAAGGACCGGTCCCTCCTTACAACATGTCCAAAGTATGTCAGGTGAAGTCTCAGAATCCTTGCCTCCAAGGGGCAGCCCGGTTTAACCATCTCCAGGATGAATCTGTTTTCTTAGCAGTCCATGGTACCTTCAGCACTCTCCTCCAACACCAAAGCTCAAAAGCATCAATTCTCCTTCT
>NW_006400109.1:8646-42691 GCF_000299155.1 Elephantulus edwardii | reverse complement strand
TCTAAACCCAGCCTGGACTTCTGGCAGTTCTCTGCTGATGTGCTGTTCCAGTCATTTTTGGATAATCTTCAGCAGAATCTTGCTTGCATGTGAAACCAATGATATTATTCTATACAATTTAATCCATTATTTAAAAGAAAAATCTTTACCTACCCAAGGTCATAAGGATTTTCTCCTCTGTTTACATCTAAAAATTTGGTTGGGCTTTTGTTGTTTGTTTTCTTGTTGTTTTTTTTTTAAACCTTTCATCTTTAGGTCCAAAATCAACTTGAATTTTTTTTCAAGTGTGTATGGATCTAATAACTTTTTTATCTATAGGAATAGCCACTTGACGAAATAGTTATTTTCTCACCCCTCATGCCCTGCAAAGTCACCTCTGCCGTAACACCGAATAGTTTTGAAAGAATTATTGTGAGATAAGTTTGATTACAGGAGAAAGGATAGTTGTATGTGCTCCCAACCCTCAGAAATGTTTTTAAAATGCCTGCTTCCCACTTGTGTCCCTTCGGCACACTTGGATATCATGTCAGTCTCCCTGAAAAGGATAATAGGTGGATTAGAAATTTTTATTTAGCTAACTAAATAAAGTCTTTTCTTTTGGATGGAACAACTATTGAAATCACCCTACATTACACATGCAGTGTAATTAAGCTTGAGTTAGACACACATACACAGCATTGTTTTGTTATTGTTGTTGTGTGCTGTTGAGTCAGAATCAACTGACAGCTGACCCTCCAGTGGGTTTTCAGAGGCTGTAAATTACATGGGAACAGATTGTCAGTTGTTCTCTTGAGGAGAAGCTGGTAGGTTTGTTGGGACTGCAGCAACAGGTTCTTACCTCTAGGTCATCAGAACTCACTGCCATAAAATATGTTGTTGTATGTGCCGTCGAGTCACCTGCTACTCATAGCGACCCTATGAACAACAGCCCTAAACTCTGCTCTGTCCTGTGCCAATCTCACTGTCTCTGACCCCTCCTTACCCCAGTCACTGAATCAATCCATCTCATCGAGGGTCTTCCTCTCCTGCACTGTCCCTCCACCGTCCCAAGCATGATGTCCCTCTGCAAGGACTGGTCCAGCCTTGCAACATGCCCAAAGTATGTATCTTGTCACTCAAAATATTCTATTTCAAGACAGATCTAGAAATGACTTTTTTTAACTATAAAAGCAATCCCATTTTTCCCTCACCTTTTCATCTTCAGCACAGTAGATCATATGATTGTCTGACTCATAATGCCCCATGCCCAGTCCATCTCATCTCACCAAGACCTAGAATGTCAATATTTACGCATTCCATTTCTTTGTTAACAATGTCCAGTTTTCCAACATTTATGGTTCTCATGTTCCATGCTCCAATCACTAATGTCTGTTCCTCCTATGTATTTCCATACTTGAGGGCTTAGCCTCAGTTGCCACATCTGCTAGTCTAAGTGTGCTCTATTGTACATGTGGTTTTCAAAGTCCTGCTATTTCAGAAGTGGATGGCCATAAAATATAGTTGTCTATATTATTAACAATACATTTAAAAACAACAACAGAAAACCCAAACTCACAGCAAACCAACTGATTCCAGCTCATCACAACTCTCATCTTTGTCAGAGTAGACACCCATCTTCTTCCCTTAAACAGCTGGTGTTTTCAAACTGATCTTTCATTTAGCTGCCCAACAATCCATAAATATCCCGTTTGTTTACACTAACACAAAAAGTCTCCTGTCTCTACCTTTATTTTCATGAATTCTCAGGTTTTTCATTTTCACATCTGCCCAGAGGGATGTGTTTGAGAGTGGTGTCAGCTGCCAGCAGTGTTAGTGACAGCGGTCATCCTGGAAGGGACTGGAGGCACCTAAGACATTGAAAATGCAGAAACTTATTTTGCCTCTTAATTTTAAAAACCTCAGTTTAGAAACCACTGGACTGATTTAAATCATCCTTTGCTTAGGAGAAAGGAGGAGAAAATCCCTAGTGATAGTTAATTGTCCAAAGCAGAAGAGGATTTAAAAGGCTGAAGATATTTTTTTGAGTGAAAGACAGTTGTTGATCACTTTAGACTATTTCAAACCAATTTGCTCCAACCTTAGCCTGGAGTTTAATTGCTGACAGTTTTATTCTTTCTTCATCAGAATGTATAATAAAGATTTATCATACTGTGTGCTGAGAACTTTGATTCTAAAAAGAAAAGAAAAAAACTGAAGTATGAAATCCCAAAATGAGCACATCTTTTACTGTTACCCATTGTGAAGAGGATTGTCATGTATGGGAGAGGAATAGATTAAAAAAAACCAACAAAACGAAGAAACTTGATGGGTCAGGACCCTCCCGCATGGAGACCAACCTCATCTTCTGTGGTTGTTAGTTACAGAAAAACCTGAGGCCAGAATGAAGGCAGGTTTTGTCCAAGGTTCTGTGAGGAAGTAGTAGTAGCAAAGCCAAGAATGGAACAAGGCCTGTGATTCTTCTCCAACATAGATTTCTTTTATTGGGTGCCTTCATCCATCTAGCTCTTACAGAATCAGGCAGCAGAATCTCACCCACAGGAAATAACTGTGCATCATATTCGTGCATCAGGGCACATCTGGAAAATTCACTGTTACATCCTTTACAGTGGTGTAAAATAGCTATGTTGTTGTTGTTGTTATGTGCCATCGAGTCGCTTGCGACTCATAGCGATCCTATGTACAACAGCCCTAAACTCTGCTCTGTCCTGTGCCAATCGCACTGTCTCTGACACTCCCATCCCGATTATCCCAGTCACTGAATCAATCCACCTCATAGAGGGCCTTCCTCTCCTGCGCTGTCCCTCCACCCTCCCAAGCATGATGTCCTTCTCCAAGGACCGGTCTCTCCTCACAACATGTCCAAAGTATGTTAGACGGAGCCTCAGAATCCTTGCCTCCAAGGAGCCACCCAGTTTAACCCTTTCCAGGATGAATCTGTTTGTTTTCCTAGCAGTCCATGGTACCCTCAATACTCTTCTCCGGCACCACAGCTCAAAGGCATAGCGTTTATTATTGCCCTTCTCATCTCTTAGAGAATTCTGGTGGCCTAATGGTAAGGACCAGTGCTGCACTCCTGAAGGCATGGAGTTCAAATCCACCAGTTAGTCAGAGGGAGAAAGATGGGCACTCTCCTTCCGTGAAATTAAACTGCCTCTGAAAACCCACTGGAGGGTCAGCTATGGGGTGGTTCTCACTTGATGGCAAACAACAATCATCTCTAAAGGCGTCAGGAGCTCACTAGCTGTAATAGGTGGTTTTTCAGGTGGAATCTCTATACAGTTGATGTCAGATGGGGCTGGGACTGAATCTGTCTTGAAGTCTTCTTCACTCACAGGACTCACAGTTTAGACTGTTATCTTCTTTTTTTTTTTAAATTGTATTATTTTTACGTGTACCGTCAAGTCAGATCTGACTCGTTAAGGAGGAGATTGCCCCCTCCTTCTCCAGCAGAGCATCTGGTGGATTTGAACCGCATACCTCTGGGATTGTAGTGCAGCATCTTGCCACTAGGTCACCAGAGCTTCCTCTAGACTGTTATCTTCTAAGGCATCAGTAGGAGGTATCGGTTTATGTGGCCTCTCTCCATAACCTGGGCTTATTCTGAGCATGGCAGCTGGGTTACAGACAGAAGGAAAAAGCATTGTCTTTTATGAACTAACATCAGAAATCACTTGGTGCCCCTGTAACAAGCACATCCAATTCATGGAGAAGGAACAGACTCACGTCTCCATAACAGGCAGGTAAGAACGGGGGGAGGGGGGGGGGACTGACAATCGTCGCCATTTTCAAAAGTAATTAGAGCTCTGGTGGCCTAGTGGCAAGAAGTTCGAGGCCACCAGCTGCTCCATGGGAGGATGGGCCATCTCCTCCCCTGCAGTTAACTGCCTCTGAAAACCCTCTGGAGTGTCAGTTATCGGTTGGTTCTGACTTGACGGTAAACAACACAACGTCTAGCAGAATTGGTTCTTTTTCTGTTAGCAGCTTTGCTTTTTATTGTCTTCACGTGCTAATTTTCCTTTAAGGGTAATTTTTATTCATGGTGCCCATCCCATGCGCTGGAAATAATTTACAGATACCACACAATGCCTCGGATGATTCTCTATTTTTATCTCCAGTGTTCTCTCTTTGCCGTTTTCTCCCTAATGCCAAGGAAACCCAGTGAACATTTGTAATTTCAGCTCCAGAGGATTTCCTGTCCTGTCTCACATTTTAAGGCTAGTGAAGGTTTGGGCAGCACTTGCCTCTGACAGATTGGAGTGTTCTGCTCTGACGGAGATAATTACAGCAACGTCTCCAGGGCTCACTCCTTAAATCTCTTCTCTTTTCTACCTACATCTCTCCTTGGTTTGTTTCATCTAGTAACATGGCTTTACATTTATCTCTGTTCTCCAAACTGGGCATCTCCTCTGAATCCCAGAATCTTGTAACCAGTTTTTCAGTCAGTAATCTCATTTACATGTCTAGTTCTTATTTTATACTTACCCAAAGTTAAGCTTCTAAGATTTGTCCTAGATCCTTTACCTCGTACTGTCTTCTCGATCTCATTTAACACGGTCTTGTTTTGGCAGCACCCAGATGCCATCCTTGATGCATTCATATTCCATGTCCAATCCATCAACGAACTCTCACAGTTATTTCTAAGTACAAGCTGGATTTAAACCACTTCTCTCTACCCTCCCTGCTACCACTGAATCTAAGCCACAGCTGCTTCTTGACTAACTGATTGCAGTAACATCCTAATGGGTCTCCTTAAATCCATTCTTACTCATCCCCTCGTACCCCACCCAGTATGTTCTTAACACACAAGGCAAAGAAATTAGGTTAAGAGAAAAATAGACTGTTGGAAACAGTGGCGATGGTTACAGAACATTGTAAATTTCCATTATGCTAGTTAACTGTAGCATAATATCAACCTTTATAATTTTTTTTATTAATTTTAATGAAAGTTTACAGAGATTTAGGGTTTCCAGTCATTCACTGTTGCACTTTTCTCCTCTCCCCCAATTTACTGTTCTCCTTAAAAAGAAAAAGAAAGAAAAAAAAGAAAAAGAAAAACTCTTTCATTGCTATACAATCCCTCTCCCCAAGTCCACTCCACTGTGTAGCCTTCATTCTGGACTCCTGTCATGGCAATAATATCCAATCATATATCCCTTTTAAGCAGTTCTCTCCCTCATCTGTTTCAATGCATTATACATCATTCATTCCCTCATTCTCTGTCTTTCCTCAACCCTGATGTCAGTCCTGTTTTATAACAGTGACCCTATGCAATATTTGTCCTTTTGTGACTGAGATATTGCACTCAGTATAATGTCCTCCAAGGTCATCCACTTTACATAATATTTCATGAGTTCCGTGTTTTTTAGTGCTTCATAGTGTTCCACTGTGTGAATATACCAGACCTTTTCTATCCATTCATTTATTGACGGGCACTTGCATTTTTTAAAATAAATAAGTTGCTTCCTGTTGCTTCTCAGCTTAGACCCTTCAATGGCACCTCATCCCACTTATTGTAAAGGTCAAACTTCTGGAAAAACTTACAGAACATTTATGACCTAGCTTTATTAACTCTCTGATTTTATTTCACAACTTCACTCCGTTACAAACCCACTAGTCTTCCCATTCCTCAAGCATACCAGCCACACTCCCACTTCACGGCTGCTGTTCCTCCATCTGAAGTGACAGTCTTCATAACCCTAGTAGCCACATAGCTCAGGTCATTTAATTCAGGAGCTCAGGTGGCCTAGTGGTAAGAAGCTGCATTGCAACCCCAATGACAAGTGTTTTGAATCTATCAGCTCCTTTGCTGCAGAAGGATGGGCAGTCTCCCCCTGCGCAATTTCCTGCCTCTGAAGACCCACTAGAAGGTCAGCTATGGGTCAGTTATGACTCAAAGGCACAGAACAGCTAGAAATTAAGGGAGCTCTGGTGGCCTCGTGATAAAGAGTTGTGCTGCCAACTCCAAGGCCCTGATTCTAAGCCACCAACTGCTTCAAGAGAGAAAGATGAGCACTCTCCTCTCATGTGATTTCCAGGCTCTGAAAACCTGCTGGAAGGTCAGCTACGAGTCAGTTCTGACTGGACGGCACATAACAACAAAAGCAACAACTCAAAATGATGCTTTTCAGCAAACCTTTCACTGATCACCTTCTTTGATTCTTCAAGTCCCTCCCCTCTAGAAGTGCATACTTCCCTTTGTGCTTGATTTGCTTCCCTAATTATTGTGTCTATCAACATAGTACATAAGGCATTCTGGTGGCGTAGTGGTAAGAACGTGCACCGCAATTCCAAAGGCACGTGATTCAAATCCTCCACCTGCTCCAAGGAAAAAAGATGGACAGTCTCCTTTCTTGAGATTTACTGTCTCTGAAAGAAAGCTACTGGAGAGTCAGCTATGAGTCAGTTCCAACTTGGTGGCACACAGCAACATCAACATACTATATATTTTACTTTTCCCTATCTGTATCCTAAACTAGATAGATGCTAAGTTAACTAATATGTAAACTCCTTCAAACCAGGGACATGAAATTTGTTTTGTTTAGTCCAAGATTCAGCATCAGAAAAACCTAGATTCAGACCTCAGTTCTGCTACGCACTGGTTCTGTGACCTTCCCTTATTGGGCATCTATTTTTCCAACTCTAAATGTGGCAATTATCCTTACAAAGCTTCAGAGATTTAGTAAAATGTTAAGAGTTTAAGAATCCGATGAGAATAGAAGAATTTAGAGATTATCAGTTACCTTTCACATGCTTCAACGGAAAATTGATGTACCAAAAATGAAACTGGAGAATACAGAAATAAACTCAGAGAGCAATGATCAATTTGATAAGAGTGTCAAATCTACTCAGTGAAGGAAATAATAATCTTATCAATAAATTGTGCTTTGACAAATTAATCTCTACATGCAAACGAATAAAGTTGGACAAACCATACCAACCACATATAAAAATCAATTCAAAATTAATAAATATAAATGATAAAAACATTAGAAGAAAACATGGGATTAATACTTAAATTTTTTGTTGTTGTTTAGGCAACGGGTTCTTCAGTGACAATAAAACATGAGCATATAGCAAAAAAAAATAAAACTGGACTATTTAAAAATTAAACACTTTTTTTCATCAAAGAACATTACCAGCAAAGTGATGTGACAATCTTATAATGACTCTCCTTCAGATTTATGAGGCTATAAATCTTTATGAAGGAGACTGTCCATCTTACTTCCACAAAATCACTGATAAAGTAAAACTAAATTTGGATAATAATTCAATTAACAGATCTTCCCTGTATGTATATGTCTGTCTGTCTATCTATCTATCTATCTATCTATCTATCTATCTATCTATCTATCTCTATCATAAAGTAGCTCACATTTGTCCTCAGAAATCTTAAGATGTTCTTTCTTCTTTTTTAAAGGGAGGTTTTGTACGCTAGCAATAAGGAGCTGTGCTGCCAACCCCAAGGTAAATGGTTCAACTCCAGCAGCTGCTCCACAGGAGAAATATGGGCAAACTCCTCCTGTCTGGTTTACTGCTTCTGAGAAATCCACCAGAGTACCAGCTCTGAATCAGTTCTGACTAGATGGCACATAACAACAACAACATTTTTTATTTTGTGTTGTAATTTAAGTGGACGTTTTCAGAGCAGATTGGGTTTCAACTCAACCATTCATAGACATTTTATTGTATGACATTGATGGTAATCCCAACTTTGTTACGTACTCTTCCCACTTCCTTTGTACAGGTCTCCCCTCCCCCAGTCCACCTACCCTCTCCGTTCCTGCCTCTGAGTTTCCCCCACTCCCTGGCCCCGATCAAATGCTGCCCTTGTATAGTTGGTTGTAAGGCATGATAATTTCCCTGGTGTTACCATGTAACTAACAGTGCTGACAAACTTTTTTGGCCTAAAGTTGAATCACAATGGAAGTTTAGCTTCAGGCTCACAAGGTTGAAATTTTCTTTTTAAGAAGAAGGTGACACCATTCCTCTTTAATTTGTCATATGAAGCATAGTAGACCATATGTTTGTCCAATTCAAAATGGCCAACACCAATTCACTTCAGTCCACTAATGTCTTTCATTCCCAGAGCACTTAATTGAGCTCATGCAAACCTATACCTAGACCAGGAAGCTGTTGTGGGAATAGAGCAAGGGAACACCACATGGTTTAAAATTAAGAAGGGAATGTGTCAGGGTTGTATTCTCTCATTATACTTATTCAATCTGTATGCTATGCAGTTTATCTGAGAAGCTGGACTCGGTAAAGAAGAATATGACATCAAGATTGAAGGAAGACTCATCAGTAACCTGTGTTGTGCAGATGACACAACTTTGCTTCTTGAAAGTGAGGAGGACTTGAAGCACTTGTTACAAAAGGTCAAAGAATACAGCCTTCAGTATAGATTGTATCTCAGTGTCAAGAAAACAAAAGCTTATTACCACTAGACCTATAGGCAACATCATGATAGATGGAGAAAAGATTGAAATTGTCAACAACTTCATCTTACTTGGATCCACAATTAACACCCTTGGCACCGGCAGTCAAGAAATCAGGAGATGTATTGCACTGGGCATATCTTCAGTTAGGGACTTCTCCAAATTTTTGAGGAGTAATGATGCTACTTTGAGGACTAAGGTGCATCTGAACCAGGCTATGATCTTTCTGATCACTTGCTATGCGTCTGAGAGCTAGATGATGAATAAGAATGTCAGAAGAAGAATTGATGTCTTCGAGCCATGGTGTTGGAGAAGAGCACTGAACAGCCCATGAACAGCCAAAAGAACAAACAAATATGTCTTAAGAAAGTGCAGCCAGAGTACTATTTGGAGGAAAAGATGATAAAGCGTCGACTCACATACTTTGGGCATGTTGCTAGGAGGGGCTATTCCTTGGAGAGGGACATGTTGAAGGGTCAGTGAAGGAGAGAATGACCCTCGATCAGATCGATTGACACAGTGACTGTCACTGTGGGCTTTAGGGTGTTAGTATGAGGATAGGACAGGGTTCAAGTCAGATGTTTATAGGGTTTGGGTCATACTCAACTTAATGACACTTAACAACAACAATGCCTAAGACACGGATTTTTTTTACATTTTGTTTCATTTTTTTACACCATCATGGATGGTTCTTCTGGTATTGGAATTATTTGTGGCATAGCTACAACATCACAGAAATATGCAAGTAGAAAATGCAGGTACAACAAAGATCAGTGGTGAAAAAACAACTGAGAAGTTTGTAGAAAGGGTAGATTAAGTATAGTCAGGAAAGAATTCATAAAATAAGTAAGGTTTGAATAGACTTGCATGGAGTTTGAATAGATAGAAGAAGTAACTTTCCAAGGGAAAGAAAATGTGAGCTCCTCGCGCCCCCCCCCCCCCGAGACTGTAGATTCAAGAAGTCAGATCTATGAATGCATAGGGTAATGCAGTAGTACTTTGACATCAGCTTTTTAAAGCAAAAACTTTTTCATCTCCGTATTTTCAAAGTTAAGCCTGCTGACTAGCATAGAATAGAGGCTCAATAAATGGAGGATAGATTGAACTAAAAAAGTCACCGCAGTCAAGTGGGAACTGAGTCCTAGCTAACCTTCCAGTGGATTCCCAAGTTTGTAAATCACACAGGGGCAGATTGCTTGTCTTTTCCGCCTAGAACTTTGCGTAGAACTTCCGGTGGATTGGAAGTGCCATAGGGGCGTGGCCATTGAGTTAGCCATGCACCTCTTGACAGAGGACACAAAAGAGCGTCTTGCTGGAACGGTAATAGATGAATGGGTGCGTGATGCAGTGGATTGCGGATCTAAGCGATTTTTCTTTTTAAACTATATAAGTGATGCAGTGAATGGTGGATCTAAACTATTTTTCTTTTTAACCATATAAGATTCTGATACATTGTAACTGTTCTTCATCCAGCAGGACAGAAGAGTGAGATAATTTTGACTCACTCAGTAAAGAGCTTTTTAAAAACTGATTTTAAAATATTAACCTTGCTTTGTGATACTTTGACAAGAACAGTCACCAGAAAGCATCTGTGTTGGCAGCTAAAGTAATCTCTTGTGCAATTAAAAGCTCCTTGGGAAGCACAAACTGATTATTGATTTCTTGATTTCAGTTTTATGCATATTTCCAAGGGGGGGGGGCAATGGCAATTATTCTGATTACATAAGCAAGTAAAACCAAAATGCCATATTTTGTCAATTCTCAGACACTCATTTTTCTCTTTCTCTACAAAGATGAGTCTTGTGATCAATAATATGTTAGCATTTATTTCATAGTTTGATTGCAGCATTTTTCTTTCCTGGTGGCAGTTTTATAATGGTGTATGTTACAAGCACTGGCAGCCTAGAGGTGTAAGATAAGATAAATGATCACCTGAAAATCCCAAACTGTAGGAGCCGTGGTGAAAGTGGAATGGGAACGAGGAGATCCTCCGTTTCAAACAAGTGTTTTAATAACTAAGTGACATTTCATCTAAAAAATGGATCCCTCTCCAAATTGCTTTTATGTCAAACCTTATGAATTTAAAGAAGCTATTATTCATGTTTAAATGCCTCCAGTTTGGTGCTTGAAAGGAAGAAATATTGAGTTTCAGAGACACAATCTTGTGATGACCTTCTAGCTGTTGGGACCCATCTAGTGCTGTCAGAGAAGGCAACTAAAAACATAAGCAGGGCCAGATGTTGTGTAGGACACATCCATACTAAACATTCCTTGTTAACCTGTAATTCAAAGGCCATTGGACATTTTTATATTTAATCAGGCAATTCTACCTTCTTGTTTTAAATCCTAGCCAACAGAGAAACCAGAGCATTGGTTTCAAATTTTCAGATGATTCTCAAGACAAGGAGAACACTTATCTCCATCAAGGAGTACCAAGCAAGGGCGGGCAGCTGGGGAGCCCTAAGCAGCCCCAGTTACCCAGGAGTAGACAACCTCTGGACACAGTCTGAGCCAGGATGTTGGAAGTTCCTGACTTGTCTCTTTCTTTAGACCATTGTGGGAAATGCACCCTAAATTCATTTTGACTGACTGCCATTCGGCTTTAAGTTAAAATAAATACTGAGTTGAAGCCAGTAGTGTAAACATGGAATGAATCTATACTCTTGTTAAGGGTCTTGAGTAGGTTCTAACTCAAGCAAGCTTAGGTCCACAGAATGGAATCTGCCCAAGTTTGCACCTTCTTCACAATTGTTACTGTTTGGATCCACTGTTGCTGTCGCTACGTCAATCCATTTCCCTGATGAGTGACTGTGAAACACGGCTTCACACTTTCTAGGAATAATATTCACAGCTATTTTCACATACTAACTTGTTTTTAATTTTATCACATTTAAAAAAATTTCATTTTAAATTTTCTTTATTATGCTAGTCTACTTACAAAATTTGAATACATCATTTTCCAGAACAGAGTCTTCCAGTTTCCCTCACCACCACCCACCTTGCCCATCAAGTTGTACAACTCCATTTTTAAAATGACAAAATTGCACTTTATCTGAATGAGCAGATGTAATTAGAGGGCCTGTTATAATATAAAAAACTACCTATGGGGATGAAGGATTTGGTTAGGGGAGGATCCCCCGCACCCCATCAAGTGCTGATGAACATCTTCCTTTTTTTTAATTATTTAAGCACCAATCTAAGGGCATTATCTTTCTGATTTTTATTAAAAATAAGAACTTTAGTGGCACAATGGTTACATGCTTGACTGCTAACAGAAAGCTTGGTGATCTGAGCTCACCGTCAGGGCCACGTGGGAAAGCCCTGTGATCTTTGATCCTGTCTTGATTACAGCCTAGAAACCAATGAGGCAGTTCTACTCCACTGAAGGCCTAAAAGTAAGGTATGATTTAAATAATTCCAATATGTCATTAAAATGGAACTGCCACTTAAGAGTGATGTTATATAAACATTTTATATCAAACACTTGATTGTGCTTATGCAAAACCTATGCTTGGACCAGGAAGCAGTCATCAGAACAGAGCAAGAAAATGGCATGTTCAAAATCAAGAAGGGTGTATGCTAAGGATGTGTCTTAACTCTGTACCTTTTCAATCTATATGTGGAACAGATCATCTTTGAGGCTGGGCTCTGTGAGGAGGAATGTAATGTGGCATCAGGCTTGGAGGAAGACTCATCAACAACCTGTGTTATGCAGATGACACAACCTTGCTTGCTGAAACTGAAGAGGGCCTGAAGCATTTGGTGCAGAAGGTCAAGGACTGCAGCCTTCTTTATGGATTGAGGCTCAACATCAAGAAAACAAACATTCTCACCACTAGGCCAATTAGCAGCCTCTTGATAGATAGTGAACAGATTGAGATTGTTAACAGCTTCATTTTGCTTAGCTCCACAATCAACACTCTTGGTACCAGCAGCCAGGAAATAAAAATATGAATTGCACTGGGAAAGTCAGGGATCTTTCCAGAATGCTGAAAAGCACCAGTGTCAGTCTGGAGACTAAGGTGTGCCTGACTTAGGCCATGGTCTTTGCAGTTTACTTGCTATATATCAGAAAGCTGGAAAATGACTAAGCATAACAGAAAGAGAATTGATGTTTTTGAGCTGTGGTGCTGGAGAAGAGTACTGAATATACTGTGGGCTGCTTGGAGAACAAACAGGTTCATCCTGGAAAGGGTGAAACCAGGCTATCCTTGGAGGCAAGAACTTTGAGCCTTCTTCTGACATACTTTGGGCATGTGTTGCAAGAAGGGACCAGTCCTTGCAGAGGGACATCTTGCTTGGGAGGGTGGAGGGACAACACAAGAGAGCAAGACCCTGGATGAGATAGATTGACTCAGTCACTGGGGTAATGATGGTAGATTTGTCAGAGACAGTAAGGTTGGCTCAGGATAGAGCAGGGTTCAGAGCTGTTGTACATAGGGTTACTATGGGTAAAAAGCAGCTCGACAGCACATAACAACAACAGTGTAAAGAGTCACATCTCACTGCTAATTAAACAAGTAGGAAGCAGGGCCCTGACTCATGGCATCCGCAAGCACTACAAAACAGAACACTATTCACTTCTGCACCACCTCCATTGGCAGTTAGGGATTGGCCCCATGTGGTCTAAAAGGCTTTCCTGGGTTAATTCTCATAAGGAGATCACAAGACCATTAATACTAGTTCATCTTAGCTTGAAAACTCTACTGAAATTGGCCTCTTTGAATGAGACAATCATATTTTCTATTACATGGCGAATTTAAGAAGAATGGTGTTGCATGCATAGTTAAAAAGAACTTCTCAAGATCGAGCCTGAAGTGCACTGTTGTGACAGAATTCTATCCATACACAGAGAAGATGCGTCCATAGAATTATTCAACTATGTACACCAACCGCTAAAGCCAACAGTGATGAAATTGAGGATTTTTATTCGCTGTCACAGTCTGAAACTACTCAAACATGTAACTGAGTACATTAATAGTGGTTGGTGACTGAAATGCAAAAGTTGTAAACAAAAGAGGACTGAGAGTTGGCAAATATGGTCTTGATAACAGAAATGAGGCTGGAGGCTGTATGATAGAATTTTGTACAATGATTAACACTTTTAAAAAAACATAAAGAGTTGTAAAATGGGACTGACATCAGGGTTGGAGGGAGACTGAGAAAGATGGGATAAATTATGTATACTGCATTGAAACAGATGAGGGAGGGAACTATTTAAAAGGGCTGTGTGATTAGGTATTATTGTCATAACAGGAGTCCAGAACAAAGGCTGCATAGTGGAGTGGACTTGGGGGAAGGGATTGTTTAACAATGAAATAATTGTCCTTTTTCTTTTCAAAATGAAGGCTGCATAGTAGAGTGGAGTTGGGGGGAGGGATTGTATAACAATGAAAGAATTTTTCTTCTACTTTTCAAAGAGAGGAGCAAACGGGGCGGGTAGATTGGGCATGGAAAAAAGTGCAACAATGAATGAATGGAAATCCAAAGTCTCTCTAAGTTTTCATTAAAATTAATTACTTAAAAAACATAAACAGTGACTATACATATGGATTTCACCTGATGGATTACACCGGATTTAGATTGACTACAGAAGTTCAATATCAGCAGTCAAAATAAGGCCAGAGCCTGACTATGAAACAATTATTCACATGCAAGTAAAAATTGAAGCTGAAGAAAATAAAAAGAGGTCCACTAGAACCAAAGTACAACCTTGAGTCTATTTTATTAGAATTTAAAAATCATCTTGAGAATAGATTTGATGTGTTGAATACTAATGCCTGAAGGCCAGATGAGTTATGGGAGGACATCAAGGATACCATCCATAAAGAAAGCAAAAAGCCATTGCAAAGGTGGGAGGAAAAGATGAGACCACAGACAATGTCAGAACAGATTCTGAAACTTGGGCCAAAACAAAGGGAAGAAGTGCTGAAGTAAGAGACAGGAACATAAGATTTCAAAGGCAGCTCGAGAAGACAAAGTATTATAATGAAATGTGCAGAGAACTGGAGTTGGACACCCAAAGAGAAGAATATGCTTGGCATTTCTTAAGCTTAAAGAACAGAACACATTCATGTCTCAAGTTACAGTACCCAAGGATTCTTCAGGCAAAATCTTGGACAACTCAGGAAGCTTCAAAAGAAGATGGAAAGAATTAACACTCTACCAAAAAGAATGGATCGACACTGAGCCGTTTTAAGAAGTACTATATGATCAATCACTAATGGTAATGAACGAAGAAACGAAAACTTTATTTAAGGCACTGTCAAAAAGCTCCAGGGATTGATGGAATCCCAATTGACATTTCATTCAGTAAACAGATGTAGCCCTGAATGTGCTCACTGGTCTACGCCAAGAAACTTGGAAATCTGGCAAACAGACTGGAAGAGATCCATATTTCTTTTCAATAAAAAAAAAGTTGATCCCATATGGTGCAGAAAATTATCAACCAGTTGTTATTATCACATTCAAGTAAAATCTTACTGAAGATTATTAGAAATGGTTAACAACTTATCAACAAGAAAATGCCAGAAATTCAAGCTGGGTTCAGAAGAGGCCAAGACAAGTGAGATATCTCTGCTGATGTCAAAGGAATCTTAGCTGAAAGTAGAGAATACTAAAAAGATATTTATGTGTGTTATTGACTATGTAAAGGTATTTGTGTGGATTGGTTCATAACAAATTATAGCTAACAATGAGAAGAATGGGAACCCAAGAACACTTAATTGTTCTCATTTGAAACATGACCAAGAATCAGTTGACTGAGCAGAACAGGGCCATACTGCATGGTTTAAAAATAGTAAAAGTGTGTGTTAGGGTTTCCTTTCTCCATACCTATTCAAGCTGCATGCTGAGGACATCATTTGAGAAGCTGGACTATGTGAAGAAGGAGGAATCAGGAATGGAGGAGGACTCAATCACAAGCTGTATTTAGTGGATGGCACAACCTTACTGACAAGACTTGCTGAAGAAGATGGAAGTCTCCAACCAGCAATATAGTATCCAAGAAGCCCTGAAGACAATGAAAGCCAAATTTGAGGCTGGGACTCAGGCACCAGGCTTTTTGAAAAGGTGTCCAGAGAGTGAGTCCAAGGTGCATTCAAGGTGGCAACCACTGATACAGTTCAGCGTAGCTGCCATGTATCCTGAATGGAGCATTGCTTGTTCAGCTTAAAATACATGGTCTCCAATGTACAAGCAACGAAACAGAAAGGCTTACTTTGAAAAACCTTGCAATCTCATTGTCACACACAAAACTGTTCAATTAAAAATTCAAACTCTTTGCTGTTGAATCAGAATCGACTTGTAGAGGACCGTTTAGGAGGTTTCCAGAGGCAGAAAATTGCACAGGAGGAGATTTCCTATCTTTCTCCTGTGAAGCAGCAGGTGGATTCGAACTGTGAGTCATTAAGTTGGCAGCACAACTCTCTACTTACTATGCTACCAGCATTTTAGAGAGAGCAAGTGAACAGTGCCAAGACTGTTTCTGTCAAAAATTGAGTCAATTATAAAATCCACAACACACACTCTTGGAAACGAATTCCCCAGTATCTGCCTCAGACACGTCAAAACAGTACATCAAAGTTTGCCATAATATTCATATGTTATTGTTTCTTCTACTTATCTAGTGAACCTCCAAATACATTTATGTGGTATCCTCATTCACTTATCAGTGGCAAAAGATCCTATTGAAAAATGAGGGACAGAGACCAGCATGTCATTTGGGGTTGGTTTTTATCTTAAACTAAAAGTTGAATATTAGTCTAATTTCTCAACCTAATCAGTTGTAGAGGTGCTTCTGGCCTTTTGTTCATATGGTCACCGTGAGTCATGCTCGACTCGAAGGCAATCAACAACAACAACAATAGTCATCATTTTGGGAGAAAATATCTATGTTGAAAAATTCTTACTGTAATAAGGCTATTGTTTCTATTTAACCCAAATTTCTTACACAGCTGATTATGTTCTTGCAGAGGAATTCGTTTCTTTTTTTTTTAAAATTTTTATTATTTTTTCACATTTTCTCCCCTTTCTCCTCTTCCCCTAGCCTACCCTGCAATGCACCTCTTGTTTCCTGATTATTGCACTTATAATGCACTTCTTGATTATTCTCATACATATAATGTTTAATCATGTATTCCTTTCAAACCGTTCTTCCCCTCATCTGCTCTAATGCAGTGTTCATTATCTATCTACCCTTTCCATAATCCCTATCTAATCTCCTCAATAACTATCCTTTCTTACTGAGATATTTCACTTATCATAATGTCTTCAAGCCTTCCTCATATTGTATAATGTTTTACGAGTTCATTGTTTTACAGTGCTGCATAGTATTCCATTGTGTGGATGTACCATAGTTTTTCTATCCATTCGTTTACTGATGGGCACTTGAGTTTCTTCCATCTCTTTGCTATTGTGAATAATGCAGCAATAAACATGGTGTGTATACATCTGTTTGAACACTCAACAGAATAGGGATGAAGGGGAATTTAATCAACATAATGAAAAGTATATGTGCAAAATCAAGAGCCAATATTGTTATCAATGGAGAGAGATTTAAAGGTGTTCCCCTTGAGAACAGGAACTAGGCAAGGACGCCCACTGTCACTTCTCTTCAGTATTAGCGACAAGGAAGTAAGAAGTATCCAAATAGGGAAAGTGGAGGTATAACTATCTCTATATGCAGATAATATGATAGTATACTTAGAAGATCCTAAAGATTCAGCAAGAATTCTTGATTCCTGCTCCACAATAACAAAGGTGTTTTGGAATTTGAAGTTTTGCATTTCAGAAAGACAATGCAGTCCCTGTATCTATATTCCATTCCATCTCTGGGCGTGTCTGAAGCAGCATCCTGAAGTAAACACGTTTAAACCTCTGCAGTGAAACAGAAAAATGCACAGTGAGTGAGATAATTGTCTTTCACCAGAGCCACATGTGGGTTCTGGTTTTCCTGTTAAATTTAATAGACACTTTTCATTTTCAGAGGTTTTCTATGTGGTCATATGTATGGGGAATTGTAATTTAAACAGTAATATTCAAGTTGCTATTTAGGAAAAAAAAAGAAGAAAAAATATGTGGTGGGAATAGCAGAAGGGAGATAAGCACACACCAGCTGTGATGTGCAGGGAAAAAGCTCATTTAACAGGTTTCTTCTCACTTCCCGTGACCGGTGCTATCATTTGGATGAAATTGTCTGTCCCATCAAGAGGCAGCCACAGAGCCACAACCACTGGGAGACCTTCCATTAAAAGTAGCTGCAGGGAGTAGTTTAAGAGACTGAGTTGTTCGGGGTTTGGATTTTAGGGGAGAGAAGGCAAAAGGGAGAAAAAAAGAGGAGAAGCAAGGGCAGAGAAATGGCACTTTGGATATGGGTTAATTATTCCTAATGCTGATTCATTCTCAGAGCAATTTACAGCTGCCTCGCTTTTATTTCCTCCTTCCTTGCAATTCATGTAGTTAGTGGTGGGCGGCTCAGGACGTCTTAGCCCACCCTTAGACAGACAAATTGTTCTTGCCGCTTTTTAGAAATGTGCATGGCTTCTCTTCAAATTCCCCCTCTCCTTTTTCTCCTTTTATTAAACGCACACACACAAACCCAAACCCTATACACGTCATATGTGTGTGTGTGTATGTATGTATGTATGTATATATATATATATATATATGTTGTTGTTGTTATGTGCCGTCGAGTCGTTTGCGACTCATAGCGACCCTATGCACAACAGCCCTAAACCTTGCTCTATCCTGCGCCAACCGCACTGCCTCTGACACACCCATCCCAATTACCCCAGTCACCGAGTCAATCCATCTCATAGAGGGTCTTCCCCTCCTGCGCCATCCCTCCACCCTCCCAAGCACGATGTCCCTCTCCAAGGACCTGTCCCTCCTGGCAACATGTCCAAAGTATGTCAGACGAAGCACCAGAATCCTTGCCTCCAAGGAGTAGATTGGTTTAATCCTCTCCAAGATGAATCTGTTTGTTTTCCTGGCAGTCCATGGTACATTCAGTACTCTTCTCCAGCACCACAACTCAAAAGCATCCACTCTCCTTCTGTCCTCCCTAGTCATTGTCCAACTCTCTGATGCATAACAAGCGATTGCAAAGACCATGGCCTGTATCAGGTGCACCTTAGTCTCTAGAGAGATACTGTTGCTCCTGAGTACTTTAGAGAGGTCCCTAACAGCAGACTTTCCCATCGCGATACGCTTTTTGATTTCCTGACTGCTGGTGCCAAGAGTGTTGACTGTGGAGCCGAGCAAACTGAAGCTGTGAACAATCTCGATCTCTTCGTCATCCATCCTGACGCTGCCAATTGGTCCAGTGGTGAGAATCTTTGTCTTCTTGACATTGAGCCTCAGTCCATACTGAAGACTGCAGTCCTTGACCCTTCGAAGCAAGTGCATGAGGTCTTCCTCATTTTCAGCAAGCAGGGTTGTGTCATCTGCATAACGCAGATTGTTAATAGATCTTCCACCAATCCTGATGCCACAATTCTCCTCATAGAGCCCAGCCTCTCGGATAATCTGCTCTGCATAGATGTTGAAAAGGTATGGAGACAGGATGCATCCCTGGTGCACACCCTTCCCAATTTTGAACCATGCAGTGTTGCCCTGCTCTGTTCTGACTACTGCCTCTTGGTCCAAGTATAGGTTTCGCATTAGCACAATTAAATGTTCTGGAATTCCCATTCTTCTCAGAGTCAGCCACAGTTTGTTATGATCCACAGTCAAATGCCTTTGCATAATCAATGAAACACAGATAGACATTCTTCTGGTATTCTCTGCTTTCAGCCAAGATCCATCTAACATCAGCAACAATATCCCTAGTACCACGACCCCTTCTAAACCCAGCCTGGACTTCCGGCAGTTCTCTGCTGATGTGCTGTTCTAATCGTTTTTGGATAATCTTCAGTAGAATCTTGCTTGCATGTGAAATCAATGACACTGTTCTGTAGTTTCCACACTCAGTTGGGTCACCTTTCTTTGGAATGGGAACAAATATAGATCTCTGCCACTCAGTTGGCCAAGTGGTTGTTCTCCATATTTCTTGGCACAACTTGGTGAGCACATCCAGGGAAACATCTGTTATCTGGAATACTTCAACTGGTATACCATCTATTCCTGGGGCCTTATTTTTTGCTATTTCCTTCAAAGCAGCTTGAACTTCTTCCTTCATCACCATAGGCTCTTGCTCATATGTTATTTCTTTAAATATATATATATATAAATATATATATATATACACACACACACACACACACACACATACATATATATGGCAAGAAATCTGCCATTTTAATGATTTTTTAGGTTGTATTAGAGCTTAAAATCAGAAGTATTTTGTGAATGACTGATGTCTGTATTGAACTCTAACTCCATTTCAGTTCTTGACATGACATGGGTTCAGATGCCATGTGAGTTCTTTCTGATCTCAAATAAGCCATTGGCCTTGACTTTGGCCTTGCACATGAAAGTGGGTTATGGCTTCTGGGAAACCTCTTTGTTTGTGTTAAATGCAATAGGAGTTGGCTCTGACTATCTTCAACAGAACAAAGCCCTACTTGCTCCTGTGCCATGTTCACACTCTCTGCCGTACTTCACAGCCATTATTGAAGCCACTGTGTCGATTTGTTTTCTTAGGGGTCTGCCCACCCTCTAGTTTTCCAGGCATGCCCAGAACATGTGAGATGAAGTCTCACTATCTTTGCTGCTAAGGAGCATTCTGGATAAACATTATCCAAGATCCCAGAAAGGACAATTCACCCTTGGGGCTTGAAGGGAGAACCATTGAATTTGCTAGAGTCCTTAATGATTCCCATGAGTCATAGCTCCTTCCCCTACATAATCCGGGCAATGGGAACTCTAGAAACAATCCATTACATTTTTACATCTGCAGCGGTAGGCATATCCCAGTCACAGTATTCTTCCCACTTGAAGTCCTGCCTGCAACAGTGATGGATTGTACCAAATCTTAATGTAAGAAAGTCATGTCTACAATTCAGTAGAACACCTTTTAGTAGAATGCTGATGGTTTTCCTCATTCCCAAAGGTTTATCTGTCTATCTTTGCTCTGTTCACATCTTAATGAAAGGATCTCCACATCCAAAAGAACACACAAGTCTGTCTTGAAGAAAATGCAACTTGGATGCCAGTAGGAAGCAAGGATGGTGAAATTTTGTCTCATATCTTTTGTGCACATTGTTGTTGGTGGTAAGAGCCATCAAGTAATTTGTGACTCATAGCAACACTATTTACAACAGCGTGAACCCTTCTCTATCCTGAGCCAACCTTATTGCCTGACACACCCACCTCCATTACCCCAGTCACTGAATCAATCCTTCTCATCAGGGTCTTTCTCTTTTGCACTGTCCCTCCACCCTCCCAAGCATAATGTTCCTCTGCAAGAACTGGTCTCTTCTTGCAACATGCCCCAAATATGTCAGATAGAGCTTCAGATCCTTGCCTCCAAGGAGCAGCCTGTTTTATTTTCATACTCTTCAGGACAAACCTGTTTGTTCTTCTAGCAGTCCATGGTGTATTCAATACTCTTTTCCAGGGTCATGGCTCAAAGGCATCAATTCTTCTTCTATCATCCCTAGTCATTGTCCAGCTCTCTGATGCATAGCAAGTAGTTGCAAAGACCATGGCCCAGATCAGGCACACCTTAGTCTTCAGACTGACATCATTGTTCTTCAGCACTCTGGAGAGGTCCCTGACAGCAGACTTGCCCAATTCAATTCTTTTCATTTCTTGGCTGCTGGTACCAAGAGTGTTGATTGTGGAGACAAGCAAACTGAAGCTGTTAACAATCTCACTCTCTTCACTGTCGATCATGATGCTGCCCAATGGTGAGAATACTTATTAATGTTGAGCTTGAATCCATATTGAAGGCTGCATGTTGTTAGGAGGGTTTGTTTCTTAGAGAAAGACATCATGTTTAGAAAAATCAACACAGGACAAGAAGATCCTCAACAAGATGGATTACTTAGTAGATGGATGACAAGGTTACTGCGACAGTGGGCTCAAGTATATGGGGAGACAGTGAGGATGACCGAAGATCCATTGTTTATACAGTTGCTGCTGTGAGTCATAGCTGACTTGATGGCCCATAAATAACAACAACAACAATAACAACAATTAACAGTAGAATATGACTTAATCTGATGTGTTTTCACCCTAGAACACAGTGTATATATAATTCAATGTCATTAATGACGTTCACAATGTTGTGTAATAATTAGCCTTTCAAGTCCAAAATGTGTTCTTTATCTCCAATAGAAACTCATGTCCTTTTAGCCATAACTCTCCATTCCCTACTTCTCTAGTCCCTGGCAACCACTAATAAACATTTATGGTTATGCCACTGTCTAGTCTAGATATTCCATCTCTCTCTCTCTCTCACTTCTAAGAAGCACCTCAGAGACACTTCTTCCAAGAGCTTCCATCAGTCACTCACTGTTAATGAATTGGTTCTGATTCATAGGTGACCTTCTATTGGATTCCTGATGCCATCAATTGCATGAGGGGAGATTACCAATTTCCTCTTTAGGAATTGCTGGTGGATTTGAACTGCTAAAGAGGTATACATAGATTAATAGTGCAACTCCCTAAGGACTACCAGAGTTCCCTGATATTTCATAGGGTTGGAATCATACAGTATTTGTTCTTTTGTATTTGACTTATTTCACTCTATGATATTTTCAAGATTCATTAATGTTGTAGCATGTATAAGACCTTTCTTTCTCTTTGTGGCTAACTAATATTCCATCTTTTTTACATATCGTATTTTGTTTGTCCGTTTATCTGCTGATGAGCATTTGGATTGTGTTGGCTTAATGGTAAAGGATTGTGTTGCCCACCCAAGGCAGGAGGGTAAAATTCACCAGCTGCTCCATGGGACAAAGTTGAGCAAATCCTCCCACGCAGCTTACAACCTCTGAAAACCCACTGTAGGGTTGCCTTTGAGTCGGTTCCAATTCAGGGACACACAACAACAGCACAGCTAATGTGAAAATATTGTCATGAGCATTGGTGTACAGTTTCTGTCTGAGTCCCCATTTTCAAGTCTTTCATTTGTGTATACCTGGGAGTTAAATTTCTAGGTCATATGGTTGTTCAACATTTAATTTTTTGAGAAATTACCAAACTGTTCTTTATAGAGCTTGCACCATTTTATCTCCCAACTAGCAATGAACCAGGGTTCCAATTTCCTCATATTGCTAATGCTTTATTTTTCAAATACTTGAGTACTGTCCATACTGTGGACTGCCAGGAGAACAAACAGGCCTGTTCTGGAGAGGGTGGAATCAGTTTGCTCCTTGGAAACAAGGATTCTGCAGCTCTAGTTCACATACTTTGGGCATGTTTCCAGGAGGGATCAGTCCCTGGAGAAGGACATCATGCTTGGAAGAGCAGAGGATCAGCACAGGGCAGGAAGACCCTGGATGAGACGGATTGACTGTGGTAAAGCAGGCGGGTGTGTCAGAGAGGGTGATGAATCACTGTAAGTGGTAGTGAGCTTGAGGACACATAACAACAACCACAACACCCTCAGGCTCTCTCTGTCTCTTGGTTTACTTATTTATCTTTAGTAAAGAGAAGAGAAGTAGAAAAGAAGCCAGAGAAGGAGAATTTGTTTCCTTGGATCTGCTCTAATTATTTCACTAAGTTTTGCTCAGGATAATATTAGATTAGTGAAAAGAAGATGGCAATTGGAAGGTGACACACTTCCTTTAAAAAGCATCTGATGCTTTTCATCCTCAGCAGATTCCTGGGAGTTTTTTTGCAGCATCATCTTTTAAAGAATGAACCTAAGCTGATGTGTCAGATCAGAGGCAGGTTAAAAATTCAGAAAGAAATAATTTCTTTCTCTCAGATCTTTACTGCATTGAGAACCACAATACCTCAGAAGTCTAAGTCTCTTTTAAGATTGTCACGGGTGTTTTTTTTTTTTTTAATAATGCAACTTTTTTTAAATTTTACACTGGTTTACTTACAAAGTTCAGAAAGTTCATAAATCATAGGGTCACACAATTTGATGGGTAGAGGGAGGAGTGGGTAAAGGAAAGGGGAAAGATCTGCTTGACTTTATAAATAATCACACCTTTTTATAGGGCCAGTGGTAGCTCAGTGGGAGAAGTCTTACCTTCCAGGCTAGGTTCGATTCCTGGCCAGTGCACCCCAAGCACTGTCACCACCTATCTAGCCAGTGTACTGCTGCAATGCTAAGCAGATGTCTGTGATACTTCCAGAATAAGACAAAGAATTAAGGACTGATTGTTTACTCATGAAATTAGCCAGGAGAAACTCTATGGATCAGAACAGATTGATCTGGAACATCCCCTGAGCCTGGGACAGGCCCAGCAGCTCTCACTATGCACGGGTTGCCTTATTTCAGGGCTGATTTGCTGGCTGCCAACAAAGACAAGCATGCTTGAGAGAGAGCTTCAGTTTCAAAGGAACACGCCTTCTCTGCTCTATGCACCTGCATGATGAATCATAGCCTTTCCAGACCTGCCTTGTTTACAAAAGCAGACATATAGCTTCTGCAATTTATTTTTTTTAATTTTTATTAAACTTTATTAATTTTAAAGAACATTTACAGAGATTTTGGATTTCCATTCATTCGTTGTTGCACTATTTTATCTAACCCCCCCAGTTTGTTCCTCTTTTTTCCCCCCTTGAAAGTCTGTTTTAATTGTCCCATTGCCACAGTGCTTGTCAAAGCCAGTTCTGATTAATCTCCTTTGTCAGTGTGTCCTTTGCCATTCCCTATCACTCCTCCCTGAGAGAGACATCACCCTGATTCATAAGGAAAAGGGGATGGCATATTCTCTTAGCTACTTCCTGCTGAAAAGGGACGCTGTGGGTTTCAGGGTGAAGATCTTCTCTCACTGCTCTAAAGGGCCCCTTTGGCAATAGGAAACACATAGACTATTATGGAGATTGATTTTGGAATTTAGATGCACTGTTATCAATTGTGCTTAGCCGTGCATGTTCATATCCTTGAAGATATATCATGGAACTGTTGCTGCCTAGAAGACACAATTTTAACTAACAAGTTAAAAGTACATGAGTCAAAAATTAAAAGCAGTAATATTCCAAGTAGAGGTTCTAACAGTGGCACAAATCAAGTTACAGAGGGAAGGTAGTTCTTAAAAGAAAAGGCTTATTAACTAGCACTTTGTATATTATAGTATAAAGGTTAGGAACCACAAGATGTAGAGGCTCAACTATGCCATTTATTGTTCTTAAGTCCTGGAGCAAATTCCATCTACCACTGGGTTGTTTTACAGCTTGGAAATCCACATGCAAGGCAGAGGTGAAGTAAGGAACTGCTTATGAGGTTTTCTGTCAATTCCAACAACTAAGAAATAGTGAGAAGAGTTGAGACCTCAGAAGGCTTTTATGACCAAATAGTAGGCTCTTGTGTCCAGAAGAAAACTAATATACTTACCAGTAATGTTAATGCTCACCGACAGCTCTTCTGGGAGGATCTAAATAATTGAAGTGTCCTCCTTTGTTTCCAGCTGGGAGCTGGGGCCTGTCAGTCCTGCCAGCCATGAGGACCTGATGTGGGCCACCGTTGGCCAAGTGTCCTTCAGATCCACACTTAAAGCAAGTGAGTGGGAGCTTCCTCTCTACTCCCTTGCCTATCTGTGGTTCTTGTCTGTGACACTGTCTACTGAAGTGGCCCAACTTTCCACAGTGGAACCAATTCCGACCTTCTTTATTACGTTTGAGTGGCACTGTTTGTGAGTAAGACTTCCTTTTTCTGACACAGGCCCTAAACTGGCAGCAATAGCTGCCCCAATAATTTTGGCCATTCTCTGGTCTTTTTTCTTCCCTCTAGATCCCAGTTGTTAAAAGAGGGAAACATTTAAACAAATGTATAACAAACAATTTTGAACACTATAATCTTTTACGTTTAAGGCTAAAAATATTAACAATATGATCATTTCAAATCCAGAGATACATGTTCCAATGTAGTTCCTATTTTCCATAAATGGTTTTGGTAAGAAGAATACTGTAAATGTGGATACAGTTCCACTATTATTCCTCCATGCCACGATATAGTGTTAGTAGCATGAGCAGTTATAAAGCCATTGCCTTCCTTATGCTAACTTAATTTTTTAATTTAAATTTATTATTAATTTCAGTAAAAATTTACAGAGGCTTTGGATTTCCATTCATTCATTGTTGCACATCTCTCCCCTCCCAAGCCTCCCCTCCCCAGAACACTACCCTCTTGGAAAAGTCAAAGAAAAATTCTTTCATTGTTTTACAAACCCTCCCCGAGGTCCACTCCACCATGTAGCCATTGCTCTAGACTCCTGTCATGACAGAAATACCTAATCACATATCTCTTTTAAACAGTTTTCTCCCTCCTGTTTCAGTACAGTATACATTATTGAACCCATCTTACTCAGTCTCTTCCCAACCCCAAGGTCAGTCCTCTTTTACAACAGTGGCACCATGTAATATTTGTCCTTTTGTGATTGGGATACTTAGCATAATGTTCTCCAGAGTCAACCATTTTGAATAATATTGCATGAGTTCCTTGTTTTTCAATGCATTATAGTAGTCCATTGTGTGAATATACCACAGCTTCTCTATTCATTCATTTGTTGATAGGCACTTAGTTTGTTTCCAACTCCTTGCTATTGTGAACAAAGCTGCAATAAACATGGGTGTGCATATATCTGCTTGGATATCAGTTATGGTCTCTTTGGGGTATATTCCTAGTAGTGGAATTGCTAGATCAAGTGGTATCTCTATTTGCAACTTTTTGAGAAAGTGCCATACTGGTTTCCCCAGGGGTTGCACCATTTTACACTCCCACCAACAGTGAATTAGGGTTCCAGTTTCTCCACAACCTTGCCAGCATTTGTTGCTTGCTGTTCTGTTAAATTTTGCTATTTTGACTGGGGTGAGGTGATATCTCATAGTTGTTTTAAGCTTTTGCCATTGCTGAATTCTCCATTCACTTATAGAACATGAAAGCTTGGTGAGCAAGATTCAGTATTAAAACTTAATTATTGCAAAGTCTAATAACCACCATAGCTTGAGACAACAAAGCCACCAGGCTTAGTTTCGCATGTGGCTTAAACATCTCCTTGTTTTGCAACCACCTTTATGGAAATTCTTCCAGGTAAAGACCACATAAGGCGTCTAAAGCAACTTACGGAAGACCCCATATTAACTTTCCACTATTAGGGACCTCTTCATCTTTTACACAGGAAGCTCTAGTGGCATAGTCCCTAGAGAGTTGTGTTGCTAACCTAAATACACCTCTTTGGTGGTTCAAACCCATCAGCCATCTGAGGGCAAAAGGGGTACAATCTTCAATGAGATTTACAGCCTCCGAAAACCTGTTGGAAGTTCAGCTGTGAGTTGGCTCTGGCCCAACAGCAATGCGTTTAGTATTGTTTTTGTTTCATCTTATGTGATGTTGCATAATCTCATAAAAATACCATCCGTTTACCTGCTGACCAGGCATCGGACGGTATTCAAGTGTTCAGGGTCACTGTGTTCAGTGTGAACTGAGGACCAGCAGTCCGGACATCATCAGGCAGCTTGTTCAAAATGCCGAGTCGCAGGCCCCATCTGCTGAGTCAGAACTGCTACATTAACCAGCTCCCCAGAGATTCTGAGACGTAGAAAACCTGGATACATAAGTGCTGTCAAAAACACATTGTCAGAATTAACCCTCATTAACTGTGGAAGGGTGGGAAAAGCAGTATCCTCATTTTAGAGATGAGGTGACAGCGGCATAGAAGGTTTCTTGAAAACACTAGTAAGTAACACACAGAGTGAAATTTAGGGAAAGTCTTTCTATAAAACACCATTTTGCTCTGCATCCTCTAACCTTTTCTGTAAGCACTTAGTTTATGGATCAATTTTCAGGAGCTTAAATTGTCAGAAAGAAACATTGACCAGTATTGGGAATTTGACCTTCCCAGTGTTAACTTTTGGAAATTCTAATATTTTTGCTGGTAATGTATTAAACTGAAGTAGAGCAAGAAAATGAAGATCTGGTTTTCTTTGCAGGTGGGCAGTTTGATGTGGGTGAGATGAGGTGACAAGAGTGAGCTGTACATGAGTCCCGTGTTCTCAGAAAACAGTGATGGTGAAGAACTACTCAACCTTTTGTCTTCTAAACTCTGTCACCGATATGCATTCTGGATGCAGCTCACTTAAAAAAACATCTTTTTTCACAGGGCTTAAGTCAGACTCACCATCCACTGCCATTACCTCCATCAGATGAGTGGAAGACTCTTTGCTGACAAGGCTGAACACAGATCTTCCTCCTTGTTAAGGAGGCCAGATCACAGAATCACCAGCTTCCCATTCCTGTCACACCTGAGACTAGAATTGTTTGCCCCCTTCATGTTTGTCCCTTTGTGTGAGACACAAAGACAAATATTTCTTGTTTTCTTAACTCACTGAGAATATTATCAGATTGCAAAACAATCCCACTTTTAAAATTATTTCACTCATAACTGCTTCTACCTACAAAAATCCAGGTTGAGCTACCCTGCCAAGACCCACGAGGGTGCTCTTAGTCACCAGCCCTGATGTTACCGCTTTTTCTTTTTCTTTCTTTTTTAACTGCTCTGGCTTTTGTTTCTGACCGAGTTCCTGCTTTCGTGTCTTCAGTGACAAAGCACTAGTGGTTAACTTGGCAAAGACGAACCTTGCCTTATCACATGTGCATTTTGTAATGTCAAAAGTAAACAATGGCTCTACTTGTGAAGACTTCAGGAGTATCTTCTGCCTTACTTACCATCAATCCCTCAGGCATGGTAACCCAGGTAAGCTGCTATTGTCCCAAAGGCCCTCAGAGACCCAGGATGTCACTTGATCAGCAACAGCAGCCTGGATTAAGTTTATCTTCGGCAGACTCGGCAGGCCTTGAACATTGTGCTAAGATGTTAAATGTGATTTAAAAGTATGAGAATGTTTAAAGCAAAAATCCTCTTTAAGTGAGGTTGAGCAAATGATCTGCCAAGCATAGAGAAGGTTTAAACTAAGATATATAAGAAAGATTCTCCTTCAACATTTACATTTTGTAATAAGATCGTTTTTTTCCTATTAAAACTCTAAGCTCTGAACTCTGAAGGCGTTAACTGAAGAAGTATGCCTTTATAGCACTCCCAAACTCAATTTCATTTGTCACAAGGAAAACAAAAAGTAACAACTCTCTTCTATTAGCAAACACAACAAAACAAAAAGTTTCCTTGAAATAATTACGTTTCAGAGGCATCAAGGGAGAGAGAGCTTCAACGCTCTTCACAATCCATTTTTGTCATTCTAGAAGCATCCTGGGGAAGAGACTGCATGAATATTTTTGCAAAACCGAAGTGAGTAATAGGAAAAATTGTGTAAAAATACATCTGAGCATTCCTTTTTTTTTTGCACTGAATCTGTGTTGTACATTCAACATGAAGCAATCAGAGAATAGATAACACATAAATAAAAAGATAAGGCCTGGGTTAGCCAAATGGTTTTTTACTTGAATTTGAAAAATCTGACAGTTGAATATGCTTTTTAGTGAATAGTGCATTTAATGAGCTCAAATTAGGATCTTAAAAAATTCTCTCAGAATTCAAACTAAGCAAAAGCTGAAAGGAAAAATACAGAGAGTGAGCAGCCTGGGGCAAGATTTCCATCTGTTGTTCATACGGAGCTGACATGCTGGCACCTAACAACAACAAGATCTCTTAATTACTCTTTCTGCAAAACTCTATAAAGCTATTCTGAGAATTTCTATAACCAAAGCTGTTAAGATCAAAATATGTAAGACTATCGATCTCTTTATTTTGCAGAGAGAACATGGAGAAAAATTATGTTCTTCTCACTCACTCACTGCCCACCACCAACCTGTTTGCACTGAAATCATAAGCTTTATTTTCATATCTGTGTTTTCTGGTCTGCCTCAAAAGAATAACTAAGTAGAACCAACCTCATTTAAAGATAATGAAATAGCTGCAACAGATTTCAGAGGTAGCAAGAAACCACATCAAGCAAAAAACAGAGACCTTTCTGCATTACAGGAACAGGAAGTGGCTGGATTTTGAGCCTGAAGCAACTGAATTATTTTTGTTAGTATAGTTTGGTTATTGCCAAGCTATCTTTGTGTTTTCTTATAAAAATCTATTGGTTTTAGATCAGGGCATGAGATATCAGTGTGGTTTTTAAAAAATCAATTCTCTTCTTGTTGAGGTTGATTCGGAAATGGCTCATAGTGGCTGCCCACCCCCTCCCTAGCCCACACACACAAGTGGGCTTTCAGAGACTGTAAATCGTAGGAAAGAGATTTTCAGCCTCAGAACTGCTGGTGGATTCAAACCACCAGAAAGGCCCAGGCAGCACATCTCTGCTGGTTCAAATCCACCAGTGGATCCGAGAAAGATGAGCAATCTCCTCTGATGAAATTCATAGCGTTTGTGTCAGTTATAAGCCGGTTCCAACCCAACAGGTAAGGAGAGTGACAATGCTTAAATGCAAATACTTTTATTTACATATTTACTTTCAGATGAGCTCACAGTCTGTTTAGGATTTCAAACTCACATAGTGAATAGCTTTAACTTACTATTACTATGCTTTAAAAATCTTAAAACCTTTTTTTGTTAAGACTTTCATTAAAAATATTTATTATGAAATTTTAACAACTTTCAAAACAGGAGACATATAGTGCTTTATGGAGGCAGAAATTATGAGGCTTTGCCTCACATACTTTGGACATGTTGCTAGGAGGTGCTAATAATGTTGGGAAGGGTGGAGTGTTGGTGAAGGAGAGGAAGACTCAACCAGGTGAGGTGATATGGTGACTGTTGCAATTAGCTCTGTGTGCCAGAAAGTGTGATGGTAGCGCAGGATAGAACAGGTTTCAGATCTTTTGTTCATAGGGTGACTCAGTGGCACCTACCAACAACAACAACGATACATTCCCTAGTTTAGGAATAAAACTTCACCTTTACTTGATTGCTTTTGTACTATACCGGCAGAGGTGAACAGGCACAGAACAAAGCCTGATAGATTTATTACTTGGCCTTTTACTAAGTTTGCCAATATCTAACATACATTAAAAATAAAACCAAAAAACAGCTCAAACTCTTTGCCTTGGTCTTGGAACCGTCTCATATCTGACCCTCTAGCAGGTTTACCAAGACTAAATTGCATTTGAGGAGATTACCCACCTTTATCTCATGGAGTAGCTGGTGGAGTCGAATCCCATACACTTGGTGATTTGCTGCCAATGTACATATTTTATCTTTTAAAATCCAAGTTCACATAAAAGCCCAACTAGAAACTGAGATGCACCTGATCCAGGCCACGGTCTTAACAGTTGCTTGCTATGATTCAGAGAGCTGGACAGTGACTAAGGATGATAGAAGAAGAATCAATGCCTTTGAGTTGTGGAGCTGAAGAATATTGAATATACCATGGACTGTCAAGAGAACAAACAGGTCTGTCCTGGAGAGGGTGAAATCAAATTTGCCCACTGGAAGCAAAAATTTTGAAGCTCTGTTTCACATACTTTGGGCACATGGCCAGAAGGGATCAGTCCTTGGAGGAGAATATCATACTTAGAAGGGTGGAGGGGTAGTGCAGGAGAGAAAGACCCTGGATGAGATGGATCAATACAGTGGCCAGGGTAATAGGGGCAGGTGTGTTGGAGCCAGTAAAATAGGACAGGGCTCAGAGCTATTGTGCATAGGATCACTATCAGTCACAAGTGACTCAACAGCCCCTAACAACAACAACAGGAAGGTAGCCTAGTGGTAAGAAGCTGTGCTCCAATCTCAAAAGCAGGATGTTCTTTTCCACCAGCTGCTCCATGGGAAAATGGCCGACATTCTCCTCCTGTGCAATTTACTGCCTCTGAAAACCTGCTGAACAGTCAGTTCCAACTCAGCAATACACAACAATATAGTTATACAATTTAGAAAAGATTAGGAAGTTTAACAATGCAATCATTTTGAAACAATAATTAAAATAATGAAAAGTTTAATAATACAAAATGCTAATTAAGATGTAAATCTGGAAACCTTATATATTGTTTTATGTATATATGAATTAAAAGAAATAACTTTTGCAAACAATTGTTGTTGTTGTTATGTTCCGTTGAGTCACCTGTGACCCATAGTGACCCCATGTACAGCACCTCTGAACCCTGCCCTGTCCTGAGCCAGTCTCACTAATTCTGACACACCAGCTGTCATTATCCCAGTTACTGTATCAATCCATCTCTACTGGGATCTTCCTCTCCTGCTCTGTCCCTCCATCCTTCCAAGTATAATGTCTTTCTCCAAGGATCAGTCTCTCCTGGCCACATGCCCAGAGTATGTGAGATGGAGATTCAAAACCTGAGCCTCCAAGGAGAAAGGTGGTTTCACCTTTTCCAATACAGACCCTCTTTGTTTTCTTGGCAGTCTAAGACTCTTCAGCACTACAATTCCAAGGCATTTACTCTTCTTCTGTCATCCTTTTTTTTTTCCCCTATAATTATATTTTATTAATTTTCATAAACATTTACAGAGATTTTGGGCTTCCACTCATTCATTGTTGCACTATTCTCTCTACCCTCCTCCCAGTTTGTTCTTGTCCAAATGCCACAGTGCTTGTCAGAGCCAGTTCTGATTAATCTTCTTTGTCAGTGTATCCTTTGCCATTCCCTATCACTCCTCCCTGAGAGAGACTTCACCCTGAGTCATAAGGAAAAGGGGATGGCGTATTCTCTTAGCTACTTCCTGCTGAAAAGGGACGCTGTGGGTTTCAGGGTGAAGATCTTCTCTCACTACTCTAAAGGGCCCCTTTGGCAGTAGGAAACACATAGACTATTATGGAGATTGATTTTGGAATTCAGATGCACTCTTATTGATTGTGCTTGGCTGTACATGTACATATCCTTCAAGATGTATCATGGGGGTGTTGCAACCTAGAAGACACAAATTTGACTAACAAGTTATAAGTACATGAGTCCAAAAATTATGGAAAAGTAAAATAAAAGATTCTTTCATTGTTTTACAAACCCTCCCCCAGGTCATCCTTAGTCACTGTCCAGATCTCTGAAGCACAGCAAGTATGATGAAGACCATGGCCTGGTTTAGATGTACCTTAGTCTCTAGAGTGACACCGTTGCTTTTCAGCACTCTGTAGAAGTCCCTGGCAGCAGACTTTCCCAATGCAATTCATTTTTTTATTTCCTGACTGCTGGTTTTAAGAGTGTTGATTGTGGAGCTGAGCAAGCTTTAATTGTTAACAACCTCAATATCTTAGCAATAGCAATAAGATAAGAAAAGGAAAGAAGAGATATCAAATTGGCAAAGAGGAATTGAAATTATCTCTATATCAGATGATATGATAGTATACTTAGAAAATCCTAAAGACTCAGCAAGAAAACTGCTGCACATAGTTGACAAATTCAGTCAAGTGGTAGGATATAAGATCAACATACAAAAATTAATTGGATTTCTCTATAGTGACAAAGAGAATCCAGAACTGAAGCTAAGAAAAACAATACCCATCACAATAGCTAATCACAAGATTAAATACTTGGGAGTAAATATAACCAGAGCACAAAGGATCTATTGAAAGAAAATTACAAAACATTACTACAAGAAACAAAAAGAAACTGGGAGAAATGGAAGAATATACCTTGCTCATAGTAAGGAAGACTCAATATTGTGAAAATGACAATACTACCAAAAGCAATCTACACGTTCAGTGCAATCCCAATACAAATACCAATTCCATTGTTCAACAAGATGGAAAAGGCAATCTCCAATTTCATTTGGAGTGGAAGGAGGCCCCAAACAAGCATAGCACTCCTTAAAAAGAGAAACAGTGTAGGAGACATCTCAGTCCCTGATTTCAAATCCTATTACACTGCCGTGGCAGTAAAGACAACGCGATACTGGCACAATGACAGACACAGATCTATGGAATAGAATTGAGAACCCAGAAATTAACCCATTTACCTATGGACCACTGATTTTTGACAAGGAGATGGAATCAGTTAAGCAGGGAAATCACAACCTTTATAACAAATGGTGTTGGCAGAATTAGAAAAGTATCATCAGAAAACTCAAGGAAGATCCACAGCTCACTCCATACACAAAAACCAACTCAAAGTGCATCAAGCACCTAGTACTAAAGCCAAGGACTATTAACATCACTAGAGAAAAGCTTGGAAGAACTTTAAAAGCCCTAATCCACAGCATTAACAGTCTTCCAAGCATCCTGAAAAATCTACAACCAGGAGAAGATAAAAGAGATGAATGGAATCTTCTCAGAATCATATCCCTGTGCACATCCAAAAACTTGTCCAACAGGGTAAAAAGGGAAGCCACAGATTGGGGGGAAATATTTTGTAATGACATGTATGAAAAGGGATTTATATTTAGAATTTATAAAACACTCGAGGACCACAACAAGATAAAGGTAAACAACTCAATTGCAAAATGGGCACAGGATATGAAGACACTTCGCCAAAGAAGACTTTCAGATGACAAATAAACACATGAAGTTGTTTTGTTGTTGTTATGTGCCGTCGAGTCATTTGCGACTCATAGCGACCCTATGTACAACAGCCCTAAACC
>NW_006400109.1:6246-6796 GCF_000299155.1 Elephantulus edwardii | reverse complement strand
TTTTCTTCCTCTTCTGTCTTTGTAATGAACGTTTGCACTCTTCCTGGATGATACATTTAACATCCTCCCACAAGTCATCTGGTCTTCGCTCATTAGTGTTCAAGGCCTCAAACCTGTGCCTGAGATGATTCTGAAATTCAGGTGGGATGAACACATGAAGAAATGTGCAAAATCCCTAGCTCTAAGAGAGATGCAAATCAAAACAACTGAGATATCATCTCACCCTAGGAAGATTAGCAAAGTAAACAGCAAATGCTCACGAGGCTGTGGAGAAACTGGAACCCTTATTCACTGTTGGTGGGAGTATAAAATGATGCGACCACTATGGAAGATAGTGTGCGGCTTTCTCAAAAAGTTGCGAATAGAACTACCATTTGGCCCAGCAATTCCACTACTGGCAATATACCCTAAAGAAACCAAAACTGCCACCCAAGCAGATATACCCATACCCATGTTCATTATGGCTTTGTTCACAATAGCAAAGAGTTGGAAACAACTCAGGTGCCATCTACAAATGAATGGATAGAGAAGCTGTGGTATATTCACACAA
>NW_006400109.1:2805-5406 GCF_000299155.1 Elephantulus edwardii | reverse complement strand
CGCTATGAGTCGCAAATGACTCGACGGCACATAGCAACAAACAACAACAATTTTTTAAAATTACTTTTCAAAGAAAAAACAACTGAGGGGAGGGGTGGCCAGGGAAGAAAATGTGCACAATGAATGAATGAATGGAAATCTAAAGTCTATAATCTTTCATTAAAATTTTAATAAAAAATGGCTTTAGGTCTTTTGTTCATAGGATCATTATGAGTCGTGCTGGCCTTGACAGCAGTCAACAACAGCAAGAAGGTTGTGTTATTGTGCTCAGTATCATTTTAATAACATCTCAAGCAGGAAATTGTCGTTATTATTTTATTGAAGGCAGAGCTAAGATCTATAGTCCACCGATCGTCACATGATTGTTGAGTGGAAGAGAAAGATGAGACTCAAATACAGGTGCTTGACCCAGGCTGTCAGAACGCTTCTTTCCGCATACAAACACTATCTCCATCAGAATCACGCTCAGCTTCAGAATGTGATGTTTACAATTTATGCCAACAGCCTTACCTTTTAGAAAAAAACAAACCAGAATCTTAGAATGTTGTAAAATTTAATTCTTCATAATTTTATACTCCATGTCTATCTAAAGAACCTCTGTCCACAAATACTGCCATTGTTGACTCAGATTTCCCAGTGGGAAAAAGTGTTGTGTTTCATTAAAACTAGAAGTGAGAAATGAAGCATTGTAGTTGTTGTTACTATGTGTCATCAAGTTGACTCCAACTTATAAAGACCTTATGTACAACAGCTGTGAATCCTGCTCTATCCTGAGGCAATGTCACTGTCTCTGACAGTCCTATCATCATTACCCCAATTAATATGTTAATCCGTCTCATCTAGGGTCTTCTCCTGCACTTCATTTACACTTCCAAGCATGATATCCTTTCCCAAGGACTGGGCCCTCCTGGCAACATGCCCAAAGAATATAAGACGGAGCCTCAAAATCCTTGCCTCCCAGGAGCAGCTTGGTTTCACCCTCCAAGATATATCTGTTAGTTCTCTTGGCAGTCCACGTATGTTCAGTGTTCTTCTCCGGCACCACAACTCAAAGGCATCAATTCTGTCATCTTTGGTCATTGTCTAGCTCTCTGATGCATAGCAAGTAATTGTGAAGACCACATCATGCTCTTTAGCACTCTGGAGAGGTCATTTTGAAAGACTATATAAAACCATATATAGGAAATTTTTCTAATGCAATTTGTCTTTTGATTTCTTTCTTTTTTAAAAATTTTTTTTGTGTGTATGGTCAAATCAGATCTGACTGGTAAAGAAGGAGGTTGCACCTCCTTCTCCAGCAGAGCGTCTGGTGGATTTGAACTGCATAACTCTGCACAACTTCTTACCACTAGGCTACCAGAGCTCCCTTGTCTTTTGATTTCTTGACTACTGGTGCCAAGGGTTCCTTGATTGTGAAATCTACTAAGCTGAAATTATTAGCAGTCCAAATCTTTTACATTTATCATGGTGTTGTCAGTGGTGAAAGCATTAAGCCCAAAACCAAAAGGGAATGAAGAAAAAAAATGAACGTTTAAGTAATAATTGGACCTCTTTGCTCAAGTCCTGAGAATATGGGCATAGATTAAAAAAACCTCAGTCGTGTTGTAGAAACTGTTCATAGGTTAGACGGGAACATTTTATACCATAATTAGCTTGTCAGCATTGTTCTTTGTAGTCAGAACATCTGTGGGCTTTAGTTCTTAGAAGAGATGTCACTGTTAAAATGGCTGAATCTTTCTCAAAGTGGCTTCTCATTTGTTGAATAGGAACAATTAATATTCTTCACATCTCCCTGGATTCTGGGAGAATGAAGTGATTGATAGCTGTTAATACTAACTTTTGTCCTATTTCTGCTACCTCCTTTGGGCAGGGCCAACCTTTCTGAATGAGAATAAGAGGACACATTACTGTGATCTTAAGACAACATGAGAAGAAGCTTGTTTTCATTTCTCAGCTCAACTTTCCTTTAAAGCACCAAGGTCAATGGAGTAAATAAGACTATAGGAATTTGTCATTATCTGGTTCATTACAGATTAACATTAACCAAGGCCAGGGAGAAAAAAAAATACCAGTTGGGCCCAGAAATTCTCAAGTAAATAAGCTTAATCAAACGTTTTTATAAATTATTTGTTCCTAGATAGTAAAAACCTTCATTACCATTGGGTCTTTATCATATTTTACTTCCTGAAATGATTTAATGTTGATTAATTCTTTTTTATATGGTGACTCTGTTTATTCCCTCTTTTGATGCTTCCTGGATCCTTCAAAATTTTACCTATTAACATCTCTCAGTATTGCAGCTTGAAGCTTGAATTTGGCTTTCTGTTCTTTAAACTTGAGAAATGTTTCCATTTTTATTCAAATCCAACTACAGTTATTTGTACATGTCTTTATAATATTTTGCTTTGTATTTTCCAACTGCTCTTTGAAATTCTTTTCTTCCTATGGACTGCAAAAAGAACCAATAAATATATCTAGGAAAAAGTGCAACCAGAGTGCTCCTTGGAAGCAAGGATCAAGAAACTTTGTCTTACATACTTTATATGTGTTGTTATGAAGGCATATTCTTTGCAAAGGGACATTGTTGTTGTTGTTGTGATG
>NW_006400109.1:0-1990 GCF_000299155.1 Elephantulus edwardii | reverse complement strand
GCCACACTTCTCCTCATAGAGCCCAGCCTCCCAGATAATCTGCTCTGCATAAAGGGACATTATGCTTTAGAAAGGTGAGGGGTTAGCAAAGTGAAGGAAGACTCTCAAAGAGAGTCACTGTGACTGCATCACTGTGTTCAAGTATTGCAGAGATGATAGGATGGCACAGGACAGGACAGGGTTCAGATCTGTTGTTCATAGGGTCGCTATGAGTTGTACTCCACTTAATGGTGCCTAATAACATAACTGACGGTATATTCAAGAGCTCGGTCCTGACTAGAAGTTTGAAGGTACATTTCTACCTAGAGGGACCTCAGAAGAAAGACTTACTGCTCTATTTCCCAAAGTAAGGGATAATTAGCTGTTGAAAATGAAGGAGCACAGTTATATTCTGATATGCTAGTTATGACTTGGAATTAAGTTTATGACAAAGGATAAATAAATAAAAATACATGACTCAAGACTTGTTCTTTTCTTAGCTTCATTCATTGTAATTTAAATCCTTTCCAAATAGTGCTTCAGCTACTCACCCAAGGTGGAATTCCGGAGACCACTGTTCATTGCCCTTGTAAATACTATTTACCTCCTTTGAGTTTGTTTCTCACCTGAGAACAGATTTTCATGTAGGGCAATCTCAAATGAGTGTGTGCTCATAATAAGGTCACAGGTTACCATAATTAATCTGTGAGTCATGTTTTATCACATTCCATCTGTGTCCTTGACATTAGTCATTCATGTGGTTTGTAGAATGTAGAGAAGGCCCACTTTTATTCTTCCTATATATTTCTCCACATGGTGCTGGTGACTTGAATGTATTCTCTCCTGATTTCGTTGACTTCACACAATCCATTTCTATAGTAACTTCAATACTTTTCCTTCCTTTAACTCCATAAACTTCCTGATACAACTTAGTCACAGTGGAAAAAGACATAAAAACCCCCCAAACCCACCCCCCAAAACCCCACATCTGTGACACTTTTTAGAAATCTGTTATCACCAGTTCTAGATTTGGATTGCTCATTTTAATCCTAAAAATTCCTACCAAACCTGTTTCTCTCAAATTGATTCTGATTCACAGCTAACTTCCATCAGAATTCTGAAGCTATAAATCTTAACAGAAACAAACTATTCTATTTTTCTCCCATGGAGCAGTCAGTGGATTCCAACTGACAACTCAAGATTAGCAGGAGAAAACATATTTTGCCACCACAGCTCCTTCAACTCCATTAGAGGTATACAGGTTTTTGCTCTTCAACTTCTGCCTCTTTTAATATCCTCTCCTATTGCAATTACTTGCTGTGCATGAGAGAGCTGGACAGTGACTAGGGATGATAGAAGGAGAATGGATGCCTTTGAGCTGTGGTGATGGAGAAGAGGTTTGAATATACCATGGACTGCTAGGAGAACAAACAGGTTCATCCTGGAGAGGGTGACATCAGGCTGCTCCTTGGAGGCAGGGATTCTGAAGCTTCATCTGACATACTTTGGACATGTTGCAAGGAGGAACCAGTCCATGGACATCATGCTTAGGAGGTTGGAGAGACAGCACAGGAGAGGAAAATCCTTGACGAGATGGATTGATTCAGTCACTGGGGTAATGGGGATAGGTGTGTCAGAGACAATAAGATTGGCAAAGAATAGAGCAGGGTTTAGGGTTGTTATATATAGAGTTGCTATGAGTCGCAGGCAACTCAGTAGCACATAACAACAACAACATTCCCAATAAAGGGAGCTCTAGTGGCCTAGTGGCAAGAAACTGCACTGCAGTCACCGAAGCACATGGCTTGAGGCCACCAGCTCCTTCACCGGGGAAGGATGGGCACTCTCCTCCTGTGCAATGAACTGCCTCTGAAAAACTACTGGAGGGTCAGCTATGGGTTACTTCTAACTCTATGGTATACAACAACAACATGTCCAATAAAGGTTCAAATTGTACTGTTGTTGTTGTTGTTGTTATGTGCCGTCGAGTCGTTTGCGACTCATAGCGACC
>NW_006400108.1:2031990-2032701 GCF_000299155.1 Elephantulus edwardii | reverse complement strand
TTTAATTCAGCTGAGAACTATAGGGACTATTTTAATTTCAATCTTTTCAAAACCAGAAAACCTAGAGAAAATGGACAAATTCCTAGAAACCCACACCATACCTATATTGACACAGACAGAAGTCGAATACTTGAACAGACTCATCACAAAAGAAAAAATTATGCAGGTCAAAAAAGACTCCCCCTAGAAAAAAGCCCTACCCCAGATGTCCTTATGGATGAGTTCTACCAAACTTTCATAGATGAATTATCACCAGCACTACTTTAAAAAACACCATTGTAAAAATACAGAAAAAGAGAGAACACTCTCAGTCATTTTAGAAAGCAAACATTACTCTAATACCAAAACCAGAAAACAGTACCAAAACTGAAAACTATATAGACCAATATTTTTCATGAAGGTGGAGTCAAAAATCATTAAAATTCTTAAAATTTAACCAATAAAATCCAACAGTTTATAAAAAAATAATTTTCTGTGACTAGTGGGTAAAGGAAAGGGGAAATATCCAGTGTGAAAAACAATGTATACAGCCTTTGTAACTAAACCAGTATAAAATAAAATGAAAAAATTAAAATAAAAATTTATTGTGACCAAGTGGGATTTTTAAGAATGCCCATTAACAAATGAATAGATAGAGAAGCTGTGGTATATTCACACAATGGAATACTATGCTGCATTGAAAAACAAGGAACTCATGCAATATTATTCAAA
>NW_006400108.1:2028741-2031670 GCF_000299155.1 Elephantulus edwardii | reverse complement strand
TAATTTAAAACTAAAAAAGCAGAATGCAAGGATACTTCAACATAACAAAAACAGTCTATATAAGACATCACATTAACAAAACAAAAGAAAAAGATCTATTAGAGTCTATCAATTGTTACAGAAAAAGCCTTTGACAAAATCTAACATTCTTTCCTGGTTAAAACACTCAACAAAATAGGAATATAATGGACTGTTTAAAAAAGGGAATGAATAGATACGCCTTGGGGAAAGTGCAGTCAGAGTGGTCTTTGCAGGCAAGAATGATGAGACTTCAGCTCAAATCCTTTGGACACGTTGCTAGGAGGTTCTATTCCTTGGAGAAGGACATGAGGTTGGAAAGGGTGGAGAGTAGGTGAAGAAGAGGAAAACCCTCAATCAGCTGGATTGACATGGTGATTGCTGCAATGGGCTCTTGTGTGTCAGGAAGTGTGATAATGGTGCAGGATAGAATAGGGTTCATATCTTTTGTTCATAGTGTCGCTATTAGTCCTACTCGACTTGTAGGCACCTAATAACAACAACAACAATATCGGAAAATGAAGGTCTGTCAGCAAATGAATCTCCTAAAAGCATTAACCCACCCATGTCCTTAATGTGAACTCTCTTTTCAGTATGTAATAATTTTTCAGGAATGTTTTTTTGGCTCTCCAACTTGAGAAGCTCATGTTTCAGCACTGTATCAGTTAGTGTTCTGCTAATATTCATAAAATTTTAACGGGCCAATTATTTCTTAAGAGGATTTCCAGTCCTACTTCAAGGTTTGTCTTAGTCTGGAAGCTTAGTTGAAACCTGTCCATCATGCATAATCTTCCTTGTAGTGACATTTTCTAGCAGCATATTTTCTAGCACCATGCAAGTTACCACAATAGGCAAACTGACAGACGAGTATTGTAATGAGTGTTTATATAAATAGAATAACTCTTATTTAAAAATAGATTTTTTAAAATAAAATTTTTATTTTATACTGGTTTACTTACAAAGTTTATATACATTGTTTTTCACACTGGATCCTTCCCATTTCTTTTACCCACCCCTCCCTAACTCATCAAATTATGCAATCCTATGATTATTGCCTTGCTTATCCTTACCTCTCTGCTCCTAGCCTCCCACCCTTGAATCCTCATGCATTTTTTATTTGTTATCTTTATATTTCTATAATAATGTTCTTATACAGTACTTGTCCTTATGGGATTGAGTTAGTTCACTTAGCATAATGCTCTCTAGTCCCTCCCAAGTTAAGTAGTGATTTTCAAAATCATTGCTCCTGCATGCTGCATAATATTCCATCATGTGAATGTACCATAATTTCTCCATCCATTCGATTGTGGTTGACATTTGGGTTGTTTCTATGTTGTTATGATAGTGAATAATGGTGCAATGAACATTGTATATACAAATATCTATTTGTGTCTCAGTTCTAATTTTCTCAGGGTATATTTCTAACAATGGGATAGCAGGGTATTATGAAATTCCTGTGTTCAGCTTTATGAAGAAACACCAAACTGCCTTCCAGAGTGATTTTACCATTTTACAATCCCACCAATATAGGAGTTCCTATCTCTCCACATCTTTTACAACATTTATTACTTGCTGTCCTGTTAAACTTTGCCACTGTTAGGCAACATGAGGCTGGAATCCATTTTGAAAGCCGTTATAGGAGCTGGCTTCTATAGGAGCTTGGTGGCCAGGATTGGTGAGCATTAGGGTGGAAAGTTGATTGGTTTAGGGGAGGGAATACAGCCTCTCAGATAAAAAAGCCTTTTGATCAGCAGCATGAGGTTGGAATCCATTTTGAAATCCCAATTAAAACAAGCTTGGAGGCAGGAGTGATCCACTTCTGAAATGTTTTGCCTCTGGAAACTCTATAAACAGTACTCATAGGGTCGCTATGAGTCATCTATGACTCAACGGCACCTAACAACAATAACAATGACAACACAGAGAGAGCTATGTTTGCCTAGTGGACAGAAAGTTATGCTACCAAGTCCAAGGTGGGTGATATTAATCTGAGATCATCAATCCTGGCTTAAATTGTTTTTGTCAAACATTCTTCTAAGTGATATAGCACTGGTCTGTGCATTGCTCTACAGAGGTAACTCATGGTTGCTGTGATGCTAAAAACTGACACTGATGTGACAAATGTGATAATGGTTACCCATGGTAGACAGTGTTTGGTGGAGCTTCCCGATTAAAACAAGATTGGAAGCAGGAGTGGCATCCACTTCCGAAATGGCTTACTGCCAGAAACTCTATGAACAGGGCTCAGGTCTCACGTTATGAGTCATTTGCAACTCAATGACACCTAACAACAGCAACAACCACTGGAGTGAAATTGTATCTCATTGTGATTTTAATATGCATCTCTCTGATTGCCAATGTTTTTGAGCATTTCTTCACATGTTGGCAATCTGAATATCTTCTTCTGTGAAATTTATTTTAGTTCTTTTGAGATTGAATCTTATTAAGTGTGTAACTTTCTTCCTACAAGTAATTGAAATTTTCTCAGGTTCGTTCCTTTTGTTTTAGTACTTTTCAATACTGTCAACACAGTCATATTATAGAAGTGTGACACAGCACATTAAAAAACATTAGGATAATTTCCTTCCAACTCAAATATAAGAGATTAAGATAAAATTGTAGGCTGTTAATTTATTATTACTTAATTTCATTGTTGTTTTTTTAAAAAATGTTCCTCAGAATATGAGATTTTCTATGTGGATCAGAGAAAATGTAGAAATATGTTACACTGAAGCATATTCCAATTAAGTAAAATACAACAGAATTGTCTCCTGCTGGTTCTGACTTAATAAGACAAATTATCTCTCTATGTTTGGCCCTGGATGTGCTCACCAAGTTGTGCCAAGAAATCTGGAGAACAACCACTTGGCCAACTGACTGGAAGAGATCTATATTTGTTCCCATTCCAAAG
>NW_006400108.1:2026418-2027601 GCF_000299155.1 Elephantulus edwardii | reverse complement strand
CGGTTGGCGCAGGATAGAGCAGGGTTTAGGGCTGTTGTGCATAGTGTCGCTATGAGTCGGAAACGACTCGATGGCACATAACAACAACAACAACAACATGTTTGGTAGACATGTTGGCCACTATGTACAACATTACTTTTGTTTCTATTATCTCTAATGCATAGGTGGATAAATTGGGAATACACAAAATGCAGACAGGAGCAGAACTGCTTAAACTAAAGGGTCATTACACCAGAGTTTTAGTCTGCACAAAGAGGTGTTATTATGTGTTTTTTAAATTACAATGTTTAATAGTGTATTAACCTGAAGACTTTCACTGCTTGGAGTAGTTCAAGAAGTATTCCTTATAAAGTTTCATTTGCTTTCAGTCAGTGAGTATGTGACATACTTTTGTACCAGTGGGCATAAAGGTGATATGTTTTGAACAGAAGAAAAATGTGAATGACTTTGCTCAATTTCTTGGCCTCCCTATCAGAACCTGGGGTTCCAGTGCTTGTCAGGAAAAATCCTAGTGTTCGGACAGTCAACGAACATCTTGCATGAAATCCAGGTGGAATGAATTATTCTATCCTTAGTGCAGAAACTATAAATGAAACCCGAACCTAGAAAACCTTTTCTATCCTCAGTGCAGAAACTATGCATGAAACCTGAACCTAGAAAAGCTTACTAGTAGGAATCCTACAATTGGCAGAGCCTTGCTAGTTTTTCTGGCTAAATGCACTCTTCCTCTACCTCTTCCTTGTGCTTCCATTGTTGAACGTCTTGCAACAATCTCTACTTTTTAGATTTCCCCTAAATACAGGACAACCCTGACTTAATAACAAAAATATCATAAAAACAATAATGCCTACACACTAGATGCCTATTAGATGTTAGGGATTGTTTTTAAAAAGTTCTTACTTATCTTCAGCAAGATTTTACTTGCATGTGAACAGTCCAGCAACAAGGTATACTGTAAATTGTTGTTGTTGTTGTTATGTGCCATTGGGTTGCTTGCGACTCATAGCGACCTACAAGAGCCCTAAACACCATTCTATCCTGTGGCAACCTTGCTGTCTCAAATACACTCATTCCCACCACTCTACTCACAGAATCGATCCATCTCATCAAGGGTCTTCCTCTCCTGCACCGTCCCTCCACTCTCCCAAACATGATGTCCCTCTCCAAGGACCAGTCCCTCCTT
>NW_006400108.1:2024110-2026122 GCF_000299155.1 Elephantulus edwardii | reverse complement strand
GCGCACCTTAATCTCCAGCCTGAGGTTGTTGCAGTTCAGTACTCTTGAGAGGTCCCTCACAACTGACTTTCCCAATGCAATTCATCTCCTGATTTCCTGGCTGCTGTTACCAAGAGTGTTGACTGTGGAGCCAAGTAAACTAAAACTGAAGACAAGTGGTATTAACCCACAAGAAGTCAATCATGGAGTGGAAGTTTAAGAGGCCTTTTTCTCAGGATCTTCCAGGAAAAGAAGCTGTACGTAACTTAAGATAAATACTGTGAATTACTACCAGTAATTCAAGCTGTATTCAGAAGCATCCATAGCACAAAGGATATAATTGCTGCTGATGTCAGATGGATCTTGGTAGAAAGCAGAGAACAAAATAGAGTGTGTATTAATTTGAAGGAATTAATCCATTTTCCCATTTGTCAGTTTTAAACTGAACAGGCTTAGCCATTAAAGTTGAGAATCTCAGTACTAGTAATTCAGAAGGAGCAGAGAATGTGCCAGTCAGAGTAGGCTCTACATTCGAGCTTAAGAAGTTGCAGTAAAGAACCAGAGATGAGCATGTGACAGAGCTGGCTTGGGAATGCTATTCCATGGAGCCAGACCTGGGGGAGTTTGCCCAAGATTGTTGGATGACTGGAGGGAGATGCGTATGTGTGCATTATATCTCTTTGGTATGCGTGTGTGAAAATATCTAGGTGTGTGTCAAAGAATCTTAGGGTGTGAGATTCCCTGTATTTCTAAGTAATGTTATTATTGGTGCCATCTAGATAGAGTATTATGATTCATGTGACCCCAGGTGATAAAGTCAATCATTTTTGCAGATTTGGAACCAACTGATAGCTGGACCTACAGTGAATTTTTGGACTGTAAATCTCATAGGAGGAGAGTGTTCATTTCCCATGGACCACTTCCTGGTGTATTAGAACCACCAGAGAGGTGTCACTTTGGGTTAGCAGGCCACTTCTCAACAGTTTCTGCCGCTAGAGCTTCCCATGTGATAATGTACTAGAGTGAGATTCCTTAGAAAATATTCTTGACTATAATCTTTATAGAAGCAGATGGCCAGACTTATAGAACCACTGGGAGGGTTCAACTACCAACCTTTTAGTTAGTATGGCAGTGCTTATTGTTATATCATCAGTCATGAGAGCTTCCTTCCCACTAAGCGTTGTTGTTGTTTTTGTATGTGCCGTCGAGTCACCTGCTAGTAATAGTGACCCTATGTCCAACAGCCCTAAACCCTGCCCTATCCCTTGCCAATCTCACTGTCTCAGACATGCCCATCCTTGTTACCTCATTGACAGAATCAATCCATCTCATTGAGGGTCTTCCTCTCCTGTGCCATCCCTCCACCCTCCCAAGCAGGACGGCCCTCTCAAAGGACTGGTCCCTCCTTGCAACATGTCCAAAGTATATCAGACAAACCTTCAGAATCCTTGCCTCCAAGGACCAGCCTGGTTTCACCCTCTCTAGGTGAACTTGTTTGTTCTCCTAGCAGTTCATGGTATAGTCAATAATCTTCTCCAGCACTAAAGCTCAAAGACATCAACTCTCCTTCTATCATCCCTTGTCCAACTCTCTGAAGCTTAGCAAGTAATGGAAAAGACCATGGCCTGTATCAGGTGCACCTTAGTCTCCAGACTGACATCGTTGCTGACAGCAGACTTTCCCAATGCAATTTATCTTTCAATTTCCTGGCTGCTGATATCAAGAGTACTGACTGTAGAGCCAGCCAAGCAATAACAATTGTAAATATGTGTTGGGTTTTTTTCCTATTTTTAAAATTTTAATTGTGATTTTAAATAAAGTTTACAGAACACATTTTTGGTTTGTTTTTTTTTTTTTCTAAGAAATGTCACATTTGTGGAGCTCTGGTGCGCTAGTGGCAAGAAACTGTGCTGCAATCTCAAAGGTGGCTGATTCAAATCCACCAGATACTCTGCTGGAGGAGGGGCAATCTCTTCCTGTGACAGTCAGATCCAATTCGAAGGTAACAACAACAACAAAAGTCTCATTATTGT
>NW_006400108.1:2020008-2022890 GCF_000299155.1 Elephantulus edwardii | reverse complement strand
TCCTTTATTACCTTTGGGTGGCACTGTTTATGAGTAAGAATTCCTTTTCCTGACACAGACCCTAATCTGGCAGCAATAGCTGCCCCAATAATTTTAGCCATTCTCTGGGCTTTTCTCTTCCCTCTAGATCCCAGTTGTTAAAAGAGGGGAAAATGTAAACAAATATATAACAAATAATTTTAAACAATATAATGTTTTAAGTTTAAGGCTAGAAATATTAACAATATGATCATTTCCAATCCAGAGATACATGTCCCAATGCAGTTCCTATTTTCCGTAAATGTTTTTCATAAGAAGAATATTGTAAATGTGAATAGTTATACTATTCCTCATCCATGCCATGATATAGTGTTATAAATCCATTGCCTTCCTTACTCTAACTTAAATTTTTTTAAATTTAAATTTATTATTAATCTCAGAAAAATTTACAGAGGCTTTAGATTTCCATCCATTCATTGTTACATATTTCTCCCCTCTCAAGCCTCCTCCCAGAACACTACCCTCTTGGAAAAGTAAAAGAAAAATTCTTTCATTGTTTTACAAACCCTCCCCCATGTCCCCTCCACCATGTAGCCATCGCTCTAGACTCCTGTCATGACAGAAATACCTAATCACGCATCCCTTTTAAACAGTTTTCTCCCTCATCTGTTTCAGTGCAGTATACATTATCGAACACATCTTTCTCAGTCTCTCCCCAAACCCAAGGTCAGTCCTGTTTTACAACAGTGGAACCATGCAATATTTGTCCTTTTGTGACTGGGAAACTGCACTCAGTATAATGTTCTCCAGAGTCAACCATTTTGAATAATATTGCATGAGTTCCTTGTTTTTCAATGCTGCATGGTAATCCATTGTGTGAATATACCACAGCTTCTCTATCCATTTGTTTGTTGATGGGCATTTAAGTTGTTTCCAACTCCTTGCTATTGTGAACAAAGCTGTAATAAACATGGGTGTGCATATATCTGCTTTGATGTCAGTTATGGTCTCTTCGGGGTATATTCCCAGTTGTGGAATTGCTGGGTCAAATGGTATCTCTATTTGCAACTTTTTGAGAAAGTAACTTACTGCCTTCTGCAGGGGTTGCACCAGTTTACACTCCCACCAACAGTGAAAAAGGGTTCCAGTTTCTCCGCAACCTCACCAGCATTTGTTGCTTGCAGTTCTGTTAAATTTTGCTATTTTGACTGGGATGAGATTATATCTCATAGTTGTTTTAATTTGAATCTCTCTTAGAGCTAGGGATTTTGAATATTTTTTCATGTGTTTGTTAGTCATCTGAACGTCATCTTTGGTGAAGTGCCTGTTCATATCCTGTGCACATTTTTCTATTGGATTATTTACCTTTATCTTGTTCTGGTGCTCAAGTATTTTATAAATTCTGGATATAAGTCCCTTATCTGATATGTTATTACCAAATACTTTTTCCCAGTCAGTGGCTTCCCTTTTTACCCTGTTGGAGAAGTTTTTGAATGTGCATAGGGATTTTATTCTTAGAAGGTCCCATTCATCTACTTTATCTTCTCCTGGTTGTAGGTTTTTCAGGATTCTTGGAAGACTGTTAATGTTGTGGATTAGGACTTCTACTGTTGTTCCTAGCTTTTTTGTAATGAAGTTTATTGTTCTTGGTTTTAGTCCTAGGTCCATGATCCACCTTGAGTTGGTTTTTGTGTATGGCGTGAGGTGTGCGTCTTGCTTGCGTCTTTTGCAGATACTTTTCCAATTTTGCCAACACCATTTGTTAAAAAGGCTGTTGTTTCCCCACTTAACTAATTTCATATCCTTGTCAAAAATCAGTTGACCATGTATAGATGGGCTGATCTCCGGGTTCTCCGTTCTATTCCATTGATCTATGTGTCTGTCATGGTACTAGTACCATGCTGTCTTTACCACCATGGCAGTGTAGTAGGATTTGAAATCAGGGAGTGAGATACCTCCTACCATTCTTCTGTTTTTAAGTAGTGCTTTGCTTATCAGGGCTTCTTTCCATTCCAAACGAAATTGAGATTGTCTTTCCCATCTCATTGAAGAATTGGGTTGGTATTTGTATTGGGATTGCATTAAACATGTATATTGCCTTTGGTAGTATTGTTCTTTTCACAATATTGAGTCTTCCTATGCATGAGCAAGGGATATTCTTCCACTTCTCAAGATCTCTTGTTGTTTCTTGTAGTAATGTTTTGTAATTTTCTTGGAAAAGGTCCTTTGTACTTCTGGTTAAATTTATTCCTAAGTATTTAATCTTATGATTAGGTATTGTGAAGTGTATTGGTTTTTCTTAGCACTGGCTCTGTGTTCTCTTTGTCACTGTAGAGAAATCTAATTGATTTTTGTATGTTGATCTTGTATCCTGCCACTTTGCTAAATTGGTCCACTGTGTTCAATAGTTTTATTGCTGAATCTTTAGGGTTTTCTAAATATACTATCATGTCATCCGCATAGAGAGATAATTTTACCTTCTCTTTGCCAATTTGGAGACCTTTTATTCCTTTCTCTTGTCTTATTGCTGTCACTAAGACTTCCAAAACAATATTGAATAAGAGAGGTGATAGTGGGCATCCTTGCCTAGTTCCTGTTCTTAAAGGGAATGCCTTTAACCTCTCTCTATTGAGAACAATGTTTGCTCTCGAGTTTTCATAATTACCTATTCTATGTTGAAGAAATTACCCTCTAATCCTATTTTGTTGGGTGCTTTAATCAGGAAAGGGTGTTGGAATTTGTCAAAGGCCTTTTCTGCATCAATTGATAGGATCATATGGTTCTTGTTCTTTGCTTTGTTAATGTGATGAATTAATTGTTTTCCTTATGTTGAACCATCCTTGCATACCTGTTATGAATCCTACTTGGTCATGGTGAATAATGTCTTTGATGTATCATTGGAT
>NW_006400108.1:2015958-2019078 GCF_000299155.1 Elephantulus edwardii | reverse complement strand
CTGACCCAGAAATGATTGAAGGTAAGGTCCTTCCATAGCTTGCCTCAGGCTCCTCTGCATCTCTACAGGACTCCTGAAGTCTTCTGCTCTTCTGCATCCTGGCGCTGCAAGCTGCACTGCTGAAAATATCGGTAGGCTCGGACACCGCAGAGGTATCCCCTATACACAGTAAGTAATATCATGGAGGTGGAGAAGGTCTTGCATCCAATGTCGGCTAGCTGCTTGGCAGTTGGCATACTGGCTCCTAAATGCCGCGGCCTCCGCAGGTAATGTATCGCTGTTAAGGTTTACGCAACTTCCTGTGGCGACCAAACGCAGCACCCGGAACCAAAGACGTATGGGCCGCCGCCCTGACAATCTTGATCCTCAAGCTGTTGTTGTGTAGCGTTCTCGCTCCTGCATGCCCTTTCTCTCCAGGCTGGTTGCCAACAGGAGAGAAGGAACCACGTGCGTGCCACCACAGAAATCCACCAACCAAGGCGAGAACCTGTGCCGGGAGCTTGTCGTGCTGATTACCTCTGTGCACTTCCGGCTTCCGTCAAGAAACTTCTTAATTACATTTTTTATTTCTTCTAGTACCCAGCCATGTTCAGGCAAGGTGTTGTTCAGCTTCCAAATGTATAGTTTTTTCTCCCTTATCATCCTATTATTAATTTCTAATTTTGTAGCAATATGGTCTGACAAGAAGGTTTGTATTATTTCTATGTATTTTTAATTTATTGATGCTTGCCTTGTGACCTAGAATGTGATCTATTCTAGAGAATGTTCCATGTACATTGGAGAAGAAGGTATACTATGTTTTTTTGGGGGTGCATTAGTCTATACATATCTATGAGGTCAAGGTGGCTTATTGTGTGGTTTAAGTCTGTATCTCTGTTGAGTTTTTTTCTGGTAGTTCTGTCTTTTCTTGAAAGGGGTGTATTGAAGGCTCTGAGCACTATAGTAGTGTTGTCTATTTGCATTATTAGTTTTGTTAATGTTTGTTTTATGTACTTTGCTGGTCTTTCATTTGGTGCATAGATATTTATTATTGTTATGTCCTCTTGTTCTTTTGACCCTCTCAGTATTATGTAGTGACCTTCCTTGTCCTTTGTGATGGTTTTTACGTTGATATTTATTTTATCAGAGATTAATATAGCTACTCCTGCTTTTTTCTGGTTGCCATTTGCTTGGTATGTTTTCCCCCACCCTTTTATTTTTAGCCTGTCTTTATCTTCATTTTTCAGGTGTGTCTCTTGTAGACAACATATTGATGTATTTTGTTTTTTTATCCAATCTGCTACTCTCTTTCTCTTCAGCGGTGCATTTAAACCATTCACGTTCAGTGTGACTATTGAGAGGTTAGGTTTTATTGCTATCATTGTGTTGAGTTCTTTTTGGTGTTGTTGCTAGTTACTTTGGACCATGCACTTTCTGTGCTATGTCTGTAAGAAAGACATCTCTGAGTCTTTCCTGCAATGCTGGTCTTGTTTTTACAAACTCTCTTAGGTTCTGCTTTTCTGGGAATATCTTGATCTGTCCTTCATATCTGATGGATAATTTTGCTGTGCCAAGTTTTCTTGGTTGACTGTTGTGTTCTATGAGTGTTTGATATATTTCCTTCCACTCTCTTCTTGCTTGTATGGTTTCTTTTTAGAAATCGGCACTTAATCTTATCTGTTCTCCCTTATAGGTTACTCTTTGTTTCTCCCTTGCTGCTTTCAGGATTTTCTTCTTATCTTTGCTTCTGGCAAATTTAACTGCGATATGCCTTGATGTTTTTCTTTTGTGGTCTAATCTATATGGTGTTTGCTGAGCTTACCGAATACATATTCTGTCATTCTTCATTACGCCTGGGAAATTTTCCTCTAGTAATTCTTCCACAACTTTTTCAGTGCCTTTACTTGCTTCTTCCTTTTCTGGAATTTCAGTGACACACATGTTATTTCTCTTGATGGTGTCCCACACTGTTCTTAGGTTTTCTTCTTTTTCCTTCTATTTTGAGTTTGCTTTTTGCTCTATCAGATCAGTGGTGACAATTCTGTCTTCAGTTTCACTGGTTCTGTGTTCCATCTCATCAACTCTGCTCATATGTCCTTCCATCATGTTGACAGCCTCTGAAATATTGGACCTTATATTTTGAATAGTGGATTCTTGTTTTTCCACTGCCACTAATGCCTCCTTTGTTTTCTCTGCAATGCTCTGCATTGTTTTTCTGAACTCCTCCTGGTTTTTGCTTGTAGTATCCTGTAATTCATCAAGTTTGTCTTTCATCCATTTTATATATTCAGTCACTCCTCTTTTAAATTCTGTGTCAGAAAGTTCTATCAGACTTTCTGGCTTCAGGAAATCCACTGATACTGTGTCACCCTTTGGGAGTAATACATTGCTTTGCTCTTGTGTATTGTGTGGGATAGTTTGTTTTCTTTGAGATATTGATATGTTCTTGATCTAAAGACAATGCTCTAGAGATCATTTGGGCAGCTACCTAACTTGTGCATTTCTCTGAACTTCTGACTTCAGAGAAATGTGAGTTCAGAGCCTGTGAGGTGAATCTCTTGTTGGTAAGACTGGCCAAGGTGCTCTCGATTAAAGGCAAGTTGATTGCGCAGGAGTGTAGGCACTGGTGTGGCGCCAATGGGGTGAGGCAGGCACAGGGTTGGGGTGATCACAAGGGCCGGTCAAACACTTGGGAGACCTTGCTCAAACCTCTGCTGTCTTAGTGTGCTCACGATTTTGGTCCCTACTCAAATTCCCGCTGTCCATTGCCCACCCAGTGGTTTTCTCGGTGTTCCCTGCCTGGTGACACTTACGCAGGTGCCCTCACACAACAGCCCCTACTCCAGCAGAGTCCTGGATCCAACAGGACCCAAAATGTCAAGGTCAAATTCCCACTGACCCACTAGCCTCTGGCTAGTCTGTAGAGTCCACAAAAGCCAGCCAGTGGCTGGCTCATTTCTGTGCAGTTGGTGTGGCCCAAGAGAGCTTCGCCAAATTCCCCACCAGTGGGCACACCCTTGGTTGCTCTCTCAGGTAATCAGCAATGTCCCAGTAAACCCAGTCAGGATCCTACTGGCCTTACTCCTGCCAGATTAATTCCACAGCAGCTCGGCTGATACCTCTGGGTGATGGTTGGATCCA
>NW_006400108.1:2011848-2015803 GCF_000299155.1 Elephantulus edwardii | reverse complement strand
CACAGGAGCACAGGACTTGGACACTACCACCAGGAGGGAGGGGGAAGAGCTTGGGCACTGCTGGGGGTTTATGCAGCATCACCCTGCATGGTGGGGTCATGAAGGCATGGGATGCAGGGGGGCAACACAGTGGCGGGTAATTGTTGCTCCTCTGGGGTCACACTGTTGGCGGTAGTCACTCCTCTGGAGTTCCGTTGTGGCTGGCAGGCTGTTGCTCCTCCTGGGTCTCTCAGAAGCTGTCGGCAGTTGGTTGCTCCTCTGGAGTCACAGGGTGGCAGGCGATTGCTCCCTACTTGCTCCTGGTGGGTGTGTTTCCTAATGGCTTGGCTGGTGTCTTTTGGCTGGGACTCAGCTGTCCTGTCTGTGGTTGAAATTCCAGCTCTCTGGCTGGCACTGCCTTTCGGCTGGTGCTGCGTTCTGGCTGGCGCTGCTCTCCGGTTTCTTTTTCTTTTTAATATTCCTTCATTGTTACACAATTTCCTCTTCTCCTTCTCCCCTCTATCTCCTCCAGTCCCTTATGCAATGTACCTCTTATTCTGGACTGTTGTCATGTACATATTGCCTAATCATATATTCCTTTTAAACAGTAATTTTGTTCATCTGTTCTGATACAGTGTTCATTATCTATCCACTCTTTTCCTAGTTTCCCTCCCAACCCCCCCCCATGTTAGTCCTGCTTTATAAATGTGGTGTTATGCAGTATTTGCCCTTTTATGACTGAGATATTTCACTCAGGACAACATCCTCTTGCGTGACCCATGTTGTGTAATGTTCTACAAGTTCATTGTGTTGTATTCCATTGTATGAGTATACCATAGTGTTTCTATCCATTCATTTCTAGCCATCTCTTTGTTATTGTGAATAACGAACAATAAACATGGGTGTGCATACGTCTATTTAGGTGTGTAAGCTCTGGCTTCTTTAGGGTATATTCCCTGTATTCTGTAGGTTATATTCCCAGTAGTGGAATTGCTGGGTCAAATGGTATTTCTATTTCCAACTTTTTGAGAAAGCATCGGACCAGGTTCCATAGTGATGGCATCATTTTACATTCAAACCAGAAGTAAATAAGGGTTCCAGTCTATCCACAACCTCACCAGCATTTGCTGTTTCCTGTTATTGTTGCTTGGGTGAGATTCCTTTTCAGGAGTTCACTTACGATTAGAGTGTCAACTAATTCAGGGAATAGTTGTTATTTTTCAGTTGTTGTTTATCATCTGCTTTTTAAAAATTTTATTTTATATTGCTTTGCTTATAAAGCGTTTCACACTATTTTTCATTCATATTGTGTTTCATACAATCATTCTCATGGCATTATGTTTTATAAAATTAATCACCATTATACCTTGCCCATCATAGGGCAAGGTCTTTTCACCTGGATCCGTCCCATTTTTCTTCACCCTCTTCTTCCATCCAACAAACTATGCAACCCTGTGGTTTTTTGGTCTCTTCCTTCCTCACCTATCCACTTTTTGCCCTTGCCTCTTGAATTCCCATACATAATGTATGTTACTAGTTATCCTTCTATTTTTACAATAATGTCTGTATGCAATGTTTTTCCTTATGAAACAGTTCACTCTGCATAATGCTCTCTAGTCTCTCCCAAGTCATGAAGTATTTTTCAAAATAATTGCTCCTGAGTGCTGTATAGTATCCTACGATGTGAATGTAGCACAATTTCTCAATCTGTTTAGTTGTGGTTGGACATTTTGACAGTTTTAATGTACTTCAATGGTGAATAACACCGCTATGAATATTGGTGAATACATCTCCATTTGTGCCTCAGTTCTAATTTCCTTGGAGTATATTCCTAGTAGTGGAATAGCTGAGTCATATGAATTTCTATGCTCAGTTTTTGAGAAAGCACAAAACCACCTTCCGTAGTGGTTGTATCATTTTACAATCCCAACAACAATGTATCAGAGTTCCACATCCTCTCCAACATTACTTGCTGTCTTGTTAAACTTCGTTACTGCTACTGGAATGAAATGGAGTTGCATCTCCTCTCCTCTCCTCTCCTCCCTTCCTCTCCCCTCCCCTCTTCCTCCTCCTCCTTCTCCTTCTATCTCTCTCTCTCACGCTTCAGGTGGGCCCAGGTAAACATTCTTTTAAGTTGTGCCAAGAAATCTGGAAAACAACCACCTGGCCAACTGACTGGAAGAGATCTATATTTGTTCCCTTCCCAAAGAAGGGTCATCGAACAGAGTATGGAAACTACAGAACAATATCATTAATTTCACATGCAAGCAAGATTTTACTGAAGATTATCCAAAAACGACTGGAACAACACATCAGCAGAGAATTGTCAGAAGTCCAGACTAGGTTTAGAGGAAGTTGTGGTACTAGGGATATGATAGCTAATGTTAGATGGATCTTAGCTGAAAGCAGTGAATACCAGAAGAATGTATATCTGTGTTTTATTGACTATGCAAAGGTGTTTGACTGTGTGGATCATAGCAAACTGTGGCTGACAGAAGAATGGGAATCCCAGAACACATGATCGTGCTAATGAGAAACCTATACTTGGACCAAGAGGCAGTCGTCAGAACAGAGCAAGAAAACACTGCATGGTTCAAAATTGGGAAGGGCGTACGACAGGGATGTGTCCTATCTCCATACCTTTTCAACCTATATGCAGAACGGATTATCTGGGGGGCTGGCATCTATGAGGAGAAATGTGAGGTCAAGATTTGTGGAAGATCTATCAACAAGCTGCGATATGCAGATGATAGAACCCTGCTTGCTGAAACAGAGGAGGACCTGAAGTGCTTGCTGCAGAGTGTCAAGGACTACAACCTCCAATATAGATTGAGGCTCAACGTCAAGAAGACAAAGATTCTCACCACTGCACTAATTGGCAGCATCAGGGTGGATGGTGAAAAGATTGAGATTGTTCACAGTTTCAGCTTACTTGGCTCCACAGTCAAAACTCGGCACCAGCAGCCAGGAAATTAGAAGACGTATTGCCGTGGGATACTCTGCTGTTAGGGACCTCTCCAAAGTACTGAAGAGCAATGGTGTCTCTTTGGAGACCAAGGTGCATCTGATACAGGCCATGGTCTTTGCAATAACTTGTTATGCAAAGAGAGTTGGACAATGAGTAAGGAGGATAGAAGGAGAATTGATGCCTTTGAGCTGTGGTGCTGGAGAAGAGTATTGAGGGTACAATGGACTGCTAGGAAAACAAACAGATTCGTCCTGGAAAGGGTTAAACCAGGCTGCTCCTTAGAGGCAAGGATTCTTAGGCTCTGTCTAACACACTTTGGACATGTTGCAAGGAGGGACAGGTCCCTGGAGAGGGACATCATGCTTGGTAGGGTGGAGGGACAGTGCAGAAGGGGAAGGCCCCCTATGAGGTGGATTGATTCAGTGATTGGGGTAATCGGGATGGGTGTGTCAGAGACAGTGCGATTGGCACACGACAGAGCAGAGTTTAAGGCTGTTGTACATAGGGTCACTATAGGTCGCAAGTCACTTGACGGCACATAACAACAGCAACAACAACATATTGATTTATTTACAAAGTTCGAATACATTGGTTTTCACACAAGATCCTTCCAATTTCCTTCAATCCCTCCATCAAATGGGGTTGCATCTCTGATTGTTACTGATTATGAGCATTTTTCAGGTGTTTGTTAGCCATCTGAAAGTTTTCCTCTGTGAAAGTCTTTTGTCCATTTTGTAATTGGATTATCAGTGCTTTTCTTGAAAAGGCCCAGGAGTGTTCTGTAAACATTGTTATGAGATGTTGTTGTTGTTATTATGTGCCATCGAGTCACCTGCGACTCATAGCGACCCTATGTACAACAGCCCTCAACTCCGCTCTGTCCTGTGCCAATCGCACTGTCTCTGACGCTCCCATCCCAATTATCCCAGTCACTGAATCAATCCACCTCATAGAGGGCCTTCCTCTCCTGCGCTGTCCCTCCACCCTCCCAAGCATGACGTCTCTCTC
>NW_006400108.1:1971906-1979764 GCF_000299155.1 Elephantulus edwardii | reverse complement strand
GTCAAGGTGCTCCAGATTAGAGGCAGGTTGATTAACCAGATGTGTAGACACAGGTGTGGAGCCAAACGGGGTTGCGGTGATCAGAAGGGCAGGTCAACCACTTGGGGGACCTCACTCAGGCCTCAGCTGTCTGGGTGTGCTTACAATTGCGGTCCCTATTCAAATTCCAGCTGTCCATCTCCCACCCAGTGGTTTTCATTCACTGGTCCTTGTCCAGTAGTGCTCACGCAGTTGCCCTTGCACAGTGGCCCCTGCCCAGGAAGGGTCCTGCGTCCAAGGGGACTCAACAAGACAAAGTCAAGTTTCCACCAACCCACTCACCTCTGGCTGGTCTGCAGTGTTCACAAAAGTTCAGCCAAATTATCTCCTGGGTTGAAGGGGACTGAACAATACAAAGTCAAATTATCACCAACCCACTCACCTCTGGCTGGTTTGCAGTGTCCACAAAAGTTCAGTCAAATTATCACTGGCCCGCTCATTCCTGGGCAGTTGGCATGCCCCCAGAGAGCTCAGCCAAATTCCCACCAGTGGACTCACCCTTGGCATCTCTCCCAGACAATCGGCGGTACCCCAGAAAACCCAATTAGGCTCCTACCAGCCTTTCTCGTCACAGATCAGTCCCACAGCAGCTCGATTGGTGGCTTCAGACGATGGCTAGCTCCACCGTGTGCCTTTATGTGCTGACTCAGAATTGTACTTTCCACAGCTGTTGTTGTGCTGCGTGAAGAAGTTTCTATTGGCCCTGGAGCACCGCCAGGGAGTGCAGGGTTGTGGTGAGGCCACCAGGTGTGCCAGAAGTGTGGGGGCACGGGATGGTGGCGGGGTGGTGTCCCTGGACACGGTGCTCTGGCAGCGATGGGGGTGCAGGGCTTGGGCAGCACTGGGAGTTTGGGGTTGCAGTCTGTACGCAGATATTAAGCTGCCAGTCCTCAGCAAATAAGTCTTATGCCACGTAGCTCTCCTTGTGCGCCGCCTGGCTCTCCTTGTGCTTAAAATCACAATTCTTAAAAAAAAGTAAAAAGAAAAATACACACCTCAAGCAAACAAAAAAAGAAAACAAAAATTCTCATCACTGGGCCAATAGGTCACATTATGATAGAGAAAAGATTAAAACTGTCAATTATTTCATTTTATGTAGATTCAAAGTCAATGCATTTGGTACCAGCAGTCAGGAGAATCAGGCCATGTATCATACTGGGAAGGTTTGTAATCAGGGACTTCTCCAAATTACTGAATAGTAATAATGTTAGTTTTAGGGCTAAAGTTTGTCTCATTCAGACGATCTTTTCAATCCCTATTTATATATCTGAAAGCTGGACAATGAAAAAATTAATCCCTCTTCACTGAAAACAATGGAATAGTGTGTATACTCTTCACTCTTTAGAGAAAATTCCCCTCTAATCTTAATTTGTTGATTGTTTTACTAGAAAATGTGTTGAATTTTGTAAAGAAAAAGGCTTTTCTGCATCAAATTATTGGATGACCTGTTTCTTGTTCTCTGTTTTCTTAATGTGATGAATTATGTCGTTTTTCTTATGTTGAAGCATCCTTGCATATCTATTATGAATACCACTTTGTATGATGAATTGTTTTTTATATATTCTATTGGATTCTATTGGCCAGAATTTTTTCAGCATTGTTGCATTTATGGTCATGAGACATACTTATCTATAGTTTTCTCTTTTGGGATATCTTTAGTATCCGGGATATATTTGCTTCATATAATAAATCTGAGAGTATTCCTTCCCCCCCCCTTATGTTTCTGTTTTCTGATGTACTTTATGTATAATTTGTGGCAGTGCTTCTCTAAATGTTCAGTAAAATTCACTGGTAAGGCATTTGGTCCAGGACATTTTTTGTTATTGGAAGATTTTTTTCTTAACTGCTCAATTTCTTCTTTTGTGAAGGTTATGTTAAAGTGTTTTAATTTAGTCTGTTAGATTTTGTAGGTTGTGATGTCCTTGGTATTTGTCTATTTCCTCTAGATTTTCTTTTTTATTTCCTCTTTTTTTGGGGGGGTTCATTCATTCATTGTTGCACTGTTTTCTCCACCCTCATCCCCAGTTCGTTCTTCTTTCCCCCACCCATGTCTGTTTTAATTGTCCAATTGCCACAGTGCTTGTCAAAGCCAGTTCTGATTAATCTCCTTTGTCAGTGTGTCCCTTGCCATTCCCTATCACTCCTCCCTGAGAGAGACTTCACCCTGATTCATAAGGAAAAGGGGATGACATATTCTCTTAGCTACTTCCTGCTGAAAAGGGACGCTGTGGGTTTCAGGGTGAATGTCTTCTCTCACTACTCCAAAGGGCCCCCTTGGCAGTAGGAAACAGACTATTATGGAGATTGATTTTGGAATTTAGATGCACTGTTATCGATTGTGCTGAGCCGTACATGTTCATATCCTTGAAGATGTATCATGGAAGTGTTGCAGCCTAGAGGATTTCGGGGTGAATGTCTTCTCTCACTACTCCAAAGGGCCCCCTTAAAATTCTATTATTAATCTTTTTTTTATTTTAGTTGGTTCTTTTGTGACATCACTCCTCTCATTTCTAATTTGGATTATTTGTGTATTTTCTTTCTTCCCCTTTGCTAGCTTTGCAAGTGGTTTGTCAATTTTATTGATCATTTGGAAGAACCAATTCCTGATCTTGTTGATAATTTCAATTGTTATTCTGTTTTCTATTCCATTTCTTTCTGCCATAATTTTTATAATTTATTTTCTTTTGGAGTTTGTCATGTTTTCTTATCGTATTTTCTATTATTTGGAGATGTTGGGTTAAATACTAAATTTTTATTGTATGTTTCATTTTGATGTGTTTGCTTATTGCTGTGAATTTATCTCTCAGTATTGCTTTTACTCTATTCCAGAAATTTTGATAAGGTGTGTTTCTATTCTTATTTGGTTCAAGAAATTTTTATGTCACTTTTTTTTGTTTCTTCTCTTATTCATGTTTGAGCAGGGTGTTATTTAGCTTCCAGGTGTATGGTTTGTTGTTGGTTGTTTTTTTTTTCTACTCTATCATCTTTTCTTGGTTTCTAATTTTATAGCAGTATGGTCTGAGAAATGCTTTGTATTATTTCAGTGACTTGAAATTTATTAAGATTTGCTTTGCCACCTAAACTATGATCTAGTCTCAGGAAAGTTTCTTGTGTACTAGAGAAGGATATATACTGAGCTTTTTTTATGATTCATTAGCCTATCTCCATGAGATTGGGTTGGTTAACTGCACTTTTAATCCTTTAACATCTTTGTCTTTTTTTCTAGTCATTCTGTCTTTCCTTGGGAATGTTGTATTGAAATTTCCTACTACTGGCAAGAAGCTGTGTTGCAATCCTGAAGGCGTGTGGTTTGAGATCACCAGCTGCTCCATGGGAAGAAGGATGAGCAATCTTCTCCCGTGCAATCAATTGCCTCTGAAAACCCTCCTGAAGGTCAGCTATGGGTTGGTTCTACTTTACAGTAGACAACAACAATAACAACTACTATAATGTTACTGTCTATTTTTTCTAGTAATGAGCTTTGTGTATTATGATCCTCTATCATTTGGTGCATAGACATTTATTAAGATTATGTTCTCTTGACTCTAAGCATTATTGATGTCCTTCCTTGTCCTTTATGATTATTTTTACCTTTTTTCTTTTGTAAAAAGTCTTTTCCCCATTTTATAGGCCATAAGTCTTTTCCTTATGGAAACCCTGTAGTATTGTATAAACTTGAGACTCTTTCTCTTTCTTGAATCTCTTGTCATTTTCATTGTGCACCCTTGAGTCAAAACTAATCCATAGCTGATTCTCCCATTGATTTTCAGAAGCAATTAATCACATGGGAGGAGATTGCCCATCCTTTCCCTACTTTTTGAGCCTAGGAGTGGTATAAATTATTATACAACAGAAATTTATTTTCTGAAGAGTTCTAAGGAATCTTTTATTCCATGATAAAGTAGGCCTTATCTACACATTTACACAGTTAAAACTCTAAAAATATTTTATTAGGTATTTGTCTGCTTGAACCTTCTTTTATTCTATGATTTATACATTTTAAAACTCCTTAACACTGGTGAAGTAAAACTTCTAGAGCTTAATTACACAATTTAAAGACTTTGTTTTTCTTCATAGGGAATTACTTTCTGTTATTTATCTCCACTTCTATCTCTGCTACATGGCTTTTAAATGTTTTTACTTCTCATAAACTCTTCTAGGCAGAGAGAGAAAACAAGATGAACTGCTCACACAATAGCTTTAGTGAAAATGCCTGGTAAGAAAGGTTGAAGTTAATTTAAAAAGATATTTCAGATTGATTGGTGCTAAGTTAGTGGAAAATTACTGAGTCTCTTATAATTAAAAAAATGACGAATAATGACTCCAAATAATTTATTAACTCCCTACCATGACTCTTACCATCAACTTCAATGTCAATGTTTTATTTCCAACTTTCAATGTCTCTTGTTAAGTGAGCTCACCTATGTTACTTCTTTGTTTATATCCCATCATACCCACATCTCTTTATTTTGTGAAATATGGGAAGAAGAGAATGAGGACTTGGAGACAGAACTGATAGCTGTTTTGAGTTGGTATCCACTATTCCCCTGAGAAAATGTTCTGGAAATTGCTCCTAAATGCTATAAAGAGATCTAGGTGTAATATCTTTTACTGGCCTGTAGAACACTGCAATGTCAGCAGCTGCTTATCTACACTTAGACCACACACAACATTTTTTATAGCTTTGACTTACAGCCAACTTCTAATTCCAGCTCCAGTGTCAAGAATCAATGGGTACGTTGGTTGATACAACTTATTCTATCCTAGACCTTTTCAGTTCAACTAACAGAAGCAAAATTCTGAGATCCATTGTCATTTCAAGTTATATTGTTTTATTCCATACAGAATTGAGGCTGGTTACTGAGGGTTATTCCTATGACTTTATCAACTGAGTAGGATTTATCACAGTTGTTTCTTCAACTAAGGATTAGCCAGGAAAAACAGTGTTCCCAGTTCTAGTTTGAGTTTAACCATTATTGACTTGTTTGTTCTTTTTATATATGACAGAGTGTTTGGGGAAATTTGCCGCATTCAAAATGAAGAAAAATATATTCCATGATGTATGATCAAAATCTTTTCTAAAGTGGTTCTAAAATAATTTGACAATTTATGTTACTTCATGATACAGTTGTTATTGTTATTGTTGGCTACCATTAAGTAGACTACAACTCATGTTGTTGTTGCTATTTTTCGGTGCCCTTGAGTAAGTACAACTCAAAGCAACCCTATGAACAAAATATCTGAAACCCATTCTATCCTGTGCCATCCTCACACTTCCTGACACACAACAGCCCATTGCAGCAGTAACTGTGTCAGTCAACCGGGCTGAGAATCTTCCTCTCCTTCACATACCTTCCACCCTTTCCAGCATCACATTCTTCTGCAAGAAATAGCCCCTCTTAGTACTATGCCCATAGTATGTGAGACTATGACTCATAGAAACCCTATAAACAGCTGCCCTGAGCCCTGCCATATCCTGTGCCATCCTCATTATCTTTGACATTGCTGAAGTCATTGTATCAATCCAACTCATTGGGGGGTCTTCCTCTCCTTCACAGACCCTCTTTTTCTCCAAGCATCATGACCTTTTCCAAGGAATAATGTTGCCTAGCCTAGCTACATGTTCAAAGTACGTTCAAAGTATGAAAGATGAATTTGCTCCATCTTTGCCTTCAAGGAGCACTCTGGCTGTACTTTGTCCAGGACATGTCTGGACAAATCCATGGGATATTCAATATTCTTCTCCAACACCAGAACTGAAAGGCATACATTTTTCTGTAATCCTAACTGTCCAGGTCTCTGATGAATAGCATGGCCTGTACCAGGATGCACGTTAATCTTTAAACTGACATCAGTAATCTTCAACATTTTGGAGAGATACCTGACAGCCCTATGAATTGGTTCTGTGAAGAAGAAAAGGGTGAATTGAAGAGAAAGCCATTTACAGTTAGGATGCATATCAGGCATATTTCTGGAACAGTGTCCTGAATAAGGTAGAGACCTGCTTTTGAGTAATATTGATTATGTTTTTGGGGAGCAATCATTTTCTTCTTTATCTACTAGCCTATAGTTGTAAAACAGGATGTTATTCATTCTATATATTTTCTTTTTTCCTTAATATTCAATTTATTGGTTTCTATTTTAATAGTGTTGTGATTTCAAGGGATATATTGTATTATTCTATTCTATTTCAAATTGTTGAGACTTGCTCTGTAGCCTGACTCTGGAGAATGATTCAGATCATTGTCCAGAAAAATGGAAGTCATTTAAAAAACAAACAAACAAAAAACCCCAAAACTAGGTAAACTTGGACTTTGGTGGGAGATCTGCAAGGACAGCGGAGGCAGTGCCAGGCCGGGGCTTGTGACCCAGCCTTCCTAGTCCCCTCTGCCTACAACTGCAGGTACCGACTACAGTTCCCAGAGGTCTGTGGGGAAACAACATCTTTGTAAACTTGGACTTTGGTGGGAAATCTCCAAGGACAGTGGAGGCAGTGCCAGGCTGGGGCTTGTGACCCAGACACCCCACACCGATTTGGGCCTTCAGGCCTTTGGCCCTCAGGCCAGGAAGACAATCATATATGCCACATCTATAAGATTTATCAACCTCCCCTAAAATACTCATGTACCATTGAGGATTAAGTTACGTGGGGAATCAAACTGGTTTCTGGCCTGAGTACATAGGGCCCACTCACTCAAACAACTGGGAGATCCTAAGCATCTACAAAGAGTAGGGAAGCTATTCCAGAAAGGGAACAACAGACTTCCTCCTTCATTATTTAGGTTCTCCCGAGACCCTCCCCACGTGCATCGGTGTGCGCTTCCTCCCTCCCCACTCACATGAGCATTGGAGTGTGCACGCACCCTCTATGCATTTACTCTTGTTTCTGCCCAACCTCCTTCTGGAGCAGTGACATCAAATAAAAAATCAGCTACCACTTCAGACACGAAGAACTCTGCCACACCAATGGCCCGTGGAAAGCAGAGTGCTTCACTTGTCCCACCAGCCCAAAGCAAGATATCAACCCCCAAAGAAGACACAGTAGCAATGGATTTCCTGGAGCCAGAAAGCCTGATGGATCTTTCTGATAGTGATTTTAAAAGAACAATGATTGAATATTTTCAATGGATATAAAAGAAACTGGATGAATTACAGAATAGTGCTGGCAAAGATCAGGAGGAGCTAAAAAAAACAATTCCCTCCATGAGCACCGATTCCTCCAACACAGAGACCCAAACCGAAGGCGTCTCCACTCTGAAGGGCTCGCCTGACCTGAAGAGCAAAGTGCAGCTCAACAGCACAGAAACTCAGACCATGACCTCAGCCTTCGAGACCCTGGGCAGCTTGTTCTTCAGGAGCAACAAAACCCAGACAGCGATGGATGACTTCCTGCTGGCAGACTTGGCCTGGAACACCATGGAGGCCCAGCTCAGCTCCGTGGAGACTCAGACGTGTGTGGAACTGCACACTGTCACCAAGTTCTGAGAACAGGGTCCTCCCATGGGGTGGCACGCAAACAGGACGGTGGTTCTCGCTGTCAGAGGTGGTCAGTTCTGCAGTGGCTTAGTTTCTCTGTGGTATTTCTGCCTTTTTTACTTGTAACCATGAGTTTGTGTGTAAATGTGAGTGTATTATAAAAGTGTGAGAAGCTGATCGAAAAGTGCTTGTTCTCGTGTTGCCTCCCAGTGGTCCCTCTCGGCTCATCTTGCCGTCATTGTAAATGTTAAATAAGGTAGCTCTCACCTTTAAAGACCATGGAGAGCCATTTAGCTGAAGCCATGCTCACCAAGTTCTCGGGTACAAACTATTCAGATCTTCA
>NW_006400108.1:1970010-1971060 GCF_000299155.1 Elephantulus edwardii | reverse complement strand
GACTAAAAATTAAAGGATGGGACAAAATATACCAAGCAAATGGCAACCAAAAAAAAAAAAAAGCAGGAGTAGCGATACTAATTTCTGATAAAATAAATTTCAATGGAAAAAAACATCAAAAAGGACAAATAAGGTCACTACATAATGCTCAAAGGGTCAATACAACAAGAAGATATAACAGTATTGAATATCTACGCACCAAATGAAAAACCTGCAAAATATATAAAACACACCTTAACAAAGTTGAAAAAGGAGATAGATAACACTACTATAGTACTTGGAGACTTCAATACACCCCTTTCAAGAAAAGATAGAACTACTAAAAAGAATATCAACAAAGATACTCAAGAATTAAACCACACAATTAACCAACTCGATCTCATAGATATTTACAGGCTAATGCACCCCCAAAAAGCACAATATACCTTCTATTCCTACGTGCATGGAATGTTCTCCAGAATAGACCACATTCTAGGTCACAAGGCAAGCATCAACAAATTAAAAAACATAGAAATTATACAAAGTATATTCTCAGATCACAATACCACAAAATTAGAAATTAATAACAAGAGAATAAAGGAGAAAAAATCATACATTTGGAAGCTGAACAACATCTTGCTTGAACACGACTGGGAACAAAAAATAAAAAATGAAATTAAAAAGTTTCTTGAAACAAACGACAATCAAGATACTACTTACCAAAACCTCTGGGAAACAGCAAAAGCTGTAATTAGAGATCAGTTTATAGCAATTAGTAAACACATCAAAAGGCAGGAAAAATTGACCATTGACTCTCTCACACAACATCTCCAACAAATTGAAAAAGAACAGCAAGAAAACCCATCACCTTCTAAAAAAACTTAAATTATAAAAATTAGAGCAAAGATAAATGAAATAGAAAATGAAAAACAATTGAAACTATCAACAAAACTAGCAGTTATTTCTTTGAAAAGGTCAATAAAATCAACAAACCACTAGCAAAACTCACAAAAGAAAAGAAGGAGAAGACACAAATAATCCAAATAAGAGATGAATTAAGCAACATCACAA
>NW_006400108.1:1966879-1969910 GCF_000299155.1 Elephantulus edwardii | reverse complement strand
GCTTTCTCTGCTCCAGAGTTTGGTGCCCACACTTTGGGATATTTTACTTTTAATTTGCTCTACTTGTGTCGTCTCTCCCACCCCACAGTATGCACATGGCTTGTGACCGTGGAAGCTGTGCAGAGTTGTGTCAGTGTCTTTTCTAACTTGGTTACCACTGTAGGTTTGCAGAAGCTTAATGAGCTGGGCAGGCTGCTGGCCCCATCCCTGCTGCACCCAACTGGTCATCCTCGGATGCTTTGAAGACCTCGGTCAGCCCTTCTACGTCCTTAAGATCCAGCTTTCATTTCCTGATGGCTGGCTCACCAAGGCTGCGTCTGTCTTTTATTCAGGAAATCTTGAGAACGATTTCTCTGTGAATCTGTAGTCACAACATGTCACCTCCGCTTCTCTTCCGAGCAACTGCTCAAATTGACAATGTTGACAGGTGCCGGAACCTTGTGCCCTCAAGATGCAAGGCCTTCAAGTACAGAAAGAGGTCAGTCCAAATTTCTACAACAGATGAGCTTCGGAGCCCACCCTCAATCTCCTGCCCGGCCCTCAGCAGCAGGGCAGCATGTGACAGGCCATCATCAACAAACTCTTGTAATCTGTGGAGTTGTTTCAGCAAATGATGATACAGGTTCTACTGGGATATGAAAACCTGCCCCTTAGGGACAACAGTATTGTGACCAGATAGGTTGAGCAGTGACTTTGGTGTGGAGATGTCAAGTCCTCCTGTGCTCTGGCAGAGTGCAGATTCTCTTATGCCCAAATGTGTCTAGATAGGATGGTGGTGGAGCAACTCCTGACCAGCCTGTAGCAAACAGGGCCCTGGAACACCAGCAGATCTACTCCACTGGTTTTTGCCCCAGTTTCCTGAGGGGATGCTGAGCTAAGGCAAGCAAACCAGCAAGCAAACGACCCGTGGCACCTTGTCCCCACTTGGATGGGGAGCCCATGGTCCAACATGATGTGCTTGCTAATGGCCTTTATTCTTACAGTTGAAGAAAACCAGCCAGAGAGAGCCGGAGACAACACCCCCGAGTCCTTGGAATTACTAGTGACGAGTTTACAAGCCAGTCACTACTGCTGTCATCCTACTCTCTATGGGTGGCAGTGCAGTGGGCCAAGAACGGAGGCCACCTAGCTCTAGGTCAGTGCCCTTGTGTCCCACAGGTTTTAACAGAGTTCTGAAATCCTGTTCAGAGGACAGGTGTAGCACAGTGCACGCAGTGATGTCCCACAGACTCGTTTCCTATCTCTTGTGTACCGTGATTGTCAGGTATATGAGGTCACAGTACATACGTGATGGGTGACACATCTTGATAGTCATAATTAACACCTGTTTACTGGCTTAGGTATATGCTGTACTTCCTGTCATAGTGTAAACTTTCCCACTTAAAACGTTTACTATAGAGCACTGTGTGCTTCTGGTCTTGGGCAGCTGCACCCACTCCCCTGAATCACACGTCCCTTGTGTGTTGTGTGTTCTGTGTTTCACTGTCATTAGAAAATATCACTGTGAAGTATGTCCCGACCCCCAGTGCTAGTGGCAGCAGCAGCAAGAGGAAAGGACAAGTAAGGACACGGAAGTGGAAGAATGGGTCACGAAGAATGGCCGCGTGTGCTACCTCCCAGCTTAAGCATGTTCGCATGGCGTCCAAATCCTGTAACAGCCCGATTCACACAGAGTGTCTCCATGGACAGGAGTGACAGAACGAGTGTTCGTGGAGGTCATTGCCCTCTCTACACATGCTGTCACAGAAACCAGATTAGCATACAGGAAGCTGTGGCTGTAAAATGACTGCGAGGGAGTTAACAATGTGCTCTCACGAGTAAACAATGATCTTTCGAGTCTAAGTAACAGTTAAGTCATCAACGCATGGTACCTGCCCCACAAACATCCTTCCTGCCCCTTCCAGGTAGCCTAGAGTGGTGCTCCAGACCTGCTTCCCAAGGTGCACCCACAGGCTGCCTCAGAGTTTTGTCTAAAAAGCAGCAAGAGAAACATACATTCCCCCTTAAGCTTTCAGTGCCCGTCCTCTGCTGAGCTGGCCAGGGCAAGTGCAATGTGCAGTTCCTTCAAGAGACTCCCTTCCTCCCATCCACTCTCATTACCTCCTTCAGGGAGACACTGGACCGGCAAGGATACCCATGTGTATGCCTTAGGGCCAGCAATCAGAAATCCCTCGAAAATACAGGAGTTTTGTGGTTTGTTTGTTTGTTTTTTCTGTATTTATTTTTTGGAAGAGTGACACCAGTCTTCTTCAAAGAAAAAGACCTTTTCTGTTTCAAAATGGGAGTATGGCCAGTTAAGCTTTTGGACTTTATGTAGGAGATGCTGAATTCTTAGGGCCAACTTTCAGGAAAATCAGATTCACCACAATTGGCAAGGTTCCTACGTTTACAGAGATAATGCTTTCTCTTCTCTTGTTCAAGCTTGTACTCTTGAAGGGTGAATCCTCAAAACAAAACCTACGAAGAGGCTAATTCACTGAAGGCAAATGGTGGTAGAGACTACAAATTCACACTCCAGACAGGAGACACGGAGAAATTATTGAGAAGGCTTATGAATTCAGCTTAACAGACGACAGAGTTGTTTTCTGTGAGTTGCCTATGAATATGGGTTTCAAAACAAACATAAAGCCTTAACTTACAATTTCGTTATGTTTTAGAATTGTCACTGCCTTAATGTTTAAACATCTGTTGAAATCCTTAAGAAAGAAGAAATGCATGTTTGTGTATGGCTTTTTTGTTACTGCAAATGCAGTGATTTATGGCTTTAATTTTTTTTTTGTTTCTGTGACTGTTTGTTGGTCAAGTTTGTAGAGTCATTTGCAGAGAACCAGAGCATGTACCACTGATTTCTTCCTGGAAAGAACCACCAGTTGCCCTGAGAACCTTCGTTACCTGACTTGTTCCAAGATTATTTGTATAAGCTGAGTATCAGTGATTAAAGAGAAGTGAGAATTCTAAACAAAACAAAAAAAAATCCAAAACAACACAGAGAAAACAAATGAAGCATTAGAGGTATTGGAAAAACAAGAAA
>NW_006400108.1:1961060-1963304 GCF_000299155.1 Elephantulus edwardii | reverse complement strand
CGGGGAGAAGGGTGCAACAATGAATGAATGGAATTCCAAAATCTCTGTAGATGTTCATTGAAATGAAAAATAAATATTTTTTTTTTAAATCTAGGGAATTCAAACAAATAATTATGCATTTTTTTGAGTAGAGCTCTCTCTCTGTCTCTTTCTCTGTCTCTGTCTCTTTCTCTCTCCCTCTTTCCCTCTCTCCTTCCCTCCCCCCATGTATGTGTGTATATACACACACATCTGCTGTCAGGAGTCTTTTCAGAGTACTGAAGAGCAACAGTGTCAGTATGGAAACTAAGGTGCACCTGATCCAGGCCATGGTCTTTGCAATTACTTACTATGCACCAGAGAGTATAACAGACAATGACTAAGGATGGGAGAAGAAAAATCGATGTCTTTGAGTTGTGGTGCTGGAGAAAAATATTGAATACTCTTAACATAGACTGGTAGGAGAACAAACAGATTCATCCTGGAGAGGGCAAAACCAGGTTCCTCCTTGAAGGCAAGGAGTTTGAAGCTCTGTCTAACATAATATGGGCATGTTCCCCGAAAAGACCAGTCTTTGGAGAGGGATATCATACTTGAAAGGATGGAGGGACATTGCAAGAGAGGAAGACTCTGGATAAAATGGGTTGACTCAGTGACTGGGATGATGGAGGTGAAGTTGGCTCAAGATAGACCAGGGTTCCGAGCTGTTATATATATGGTCCCTATATGTCACAGCCTACATGATGACACTTAACAACAGTGGCAAGAAGCTGTGCTGCAATCCTGAAAAACACACAGTTAGAATCCATCAGTTGCTCCACAGGAGAAAGATGGGCAATCTCCTCCCATGTGATTAACTACCTCTGAAAACTGGCTGAAAGGTCAGCTCTAGGCCAATTCTGACTTGATGGTACACAACAATACTGCATTTGTATACGATGGCTTAGTGCTAAGAAATTGAGCTGCCAACTCAAAGGTACACAGTTCAAATCTTCCAGCTATTCCACAAAAGAAAAATGGACAATCACCTCCAAAGCAAATTACTGACTCTGTGTTCCAACTCAGTGATACACAACAATATGTGTGTGAGTGTGTCTGTGTGTACGGGTTCAAACTGATTGTGTTGTTAAAATGTTGGTTTTTTTTTTTATCTTTGTTGCATTGTATTCCAGTTAGGTTGTAATTCATTGAAAGTAATGTGCTAAACTCTCCTATTATTATTGTAGAATTGCCTATTTTTCTTTATTATTTCTGTTATTGTTTGACTTATTTCTTTTTGAATCTGTTTCATTGGGTACATTGACATTTATAGTTATATCTTCTTGCCGGATTGACTCTAATATAAAGCTTTGTTCTTCTTATTTTCTGCTAACACAGTCCATTGGGTGTTAGGCTGCTAATCCAAAAATAACTCTTCACTGACAGTTTGAATTTACTAGCAGCTTCATAATAGAAAGATGGGCAATACCCTCCCATACAATTTACAACTTCAGAAACTCACTGGCAGACAGCTATATTGTTGTTGTTGTTATGTGCCATCGAGTCACTTGCGACTCATAGCGACCGTACATAAAAGAGCTCTATACGCTCTTCTATCCTGTGCCAACCTAGCCATCTCAAACACACTTATTGTCTAGTCACAGAATCGATCCGTCTCATCAAAGGTCTTCCTCTCCTTCGCCGCCCCTCCACTCTGCCAAACATGATGTCCCTCTCCAAGGACCAGTCCCTCCTTGCAACATGCCCAAAATATGTCAGATGAAGCCTCAGAATACTTGACTCCAGGAAACATTCTGGCTTCATCCTCTCCAGGACAAACCTGTTTGTTCTCCAGAGCCACAGCTCAAAGGCATCAATTCTCTTTCTATCTACCCTAGTCACTGTCCAACTCTCTGATGCATAGCACGTAATTGCAAAGACTATAGCCCAGATCAGGTGCACCTTAGTCTCCAGTCTGACATCGTTGCTCTTCAGTACTCTTCAGAGGTCCCTCAGTACTCTTCAGAGGTCCCTCACAGCCAACTTTCCCAATACAATTGGTCTCCTGATTTCCTGGTTGCTGTTACCAAGAGGGTTGACCGTGGAGCCAAGTAAATTAAAACTGTTAACTATCTCAATCTCTTCACCATTCATACTGATGCTGCCAATTGGCCCAGTGGTTAGAATCTTTGCTCTCTTGATGTTGAGCTTCAGTCCATATAGGAGGCTGTAGTCCTTGATCTTCTGCAGCAAGCGCTTCAGGTCCTCCTCAGTTTCAGCAAGCAG